>NC_136695.1:24712073-25259573 GCF_947650265.1 Symphodus melops
TAACATGCTCTGTCCGAGGCTCTCCGGCTCAGGTGGTGGGAGGAGTTCTGATACGAGCTGGATGTGAGAAGGATTTTAATTATTGTGCAAGTTTGTTCATTACTGATCAAGAAAGCTTGTCGATACTACTAGTTCAAGACACATCAGAGACATTAATAACAGGATGTATGGAAATGTGGCTTAAACCAAGAAACAACCAGTTGTGTCAGAGACTGTTTTATATTTAAACAGATGTATCCATAGTTTGTACAAAAGTAGACAAGACTGTCATGGATAAATAAATGTGAATGCATGACCTTCACTTGTACAGGAGAGCAGCAAAGTGATAACATGTCCCACCTTGTCCTTAGGGAGGTGCCAGAATCAACACATTGTAAGAGTTATTCACAAGAACTTTAAGTTTTTATACATTTATTATAAAGTTAGGAAGTAAAGATTAAGCTTGAAATCAGCAAAATTTGATTCAAATGTGTCAAGGTTCACATACTCAAAAACAATGTGAGCGCCAGCAGCTTTAGAGCGAGATTTTGAATTGAGGATGCACCATTTTTAAATCTGCGGTGTGGAAGCATTTTGGCATCCCCAAGACAGAACAAGAAAGGTGAGAAAATAACAGAGAAGACAAAACTGTGTGCAAATATTGCAATAAGACAGGAAACTACACAGAGAGCCAATCACCTCCTCAAATACATGAATGAAGGGAAGCCTTTCAACAGTTTCAGTCACAACTTTTCATATACAAAAATGTGTAAAATACTATAAAGGCAAAACATCTACTGTATCTACAATTATAGCATGTACATTACTCAATCCCATTGTTTTCAATATAACTTATAGATCATGCTTAAATGTGACTTCCTTGTATGGATGTTCACCTCTTGTCCCGCAAGTCCTAATGCAGTCAGATCAAATTGAAATTCCCGCCTTGAACACAGAGTCCTCATCAATTCCATGAAAAAAACTCAAGTTATCTGTGTATCCAAAGATCCACCAGAAGCACCACAAAACCTCACGTGTCAGACCAACCTCACTAAACCAAACACCCTGACGTGTCGCTGGGACCCGGGGCAGCTGGAGACCCACCTGCTCACGAAGTACACCCTCCACACAGAGATTTGGTAAGATTCTATAATAACCACTGTGAAATATAGTTCCCAGAAAGCAAACATGAGATGTTGGTGTCAGGAATGTCTTTTACAAAATCTGTCTGTGAGATTGCTCAATGTGTTTTTCAAGTGATCACTTCCTCTTTTCAGGGATTTAAATCAGAACTACACATACGAGCTACTACCAGGGATCCACCAATACATCATCCCTCGCTCTGACTTTGTCCTATTCTCCGACATGGAAGTATATGTGAAGGCTGTTAATGATCTTGGGGTAGCAACCACTGCACCCATCATTTTAGAGCCAGTCAGTGCAGGTGAGAAACAAGGGAAGTATAAAGCTGTTGAATGATTTCACTGATTGATTGTATTGTGGGTAAACAGCTTAATTTCCATTTTGTAAATAGTAAATGGACTTGGCCTTGTATATCACTTTTTTAGTCTTATGACATCACAAAATAGGTTTATAAGTTGGCTGACACTAACTAGCTCTAATTGGATCTTTTCCTCAAATATTAGAAACAACAGATGCATTTAAAAAATAATGAGTGACGTTTCAATGACCTCCTGGCTTATTTCAGCTAAATTCGATCCCCCGATGCTTCTGCAAGCTGTGCCTATAAAACATGGCTGCTTAAAGCTGAGCTGGAGTTTATCTCAGCACCAGGCCTGGATGCTGGAAGTTCTGAACCTAGAAGTGCGACTTAAGACTGCTGACAGCAACCAATGGACTGAACAACTAGTGAGTGTAATTCAAACCAGTGACAAGTAAAACTAATTCATTCACTTTTATATCCAACAGCAAAGCACAACCACATTTCTTGCATTTTGTGTCTATGGTATCTGATATCTGTTAATATCTGTTGTGTTTTTGCGATCTTGGCCACATAGATCCCTATGAGTCGGGTCAGAACATCCAGACCCGTGAACCTGTGTCGTCTCCTCCATGGGACTCGGCATGCCGTCCAGATTCGGGTCCGATACAAGCAGAGTCCCTGGAGTGACTGGAGCAACAGCCACTCTGGTGTCACTTTGGAGAGCGGTGAGTATGGGATCAATTCAGAGTGACACAATAAGTCATTCTTATTTCCAATCTTTAGCCTTCTCTTTCATTTCCTTCTCTTTTCAATATATGCTAATGTCATGTTCTACATGTCCCATCGCTCTGCTCTGCAAAGCACAAGCTCAATTAAAGTATTGATCTCTGCCGCCCACTCTGGCAAAGAATCCATACATGTCCTTTGTTTTCCACACAAAGACGATACCTGGATGGGCCAAGTATGTTTCCTGAGCCTTGAAATAAAATAATGAATCCATAAAAGGAAAAGGACAGAGAGAGCGAAAGAAATGGGCACATGCGAGAATGAGCAAGAAAGAAAATGAGAGAGCGAGAAGTCCGCTACCTGTTCCTTCCTGTAAATACACCGGTTGAGGTGCAACGTCTCATATCAAGAAGTGTAGCTTCTTTTGCAGTTGTTTTAATATTATTCTGCAGCTGCATTGTTGTGATGTGTATCATTGTCAACAAGCATGGAAACCCCCAGATTTGATAAAGGAATATCAAGTGAAACATTTTAAAACATGAGGAAAGTACCGGTACTTACAATTATATCACATACTGAGAGTTTTGTAAATAAGACACAATAAACAAAGCTACAAAATGAGGCAAGGATGGGACGTGCTAAACGCTCTGTAAGAAAGGAAGGAGGAAAAGGGGGATCAGAAGAGGAGCAAATATGTGTCCATGTGTTTGTGTGTGTGTGTGTGTGTGTGTGTGTGTGTGTTTGCTTGTAAAGGTTAAGCAGATTAGATAATTAAGCACAATTGAAATAGCCTATATTCACAAATCTAACGAAAAATATCGATCTTTTTCTTTTCAGCTCCCACTGGACGCCTAGATTCATGGATGAAGGTATCAGCAGATCACATGAATGAAAAACTCAACATACACCTGTTTTGGAAGGTACGCACATCTCAAAACTTGTTTGATAGCTGTCACGAACATGATGTATTTTCTGTTGTGTGAGGTCTTCTTATGAAATAAATTCTCGCTGTTTTTTTCCTAGCCATCAAAACATTTCCATCCTAACAGCCAAAATGTGTCATACACTGTGTCGGTGCAAAGGCTGCCAGGTGAAAAGGGAAAGGTGTGCTCTACCGCCAGGAATTACTGCACTTTTCAGATTCCCAGGAAAGTAAGGAAAGTGTTTCTGAGGGCTGTTAATGCAGCAGGGAAATCTCCACCTATGGAAGTTCGGATTTACTTACCTAAAGGTAAAACTGATTACTTTTTGACATCTTTCAACTCCTTAAGTGAGGAGTTTTTTGCTGGTTACAAAACAGACTGAAATTCATACTGAGGCCTCTATGTCATACAATAACAGAATGGACAATCACAGAAGATTTATCATTTCTATATGCTGTTTGTAACCATAACAGCGGGGTAGGTGTCAGATGATGTGAGAACGGCACAGCACTAAAAAGCTTGTGTTGACATTTTTCCAGTGCACAAGTTTTATACACATATACACATTGCATGTCTAATTCGTCTTGTGTTTATAGCTGTTGCAGGGATATCAGATGCTGCAGTCGTTCCTCGTGATGATAGATCTGTCCTAGTCCAATGGAAAAGCCTGGTTTCTTCTGGACTCACTGGTTTCGTGGTGGAATGGAGACCTTTGTTAAAAACAGACCTCTCCCTCACCCAGTTTGAAGTTACTGACAGAAACCAGACAAGCCTTGTTATAACAGGTATAGTGTTTGTATTGCAGGTTTTATGATCCATGTCCTCTTTATTTTACTCACCTTTTATTTAGTTTTCCTAATCTGTTTTTCATCCTTTACCAAAAGGTGCAACATCTTATTTTGTTTCCTGTGCACTTCCAGCCTTCAAACACACTTTTCAGCTTATGGGTTCTGATTCACTCTAACCTCTTCACTTTTATCAATAGGCAGCTTTGAGCCCTACAAGCCCTATGGGATCTCTGTGTATCCAAGGTTTAAGGATGGGATTGGCCTTCCTCAGACTGTTAATGCCTACTCGAGACAAAAGGGTAAGTCACCAAAGACAAAAAGAGGATCACTCAAAGAGCAGGCGGAGGTGTGAGAGTCGGCTTTCTTTAACTTTGAAGAAGTCAGAAAAGAGTTTTCCAATCGAAAAAAATATATGTTGAGCAATAATTCAGAAACAGCTGATACATGATGGAATAATGCCCTCTTGTGGATAGAGAGGAATTCTTATTTTCTCACTGGCCTGAGGGTTTCAAATTACTCAGATACATTTTATTTATAAAGTTCTTATCATAAATACGACTCACATGGATGGCTGTACAGGACAGCTTGGAAAACCCTCTGTCCATAGACCTTCTTTTCTGACAATTCAGTTCACTTTAGTTTACTGATAATTTTTTTTTTTTTTAAGCTCCATCAATGGTTCCGAAAATAACAATCAAAAAGACCTGGCATTCAGAAATCGAGCTGATCTGGGAGGAAATACCATTAGAGCAAAGGAACGGCATAATTAAGAACTACAAAGTCTTCTTCTGGAATGAAAAAGGAATCATAAACGGTTGGTTAAAGACTTTGATTTGATTATGAAAAATTGTTGTGTTCTTGGTGCGATCTGATGACAGACTTTTTGTTTCAGTTGCACATGCCAACCCAACAGAGAGGAGCGTGGTCCTCACTGACCTGGACCCTATGTCTCTGTATGAGGCTTTCATGATGGTTAGCACATTTGGTGGAAGCCGGAACGGATCGACAATTAATTTTGAAACTGAGCCATTGGGTTGGTATTATCACTTGGCAGTGATTTCTTGAAACACGACAGAGAGTATGTTTTTCCCCAGCAGATTTTACTTTCAGAGTATATGTATGTTTTTCTCCTCCTAGATGCAGTTTCTCTTCTGATGATTGTAATTGGCTCACTGGTTGGGCTGTTACTTTTTATTTTTGTCATACTCATGACATGTTTCTCCTACCAAAAAAGGTGAGATCACCACTACTTCTTCTTAAGCTGGGCAGTTATTGATTTATTTCTTTTAATGAGACTTTTCTCTCTCTTACAGGCTGAAAGGGCGTTTCTGGCCAGCGGTTCCCGATCCGGCTAACAGCAGCATCAAGAGATGGACATCAGAATCAACGCAGGTGTGAACAAATTCATCTGTTCAAGATTAAATGCTTAATTCTTCGCCCACATTGTAGTTTAGTTAATCCAAAACCTCAGGCACTGAAAAGTGACGCCAACTGATAAGTGCCAAAAACTGCAGTTCCACAAATGGCCACATGAAGCTGCCTCCAAAAGCAAGTGAATCCTCATTAAGCTTTTAAAACTATTAAACCACAAGTATACAGTCTGGAATAGAAACGGTGTTGGACTCCGAAGCTAGTTATCTTTTCATGAGAACTCTATAACAGTAAACTTGTTCATACAAGTCTTTAACTTGAAATAAATTAAGTTGTGAATAATGACAGCCATTACTGCTTTGAGTGACCACAGTGTGCCACTTGTTTTTCCACAAAGTCTAAAGCTAGCTCACATGCTACTACCAGGTTACTTTCAGTGACATTGTCCAGTAGGTTTGTATGGTTAAAACTTCATCATTCAGTATTGTCACATAAAGTCAAAATTGAAACTTTAGACTCATGATACAGCTTCAGAGCCCATGTAATAATTTCCTGACCCAGAAGGGCTATAACTAATCCAACGTAGGCCTATGCTACATGATGCCAAGAGCCCAACAGCAGAGTTAGCAGCTAGCTTGTGAACGTTGTGGAGGTTTCAGAAGCATAAGAGCCAGATATTTCCCTTCAGAGTTTCAGGTTATAATTGATTTAAATAAACTGCAGGCGGTATACTTTGTAATTTACCAATTTACAAATCACATCTCAACCCCACCTGTTCAAACAAGCCTAGGCCTACACACTCACTTTTTAAATTTGTTATTTGTTATATAATTTTTATGTTTTATATTTTTTGATTTTAACCCTACTTGTGAGGTTTCCTTGTTTTTTTTTTAAAGGTGCCCTTAAATAAAAATGTATTATTAATAATTTAAGGAAAATATGACTTGTTTATTTTCCTTGTGCAGGATAGCTATCTTGCCTCTGACAGTGAGGAGCCCAATCTGGTGTACCTGTCCCACCTCAGCCTCATGGACCTCCCAGCAAAAATAAGTAAAGAGGACCATGATGACTTGTGGTTGAACAGTTCAGAGGACACCAGTGACCTGGGAGAATCCATTTGTGGGTCACCGTTCATCCCTGGCTACTCCGGCTCAAACAGCGACTCTGTCCCTTATGCTACAGTGATCTTTTCAGGTTCATGCAGCAGCCCCACACCTAAAGGGCCTCCTGTTTACCTGCGTTCTGAGTCCACACAGCCCCTCCTGGAGAGTGAAGAAACCTTCAGTCCAAAGTGTTATCAGAACATGAACATGGCGATTGATCGGAGGCCGACAGAGCAGTGTTTTTTCGGACCAGACCATGATTGTGGTACAAAAGAAGGGAAAGAATTAGAAACTATCTGGGATGAATTTCCTTTCCTACGAGCATTAACAATGAACGAGACTGAAAATGACTAAAAGTACATTTATGATTATGAATACAAAGTGTTTCGCAAGATTTTAATGAAGATCTGAGTTTGAGTTTTGAGTCGTTACAAAATAAATCAAAATGACACAGCTGAAAATCTATAAAAACAAATTTGCATGTTGTGTGCTTTATCTGCAGACTTGATTTCCAATGTTGGCCTTTTTGCTAATGAAAATATATATTGTGTCCCCAAGGGGATTAAAACAAAATGTTTGAGGGGGAAAAGAAAAGTGTTCCCCCGGACTGATTATTTACAACTATATGTCTACCTTTGGTACGTACTTATCATGCATACTGAGAAAGTTGTTCTTATAACCAGCTGTGCTTCAAAGAGGAATCTTATTAATCTTTAGTGTGATCTGAAAGCCTAGGCTAATTTAAAATCAAAGTTTAACTAAGCAGCATGTGATTTCAGGTAAAGCTAAACAGTTTTTGGGGAAATAATTTATATACCCTATGGAACATGGCATGTTTGATATTTTTTTTCTATGAAAATGTATCAGTGAAAACTTTTTGTGATCAATTTTGTTCTGTAAATCTTTCTGATTTGTATTAAATGAAATATATTTTCTTATTGATTAAATACCCATTTATAATAAATCAAGGTTTATTATTTATTTTATTGTAAATTGATTCATATACCATAAATAGATGCACATTATTTTCCTTATTATTATTATTATTATAAGTGTATTTCGATTTCAACATTACAATAGAAATATTTTGTCAAAGTGTAGTCTGTAAAAGTCTGCTTTGCGGCATATCTAATTTTTTCACGAGGTCTCACACAAATCTCCACTGCCTCCCACGTGCCTGACGGAAAGCAGGGAGGGATGATGCAAGAGTTTCCCTCTTTTCCTCTACTGGTTTAAAGGGAAAAATGAAAAAAAAAAAAATAATACAAATATCAAGCCATTTTATGTTACTTGTTTCTTTATAACAGTTTAGATTTTATGCCCAGTTGGAAAAGTCTGTATTCACACGTGCTTGTGAACACACAAGCAATGCACACGATTTGACGTGTAACAATGAACACATTGTTATAATGTAAAAATAGTCAATGTTTTCTTTTGTCTAAAAATACAAAGTTTGATGTCATTTTTCTATGAGTTATTCTTAAGATTTATCAGAAGTTATTCACACGAAGTCCTCCTTGCTAGTCATGTGAAGCAAACATTCCACTCAAATTGTCAAAAACTCAAGTCTGACACCATTCCAAATATCTCAAAAAGAGATCTTCTAATTTATTCGATCTTAAGCATCAGTTCATCTCCCATTCTCGTTCTTTTAATTTTGTGTTTTTCATTACATGAACCTAAGTCAATACGTTTTCACTTACCGCATCGATGTGTTCTGGAATTGATTGCATAGCCTGAGAAGAAATAAAAAACACACTTGCATCGTAACTCAATTAGTGTGGTCTAGTCAAAATGGCGGCCCTCATGTAGCGGTCGAGTGTGATTATGTGGCTATTTGTACCTCTAATAGGAAGTTAATTTCCTCACTAGTAAATTATATTTGCAGCAATGTTGGCAAACATGGCTCTGCGACGTGTTTTGAGGTCGTCGGTGGGTGTCTGTTCCTCCTCTATGTCACTGAAAACCTTGACATGCAGCTCTGCTCTGCTTTCAAGACCAAGAGTCAGCTGTGGTAAGTGTTTTTTTTAATAAAGGACATGGTAACCCGTAAAGACAGATGACCGTCTGTGTTAAGGGAAAAGCGGACAATCCCATTTTAATATACAAGATAACGAAGAGTCTCGGGATAAAATGAAGCTCGAGCTTCTGTTGTTATCCGCAGCTAACAGCAGGGGGCAGTGTGAAGCACAGGCCTTTTTACAGCTGTTCATTATAGTACTAAAGTATATTTTGGATATTAAAGGTTTTAAACGTCACTTAAAAAAAAACCCGTGCAAAGCCTTTAGACATCCAAACGCAGATAATGTTTATATATATTTACCCACTCCGTTACTTTCTGTAGTCTACAACATGACAGAAGGGTTATATTTGGAATGATTTTTAAAGTATTTATCATATCTGAGCAACTTCACTTAAAGTTTTTGTACCCTAGTTCAAAGTATTTAAAAAATGTAGACTTCCTTATATTCCTTTTTATCAAATGTGAATCTGAATTACGTACTGTGAAAATCAACTACAAACTGCAAAAGAACTGGGCGTTCAGATACGACTAATCAAAATACATGATAAAGCGCAATTTGATGACACACAACATAAATGCAGTCATTCAAAGAGATGCAAACGCCAGGGCACTCTTCCCTTTTTTTGGGGGGGGGGGGGGGGGGGGGGGGGGGGGGGGGATTATCATATTGACTATTTCTCAACTGAAAAAAAAAAAAAACCTGAGTAAGCTGCTAAGAAGTCACCCGCCCCTCTTCGGGGTTTCACACACACCCTGAGCTGTTTGCACCTCGGTTCTTCTTTGTATTTCTGTGTTCCTCCTACACTTTGCTTGGCCGACTTAGAACTGAGTCCAGAACATTTTCCACAGACAAATAGCATGCACTGTAAACAGAGGTTGGAGAAAAGGAGTGAGGGGTTTTAACCGAAATCAGATTTTAAATGAAATGGTAGAAAATAAACTACCCATGGAAAGAAACCAAATAGCTAATCGAACATAAGAAAGAAAGTAAGAGTTGAACTACAGAGGACATGAATTCAAAAATAAACACGTTGGGAGCTCAAAAGCTAAAAGTAAAAGAGTCAAATTCAGTCTAACTGGACTTGTAGACAGTCTAACAGCAGTGTAGACTGGAGTATGATTGTTGACTTTTTAGTAGTGAACTCATGACAGAGCTTTAAAATTACTATTGTGTGCATACACATAACTATGCCTGTAGGGTTGAAAGGGAACTTGTTGAGGCTCTATAATGTTTCAATGTGTCTGTTGTTGTTGCTCTATCTCACTTCATTATAACCGTATCGAGTTCATCTCCAACCACTCGGCTGTCATTTCTCCCACGAGTTTACGAGCATTTGATAAGGTTGTTCTCACACTGACTGTTGCATCCTATTTTCAGCCGGCTGACACTCACAGAGAATCGAACCTCCATCAGAAGGGTTTCTTCTTGTAGCGGAGCACCACACTCCTCAGATTTTAGAAAGTAGTTTTGTTTGTTTTTTTTCTTTTTGATCAATTATTTATTGGATATTTTCCAGTATGGGCATGTAGAGGAACAATGACATGAGTGAGTTCATTGAAAGGAACATACGTTGTAAAACTGCAGTACCTGCCCCCTCCCAACCCCTCAATGTAAACCAAACAATGACATAGATAAGGATAATAATTAGATTGAAAATAGGGCTTCACAAACAGTAATGTATTACAGAAATGTAATGACTTGTAATACTTATAAGGGAGGTAGTCTGCCTCCTAAGTGAATATTTGTGGTACTTTAAATACCAAGAAAAGCAAAACCTCTGGTCTAAAATGCCACCACACTTTTGGTACATCACACATGTTTATGTCTAGATTTTTGATGGAGGTGTGAAGCAGCAGTGTTTAGAGGAAGTTACCACGTGGGTGTTTTGGAGACACTTCTATTGAAAACCACGATCCTCACACCATTTTTCGTGCATAGACGTCGTTTAATCTGAGGTGTGAGGACAGCTTGTTCACGCAGATAATCTCACTGATGCCGTTGAAATCGAGCAGCTTAATCTAGTGGAGCGGTTTCCTCTTCATCTCATGACTTTCCTTATCACTTTGCAGAATAGAAATGCTTTACATGCAGACAGACTCCCTGACGAACTAAATGTCAAGTCATCTTTAATAATACATTTCTGCAGGTACATTGAGATTTGTAACACGCAGAAGAAGTGACCAAATCAAAAGTGAAGAGAAGTTTTCTGCTCAAAGAAAGTTTTTTGTCCACCTCACATCCATGAAAGGCTTGTACACATTTGTGTGATATACGATTATTTGTCCTTCTCAGTTGTAGGAGGCTCTGCTGTTCAACCTCCTGTCAGACATTACGCTCGGGCTCCTCAGAAAAAGAAGACAGGTATGTTATGTTGTTCTGCTTGTTTGGTTCCATTGTAGCGTGGAGTTTGATGTATTTAAAGGCTATAAATGGTGTAGTGTGTGTGCATCAGCAGTTTACTGCCACCAAACGTGTCTCTAAAAAAATAATGTAAAACTTATTATTTTTTTTTTTTTCTTCATTTCAAACCTTCACGTTTTCTTTCAGGCCATGTGAGCCAGCTGAGTGATCTTCCTCCTACGATGCTGAAGATGGACTACACAGCTGTACCCCTCGCTCAAACGTAAACATTCAAACAAACTATCCCTCACACACACTGAGTAAAAAAAAAAAAAAATACAACACACAGTAAGTAAATTCCACAACCAGGGGGCTCTCAATCAGAGCAATACGAAAAGGTGACACCAGGCTGTATGGCTGGGAATCATGGGAGTGATTCTCTCTGCTATTAACGTACGTGGTGGTTAACCGTCGGCTGTAGTCTCTGCTGTGTGTTGTCCTGCAACTTTTTGGCCAAGACAAAAGATGACATGAGGCGACAACACTAGTTCTTCGCCGTCTTCTTGGTGTGTCTGGTCGTTAAGTTGACCAGAGTGAAAAAGACCTGAGGAAGAGAATACTTTTACTGATTGGCTAATGAATCCAAGTATGATTTAAGTGGCACCAGTACAGCAGCTTTCACTAGCAGTTCCCGCTTCCTTATGTACTGTAGCTGTCTTTGGCGTTACATCTGGTATCTCCATAGCAACGATAAACAGGTTGTCTGTCATGGCGGCTGCCACAACAAGACTAAGTATCCCACTTAAAAAAAAAATATATATATATATATATTACAGGGGGGTATTTTCTACACATTTTACCTTCACAGACTGTCAGTCATCTTCTCTGCCAACATTTAATTTTTTCTCACAGGACCGATGATGTCATCAAAAGACTACTTTCGTTGGAGTTGGCGAGTCACGTAAGTTCCCCACGTCCCCACAGATCCCCTTTTTGTCTTTTTTTTAATCTCCAACTTCTTGTTCTCCCGGTTTTAATGATTATGTTTCTGACCGTTGCTCATTTGTGCTTTCAGAGTGAAAAGCTCAAACTAAAAAAAGAACAGCTTATTGCCAAAGTCCAGAGGGATGAGAATGACCGCGACTCAGTGGAGGTTAAGGGTACGTCCTCCTTCTAGTTTTTTCAACTTCAAATCATGTGACCACATAAATATTAATATTAGATATTCAGTATTGCAGCCTTAGTGTAATCTTTTCACTGGGTTTTCTTTCAGTGGCTGTCTTGACTGCAAGAATCCGTAACTATCAGGAGCACTTGCTGAAACATCACAAAGTGAGTGAAGCTGCAGAGCCTGGAGGACTTTAGGGTTCCCTTTTCTCTCTTTGAAGATCCACAGGACATCCATTCCTTGAACAGTGCTCGTAAAAATCTTTTTGATGACTTGTCACATCAAGGCACGGTTGACTTGCACGACTATGACTCTTCATGTTTCCTCTTTGCTTTCCTCTGGCTTGAGGCTAACTTTACCAGAGGATATCCTGTGTAGCCCCCCCCCCCCCCCCCCCCCCCCCCCCCCCCCCATTGAAGAAGAACATGTGTAGCGCAATCTCGGTTGGAAATTTCCATGTTACGTCATACAAAGAACATTGTGGCCAGAATTGACACAGATACAGGGTATATGTTGTACCTGAAGGTGTTGAGCTGTCTTTCTGTGACGTTAGCTCATTGAGCTAAAAAAAAAAAGAAAGAGGAAAAAAAAAAAAGCTTCATTTGAGCTGCTTTCATACATGATGCTCTCCTGATCATTTCCAGAAATCATTCCTCAGTTACATATTCAGACATGTCCCTCACAGCGAGTAGTTTACTTATCTGACAGGGGGGGTTAACACAGTTTTGTCTTTTGTATCAATGCTATGGGGGTTTCAAACAATATTAAAATCTCACAATATGATTTATATCATGATAGCAAGTTCAACTTACAAGACCTATTGCGATATTTAAAAAGGAAGACTTGGATAAAAGGCTGTTTAGCAAACAGTGAATGGATATTGAGACAGCGTGTGAGACGAGTCAAACGAGCTAATAGTCCTTTTTTGTAATAAAATAATTGCACAAACACGTTCCCTCCTTGTAAACAAAAGAAGTGAAACGAACAATATAACATGTAACCTTCTCTATTCTACTACCTCATAGGTCAGGCAAACACTTCCTATACAGTCTTTGGCAGGGTTGTGTCAGTGTCTTCTATTTGCCAACTTGTAGGTCACCATAGCCTGGTAGTGACAGCATGTTGTGGTTTTTGTTCATCACCTTCTCCTTTCTCATTTCGTGACACGGGGAAACAGGAATGCTTCAACACGTCAAAGCTGCTGAAGCAACCACAGTTTTCAAACTCCGCTCTGTTCTCCTCATGGATGTGTTGTAGAAGGTTCTCCCACTCGAATAAGTCCTTTGTCCGCCGAGGCTGCGAGCGTAGAGCAAAGGGTGATGGTGGCACATTGGAACGATGGTCTCTGTACTTCCCACTTCTCTCCGCTCTGCTCCACTGCAGCTGACACTAAACTACACTCTGCCCAGAGGACATATGGTTACATGCCATCACAGGTCCACAATGATATCGTGAAGTTGACAATACCGTTCCATCCCAAATGCTACAAGCATCTGGTAGTCAAGGTCACATTTTGGCTGCTTTGCACCCACACATGTAGATGTTTTCAGGTGTTTTGTGCATGTGTGAAAAAACCTTTGATGTTCTCCCTCGTCTGTTTTCTTAAGCTTGATTCTGATCCCCTTTGCTGTCCTTCTTGTATTTATCTTTCATTTCACTGCAGGACAAAGCTAACAAAAGGCGGATGCTAATGGCCATTGACCAAAGGAAGAAGCTGTTGAAATTCCTTCGATCGGTCCGCTATGATTCCTTTGAGAAAGTGTGTCAGGAGCTGGGCATCACATACACGTTCCCTCCCGATTACTACAGACGGGCCACTCGCCGCTGGATAGCCAAGAAGGCCTTCTGCATTAAGGTATGACCCCTTTATTCTACTCAACATGACTTATTTAAAGACTTTTTTTTTTTTTTTAACTTAGTCTACTAGTCAGAGCATTTCTCAAGCTCTGTAGGTTGATACACACTCATCATCTAAGTGACTGACAAGGCCAAGGTGTGGTTTTCAAGCCTCCACTCACTTTCCTTCCTCTCTCCCTTCTCAGGTCTTCAAAGAAGTGCAGAAGCAGAAAGCAGCGCAGAAGCTGAAGATGAAGCCAAGTGTAGCCTCAACAGACACGACGGCAAACACAATTTGAATCCCATTAAAAGACATGACGCTGTATATTCAAATAACTGATCCTCACTTTTAAAAACTCTGTTTTTTTTTACATGTGACACAAAATATTCTCCTCCTTGTTCATGTGCTCCTAACTTCAAAAATGTTTTGCTTTCACTTTCTGTCAGAATTGAGTGGAAATAAAATGTCACAGAAAGTTCACTGTGATGCTGTTGTGGTGATTGTTCTGCATCTTCATAAGTTCTTGCAGCTGCTAGTATCTGAATAAATATATATATATATCATCAAATCTGAAGTAAATTCATCCCCTTTGAATGTTAATTGCATGGACTGGAAGTGGTTATATAAGATCAAATGACAAAATGTAACACAAAAGCGATGTAATCCACTGATAACTGAGTCAATTCTGAGAACTGCTAATCTAATATGAGATTGGAACACATGTTAACCTCAATTCAGATATGAGGATCATCAGCCTCCAATCATTACGAGTAGTTCTCGATAATAGCCTTGGGTTTGTCTGTGAATGAGCTGCAGATCTTTGTTATCCCCAGAAGCAGCAGTTTGTTGCTAAAGCAGAGTTTCAGAGCTTCAGCTCGTCACAGCTTCCTGTGTGGTGTGCAGAGTTCTCAGTTAGACCAGGAGGAGATCAGACTGACAGACTCTTCTGGTAAGTGACACCGTTTCTTCCTCTCACAGTAGATTAACTAAAAAGAATCAACGTTTTAGAAGTTAAGCTGCAGTGTTTTGGACGTTTAAAGTTGTGCATTCACATAAGGTGAGTGAAAGATATACATAGTTGGCTCAAAGTTGGATTATCAGAATTTTATGGAATTCACCACTTTACTGTGTGACTATAACTAACTGATGTATTTATCACTAATAGATAATGAAAGCCTTCTTAACACACATCAAAAAGAGAAAAAAGTGTGTGCACATCCAAGCTAAATGCACACAGGAGGTGCGGGTCAAACCGAAAGGTTCGCACACTGTCTTCCTCTGGCAAACGTGGCAGCAGACAAACGTTTTTTTTCTAAAGGGAGGCAATCTGCAAAACAATCATTATCACATGTTGAACCAAAAAACGGAGATTAAATACAACAAGACTATCTGACTAATTGTTTGCATTGTGTGTTGCTTCATTTTCTCTTTTAGATAGTCGTCAGTCCTGTCTCACTAAAACTCTGTTGGGTCGAACATCTGTTCAAAATCTATTCTTGCCTGAAGTATCTGTCACCCCCTTGTGGTTTTATTTATTGTCCCTGGGTTTTTGGTTGAACTGGTGTTTAATATTGATATTTAGGAGGGTTTTGATGTTCATTTGAACCCACAGGAACAGCTGTTGAAGTTGTTTTTCATGATGATATATTAACTTTAGTAACATTTAAAAAGGAAGTGTCCAGTCTCTGTGCACAGCCTGTCATCACCTGCGCGTCTCATCGGACTTAAAGCTGTTCACCTGCTGTCGTACCTGATGTTCATCACTTTGAATAAAAGGGTCTGCTAAATTAATCGTAAAATACTGGGTGATCTTTTCTTTTTTTTGCTGAGTGCCTCACTTTAGAAAAGACTGTGTGACTCCCATCGCATTTGCCTGAGGAGGATCTTTTGGATGGAAACATTTCCCTGTTTAAAATAAAGTTGTTCATTGGAAGCTGCAGTGCTTCTTTAAATATATAACAACTTTTACGTCAAGTCTTTAAAGTTTGAGTCACTAGTATGTGGCAGAAAAATACATTTTCAGAACTATTTTAACAAATAAGAATCATGTGAACAAATATCAATGCATTCGTTTTTTTTTTTTTTTTTTATAAATAAGCACAGCAGCGAGTGTGTGTGGAATTTCTTCATACACCCCATCCAAACAAGAGTGTTTGTGAATCCTGACTACGCTGTGTGACTGATAGATGTGTTATTCTTAAATGGAGCACTCGTGATTTACATACTACTCACTGGAAAACTCAACTGTGAAATTTAATGAATTTAAGTTAGTCTGAAAGCTGTACAAAAAAAAACAAAAAAAACAATTGCAGAACATGGAGAGATTGATTTAGAACATTTTCGCTCACAACTTTTCACCTACAGCAAACCATGCTTCTGCTCTGTCCACATCAACAGCTGCTGTTTTGTTTGATTTTTAACCAGGAAGCTAAATCCAAACCAACACCAACCAAATCCAGTCATCTATCATGTCAAACCCAGTGGTCACCCATCAACCAGGCGCTGGTAGCTATGGAACAAATGTGCAAACAGGAGACTGGAGCACGGGCCTGTGCTCCTGCTGCAGTGACATCTTAGTCTGTGAGTATCATTTATGAAACCTGAATTAGCATTATTCCATCCGTGTGCATACACAGTATGGACACTATTATTTGCTCTACAGGTGCTCTTGGTTGCTTCTGTCCAATTGCATTAAGCTGCTACACTGCGAGTAAGTATGGAGAAAACTGCTGCGTGGGCTGCATTCCAGGAGGCTTAACTGCCATGAGGACACACATGAGACTGACCTATGGCATTCAGGTATGTGCATGTTACCATATACTCTCCAACATACTTTTGTTCATCTTGTTGGTGTTACTGCAAGTCTCAAACGGAAAGACAGCCCTTGTTTTCAATAACGTGGCTCTTGTGAAAGACAGATTTCATGAACATAGGAAATGTTGGGTGTTTCCATGCGATTATGAAAGTTGAACTAAATCGCATTTCCTTCCAAAGTTTGGTTTTCCATGTTGTGATTGTGTCACAATCTTTCAATGACAGGGAACCATACTCAATGACGCCCTGATGACCTGTTTATGTGGACACTTCGAGACCTGCAGAATGGCGAGAGAAATCCGCATCAGGAATGGAGAAGTTTCCCAGTAACAGTGCATTAAGTTCTGACCACATGACCCACTATATACTTTGTTTTCTGTGTGTCCATGGTTTTGTACTCCCGTCACAAGTCTAGCTTTCATCCAGACTGCAAAGAATGAGCATCTAACAAATCACGCAGTCATGTGCATCAAATGTAATTTTATCCACATAGCTTTCTATCTGTAACTGTGTGACAAATTGCTGATACCATTTTCCACCATTGTAAATAAAATGCACTTTTAAATCACTCAGACGATTAATAACATGTTATCAAGAATCATTTTAAGCAACACTGTTAATAAAAATATCCATTTACATACATATTTGATGTGATTTCATTAAACCTGTCATAGGAAATGCAAGCCACGTGGGTGCTTTAATAGAAAAGGTGAGAATAAATCGTTTCCTGTTTCAGTGGTTCAAAAACCGTTTGGGCTTGTGATTGTTGTTAACCAGCATCTTGAAATCGCCTTAATTCTTCTTTCCCTTTACTACAAAAATCAAAATATATCCAACTAGGTAGTTATTGCATGCTGCCTTCTTTACAAACCAATGCCCATGCATTGAAATAAAACTTTTTTTTATTAAAAACTCTTTAATTTGCAACCCAGTTAAATAATCTCATTGTCCCAATCCGTCTGCCTGTCTTAAAGTTTCTTAAATTTAGGTAAATATGTAAATTAGGTAAATTCTCACTGTTGTCAGTTTTAAAGTGTCACATCCATAGTTATATAAAAACACATCCACCTAACCATCGTACACCTCCGCTTCCCTTTACGTCAAAAAGCACAACGCTCTGATTGGCTGTTTGCTTCGTGGCCTGGCAACCAGAAGAGGCTTTACCAAACAAGACCCTTTATCAGCAATTAGCATTCGAGCTAGCAGCAATTACTGTCTGTCTACCTGTCCTGGAGATATTTGTCCATTCAAATACCACCATGTCTTCAAGTACTCTACCTCTGCTGTTCATCAACCTCGGTGGAGAAATGCTATATATCCTGGACCAGCGGCTTCGAGCGCAGAATATCCCTGCTGACAAGGCTAAGAAAGGTAGCAAGCTAGCTTAGCAGGTATCCAGATAACAACACAAATGTCACCCTGCAGCTGCACGTTCAGGTTACATCGCGTTCAAAGCGCTTTTAGTTGGGTGGGTTGGTCAGTTTACCGGTTTGTGAACTCGTAATTTTCCTTGTTAATGTTAAAAACAAAGTTGAGCGTTAGCATCACTGAGTCAACAGATAATCTTAAAATCCACATATTGTTTTAAACTCAAGAATAACACAAGGAAGTTTGAGTTGATTATACATAGGAGTACTTATCTGCGTCTATAAGAGTCTATACAATGTCTGTATTCATTCAAAATTAGCATGCAGCCTGCATTTAAGTCTGTAACTGTCAGTCATCGAAAACGATTTCATTCATCCATCTGCTTTTAATTCATAAAGTTTCCACAATAGCTGGCTGGATAGAGGAGGACAGAAGGAGAGGTATTATCACATTGCAATGCATTAGTGGCTCTTTGCTGTGCTTTGGCCTAGACTAAAGCAACTTGCTAATTAAACAGTTTGACATGATAAATATAAGTCCAGGTGAGATCCTCTCACCAAACATGAGCTGACGCTGTCTCTGAATCCAAGCAGGACGCTGTACAGTTTTTAACGTAAAGCTCATCTGGGGTTGTCGGTTTGAATTTCCACACTTCATTTTTAGATGAACTTGTTCTCTCTTATGTGTTAGTTGCAGAAAGTAAGAATGGAGGTAACTGATATTACACAAATCATGATTGTAATTTATTCTGTGAGTCACAATAGGGTTTGATATATGTAGTCATACTGAATTCTGATGGGAGTTCAAAAGCAGAGACTTTCACCTGGCTATTGCAATGCGGGAGAGCAGGACATATGCTGGTGGCTTTCATTGCTCCATTGCTGCTTTTTTTTTTTAAGGCTTTGGGATAGGCTTCAAAGAAAAGTTTATTTCTTTTAAACACATACTGTAGTATAGAAGGCTCATCTGCTTTTATCTGAGTAGAAATGACAGTTTTATATTATAACCTCAATTAACATGTTTACTTGAACTGTTTGCCTGACTAGTTATGAATGACATCATCACCACCATGTTCAACAAAAAGTTCCTGGAAGAACTTTTCAAGCCACAGGAGCTGTACTCCAAAAAGGCCCTGCGGACTGTGTTCGACAGGCTGGCCCACGCCTCCATCATGAGACTCAATCAAGCCAGCATGGACAAGGTAAGCCATCATGTGTCCCTCCTCTTTGTCTGTATACTGAATTGTATCTGGCTAAAGTTAAATATTCCCTACGGAAGATATTTCCATCAGCTGCACAGTAAAGGCAGTTTATCAAACAGCTTCCTAAATATACAGAGTAGTGTGATGTTTAAGAGGCTGCACATCTACATTAGATCAGGGTAAACTCTCTGGTTGCTGGAGAGGTGCCAGACCACTTCTTGAGCACTGCCAAGGGGTCCTTGAGCAAGGCACCTAACCCCCACCAGCTCAGGGGGGCGCTTCCAGTTGGGGTAGCTGCCGCACTCTGACATGTGTCCATTAATGCTGCTTGTCGATGTGTGTGATTCAGGCCTGTGTGTGTGTGTGTGTGTGTGTGTGAGAGAGAAGCATGTCTCTACAATAACAGTGTGCACCACAATTTCCCCCTCGTGGATTAATAAAACGTGTGTGTGTGTATATACTTGGTTGAATCATATCATTTAATGTCTTAAAAAAACAGTAGAGCGACTCCTTACTTATTCACGTCATACAGTTGAAAGTGGCTCCCTCTACTGTTTATTAAACAACTTTTACAATCGTTCCATGTTGATGGCTGAGCCGGTGACTTTGTGCGTGTGTCCTTCTGCAGCTGTATGACCTGATGACCATGGCTTTCAAGTACCAAGTGCTTCTCTGTCCCCGACCAAAGGACATCCTCCTCGTCTCCTTTAACCACATGGACGCAATCAAAGACTTTGTGAAAGATACTCCCAGCATCCTCAGCCAGGTTGATGAGACATACCAGCAGCTCATAGAGGTATGATCGGTCTCCTCATACTTGGTGTCGACTACAAATGTGGCTTGTGGAGGGTTTTCTTCAGTGAGCCGCAGATTTCATTTAATTTTATGCGGTGAATCAGTTCTACTTTAATACAGGTAGGATGTAGAGATATCCAAAACACAACTAGTCATTCTAAAAGGAACGGGACAAATCTTCATGTAAAACTTTTTTAAATTTTTTGGTCTTAAACTGTAGAACTTTGAGATTCACAAATGTGAAGTACTTGACAAATAAAAGTTATTATTATTATTATCATTATCATGATTATTATTATTATTATTATCTTCAACTCAACTTCAGTTGAGTGGTACATGGTCAGCTGTGGAGTATAGAAATGATATAACAGTCAGAAGTTTTACTGATGATACATTGCAAGACATGACTCTTCTCAAGAGGATCCTCGACTCTGTCATGTGACACAACAACTTGTCTGGCCAAATAGAGGAAATGAATGTCAACACTGAAAATGTCATTGTCTTATTAACCAAGCGTGGAATGAATGTTTGTGTGTGAGGAAGAGAGAAGCCCATCCTATCCATCCACACTTTGACTCCAGTTAAAACATTTGAATCCACTTTTGCCATTTCTTCTCCATATGCAGCTGTAAATACTTGATGTTAAACACATTTCATCAACTTTCCCATTTAGATCGAGCGGCCAATTAATATTGCTTTCATAACTTCTGATCAATTGTATTATAATCACAAACACTGTGCTGAGCTTGCTTCCTGTATTCTATCCTATTTAAGTTCTTGCTATGTTGGCTTAACTGTTTCTGCACCAATACACCGAGACAAATTCCTTGCATGTGTAAATGGACTTGGCAATAAAAAGGGATTCTGATGGGACAACAACCACGCAGGATGAGATACTTTTGTTATTCAAACACCAAGGTAAAGTCGTCTATAATAATCCTGGTAACTCTGTTGTTTCATGTTTTAGATGTATACACCCTTGTCGAGTGGGGAATTCCAGCTGATCAGACAAACCCTCCTCATCTTCTTTCAAGACATGCACATAAGAGTAAGTGTTTGTAATGGGAACGTAACTGACTGTTACTTTCTTCTTGTGTTTGGTATTATTCACCTCTCCTCTGATTCTTCTCTGTCAGGTGTCCATTTTCCTCAAGGACAAAGTACAGAACTCGAACGGTCGCTTTGTGCTCCCCACCAGTGGTCCTGTGCCTCATGGAACACAAGTCCCTGGTTTGATCAGGTACCGTCACTGTGGACGGCTGCTTCCACTTCAACCCAGATCAGCTTTACTCTTCAGAATCATAAAGCTAACATTTCTAAACAAGTGTCTTGGATGGTAAACTGTACCTTTTGGTCTTTTGATGACTCTTCAGGTGTGCCTTTGTGTCTCTTGTACGTTTGTTGATCTTACCCAGACTCTGTAATCTCATGTTAAGTAGGCCTATCTGCAGCTAATTGCATTACAGAGGTTACTTTGTACAGGTACTCCCAGTCTAATTTTAGATGGGTTGTGTGTGGCTGTGAATCTATTCATCTTGTTTGTGCACACAGAAACATGTAATACATCGAGAATACAAAAAAAAAAAAAACAGCTCACACAGAGAACACCTGAGTCTCAATGCTGGTTTCCACTTAGAGAGAGAACTACTTCTCTCACTCGGGGAAGGAATTAAAAAAAATACATTTCTGTTCATAGAAAATGTTTTTTAAAGCATGCTTAACAAAGTTTAAAGGCTGCCTTTGTGTGTCTGGTTATTATAGGGTGTTCAGCTGTTCTGGTGAAGAGGTGAGCAGGCTGCAATTTACAAACGGAGGGAGCTATACGTCTGCTCTTCGGGAGGGATCTTTTGAGATCTTTGGAGACAGGATTACCAAACTAGGCACAAACATGTAAGACTCTGACAGTTCAATAAATCACCTTGAACTTGACTGGGTGATGCTGTATGTATGCAGTGACGATATTGTGCAAGATTTGTTCTTTTTTTAGATGTTAAACATTTGTACAGTCATGTACAGATTCTGTCGTATGGTCGTAACTCATTTTTTCATCTCTTCATGTAGGTACAGTGTCAGCCGGCCCGTGGAAACCCACATGTCAGGAACTTCTAAAAATTCTGCCCAGCACACTAAAGTAATTCAGCTTCACTTACCAGCACTGTTAGCATTTGTGTGACTGGTTTGACATCAGTTTGACATGAATGAAGTCACCCTGATCCAAATCTGCAGCCTACATCTGTTGGGAGTGACAGAAGTTGCAACTTTTGGAGAAAAAGAAGTTACTGTCTGCACAAATATACTGACACAAACATGTGCTATGTATCAACAGGTCAACACTGCTCCCAACCCTCTGGCCAAAGAGGAGCTGAATCTGCTGGCAAAGTTAATGGGAGGGTTAGAAGTTCAGAAACCGGGGAATGCAGACAGTGGCTTTAGAGTCAACCTCTTTGCCACAGATGAGGAGGAACAGTGAGTGCGCTCCTTTTGACCGTTCATGTGTTTAACAGATGAAACTTTGGCTTTACCCTGTGTAAACAAAATCATCGATTTAAACCTGTTGTCATTGCTAATTGTGTGACATGTTTTTTTTTAATCACAGAGAGGCATTGATATCAAGACCAGACGAGCTTTCATATGGAGTCCTAAACATCCAAGCCACAAAGGTAAACACGAAGTTATTGGCCCTCAAAATGTCTCCACGGTTCCCAGGAGGTCAACAGTTCTTCTGAGTGCCTGGGGGTTAAATTGTTACTCTGATGGAAAATACAGGACTGCTGAGTTAAAAGCATGACATTACAGCGATAAAGATTCAAAGGGCTTTGAAACAAAGGACTTTTTTCTGGAAAGAGCTGGGTGTTCTGAATCCTCTATTTGAACCACATTACTATGAACTAACGACTACAGGAGAAGTGTTTTCACTACGACATGATTTCTTTAATTGGATGAGCAATGATCCCAACAAGTCTCATTCACCCAGCCTTACTTATCTCCAGTTAAACCACAGAGCACTAGTGTTTAATTGTGGCCTTCTTTTCAACAATGATGTCCGATTTTATTTTGGACTCTCTGTTTTCACGGCGTCACGTTGGCTTTTTTTCTCAGGTCATACTCATTTTAAACTACAAAGGGCGAGGGTGATGTACTTTATTTTTAAACTGTTGCGTCATACAGAATGACCAACACAATAGCAGAACCCATCAGACCTAAAGTAGTCTTTATCACGGGGAAACGTGCAGATTTTTGCCATGTTGAGGGGTTTTATCTCTAATCAAAGAAACTCTTTTCATCTGCATCATCCAATTTGAAAGCCTCATCACTTGAAGGATGTCTGTACCCTTTAAAGGTTGATTGGAGCACATTTTACCTAGCTCAGTGAAAGGCTTAGGGTTCCAGTCAATGATCTGAGATAGGAGCTTTTAACAGGATTTACTGTTACTGTCAATCCAGGTGATGACCACTTTCAGGCACTGACAGTTGGTAGCTAACTTTTTTTCTTTCAGGACCAACAGGCCAATGCGGAACTGGCCAAGATCATGGGAGAGTTCACCGAGTCTGGAGATCAATCACCCTGTTCCAGCAGCAAGGGAGACGACCTCCTCGCCATGATGGACGGCCTGTGACGTTGCCTCCCGTGACAGAAATTCTTCGATGGAGGAAACCGAGCACACTGCAGCGTCTGTTCGACTGTAGACGAGTCTGCTTTCTGTACCTGCAAATACACTGCAGCAACCTCACATACAGCAAGAAAACTCTTCTTTATGGGGCTTTCAAATGCATCTGTGAGGAAGGGTTTAATGTGGTTGTCAAACAACCAGCTACATACTGCAAATTATAATAGTTAACTACTAAGACAGTTATTGTTAATCTGCAGTGTAGTGTAGTAGAATGTAGACTGTAAGCCGACTGTCAGTGCGTCAGAACATACTGTAGGCCTTCATCGGTGTGTTGAGCGTGTGTACGGTTATAGCAACACATCAGTCTGGACAACATCAAGGTGTTCTGTATTTAAAATCAGAATCAAACTGCACTGCTTTAAACAAAACACACTGTTTTTAATTTCAAACCTCAACACGATTTTCTTTCTTCAGTGAACAGCATGAAAGGAGGTCTGTTAACTTGTTTTTCTTGTGATGGACTGACAGTGAAATTATTTGTGCGGAATTTGGAGGAAAACCAAGTGCTCTTTCTAATTAGACTCAAATTCTCACAAATCTTTATTTTGGTAAGAAAAGTGTTTATCTTGCATTGCGCTGCACTACCTTGAAACAGAACAGGGAGAAGGATGTAGGACATTTGTATACCCTGTGATGTCTGTGAATGTTGAATGATGGCCACAAGATGTGCTCATCGAAAAGAATATAATTGTACTATCAAGTACTTTAGCAATATAAAAGATATCTAATGTGTATCTTTATTGCACACTATTTATTTCAAATGCATTTGTGTTTACCTCTTGTATATGTAAGTATTGTTCTCCAGTTGTAACATCGTCCAATGTGCAATATAGGATTTCTAATAAATAGCCGCAGGACTGCACATTATTGTTTAAAACGTGTCATTGGCTTGTGTACTGATGCAATAATGTGTTAATAATGGCATGAACGCTGAAACAGCTTGCTTGTTTTTGCGAACATGTAACAGCAGGGGGAGCTGTCGGCCCTCTCTACTATTTCTGCATGCGGTCGTAATGTAATAACATTTTGATAACGTATTAGAAAAGGTGTACCTGATAGAGGTACCCGAGCGATATTTTTCTAATGTATCACCTGATGTATATGTATTCAGATGAATGAATTGCAGAACAATAGCTTACATGTATCGATTTTTATCGTTTATAGTCAAATTATTTAGCACCACGCCAGCGCAGTTACGTGTAACTTTCATTGAATCCTTCATTAGACCTCTGGGATTTGAAGAAAATAAACTGTTTCGGAATTGCTATAGCAACAGCTGTTTAATACACAACATACGTGTGTGCAATCTTTTGGCAAACCTGTCATATTGCGATAATCTGCAATCCCAACCGCACTTTCTCTCTCTCTCACACACACACACACACACACGTGCATACCACCATACACGCGAAACATGCTGAGACATTACTCTGAATCTGTCAAAGGCAGGAGGATTCTGGGGAAGTCTTCCAAATAATCTTGGCAAAGAAGGGACAAGACGCACTTTGTGGCCCGAGGGAAACATGCAGCCACAGTTGGGGGAGCAAATAGAAGCCAGAGCTCGTCCAGGACTATCACTGCAGTCAAAGTGCCTCAATTCAAAACAATAGTCCACTAAACATTTTGACACTGGTCTCATCATCATCAGTAGGCTATAATTCACTTTTAGTGACATATTCCAAACCCCATTAAAAAGCACTTAGAATGGTTTCCTTCCAAATTTTAAAAGTGAAGACTTAAACTAAGACATTTAATATAACCACATTTGTTTCAATACTTATTCAGAATTATCAGTCCAGAAGAGGGCTTTTTTCCCCCACAGCACGCCAAAAGAGACCCTAAACTTATTTCTCTCACAGCTCTCTGCATCCAGTTATGATTCAGTTTCCTCTTTATAGATTGTGGTCAGAGACTGTAAAGCCACAGGCTGACAGATGTTTCATGTGGCTGGGGGCTTATGCTCTGCTGAGTCAAGAAAGGAAGACTCGTATAACTCATATAAGTACACTGCCATTTAGTTTGCCCTTTCTGTGTCTAACACATCTCCTGCCCACGGGTTTGAAACTGGTACCTGTGGGTGGAATTCGGTGTTAATCAGGTCATCTAAATTAGGAACAAGAGTGGGCTTGCTGAGTAAATGAGTAAGAGTTTGGCTTTTTAGTGAGCTAAACTGTGTGTCAGCAATGAAACCTCGAGCCTACTGATTGCAATTTCAACTCGTGGGTTGTGTTTCAATGAAATACTGGTGTCTAGAATTAAAAATCTAATACTTTTTAAAATGCATCTCCAATGCGATCCTTTCATGCCGTTTCTACGCTGTTTTATATGTCCAATTATGGGATTGATAATTTTGTTTAATATTTATTGCTCTTTTTAGTAAAAAAAATAAACATTTTTAATGTTAATGTAAAGTCTTACATAACACATTTAAAATAATATAGCGAGGCATTTGCATGCTGTTGTATCAAATTAAGTGAATGATAAACCCTTTCCTTTAAATGCAACTATGATGTCATGTGTTTGATTAGGCAACTTTTATTATCATGCAAAGAATTTCATCATCAATGCGAAATGCCGTTTACTAGGAAAATCAGACAGGCACCAGCATTGGTCGATCACAGCTGTCAATCAAATAAGTATGTGCGTCATTTCCGTTGTCAGGTGGCGCTGTCGCTGTGGAAAGATGCGATCAGCGAAGAGCGGAGGCTTTTCCTTAATTGCTCATTTCGGCAACAGAGGCTAAACAACCCGAAACCAGCCCTCTGTGGTCTCTCCTGTTTAAGCGACAAGCTCCGCGCATCCACCACCATCTTTTACCGATGAAATGACCTCGTTGTGAGCGGACAGCGCAGACTTTACCCGGCGGTTTTGGCTCGAGGTAAGCGAGTGGCGACTACGTTGCTATCCAGGCTAGCCAGCTGTAATGTTACCTAACGTTACTTTGTTTAAATGGCCTCCCGGCTGCTCTGTCGTCCCCCCCCCTTCCCCCCGGCTTAGCGAGTGCTAACGTCGCTCGCCAGCTATCATTATATTACATCTCCTGCACGAATAAATAAATATATACCAAAGCAGCTGTATCCTCTCTTCGGTAAAGCCTGCTTTGTGTACTTTGCACAGAAAGCCTAACTCCGGTGTGTCTCCCCTTTGTGTGGCCGGTGTGCTTGAAACTGTGGTAGCGCATTTAGCCGAGGAATTGAGTTAGCTTTGTTGTCGGAATTAGTTTGGAAGTGCACTCCAGCATGGTTCAATAATAATCTACTTAAAACTGTAAAATAATATAAAGGTTTACATAGCCCCCTCGGTCAGATGTGACTACAGTAACGCACGGCGTGTTTTTTTAAACCTCTATAGATGACTTAGTTGCAGTGTTTGTTTTTTTGTTTTTTAATTCGGTAAAACAAATGAGCAGCACGTTATTTACTGTGCTCCTGGAATGGCTCTGCAAACCTTGTAAGGCACAACCGTCAGCTTATTTACTCTACGACTCGGGTGCTTTACATTGTAGTGCTGCTGCCAGGACTGAATGTTGTGTCCGGAGCCTTGTGGTCTCAAAATGGCACCAAACACCGTGTGACAGACTGTGTGCACATGAAATGAGTTTAATATGTGACCACACGCATACAGAGCTGTTGTTGACGATTGTATTGCAATCATCTGCTGTGCGTTTTGAAAGCTCTGTTTGACTCTGACCTGACATGATTGATTGACATTAGCAGGACTGACGTGCGTGCGACCTTCCAGTTGCTTCACCTCTTTGTCGAGGCTTTTTGTGTTTTATCAATGGGTGTATGTCCGGTGGGTTGATCTGGATTATACTTTCTCGCTGTCTGCTTTCAGGCTTCATCATCCCTTCAGGTTTTTTTCCCCCTACCCACGTGTGTTTACTACCTGCTCTCCTATCCTTATGTTTGCTTTGTCCATCCTGATACTTGATAATGCAATCAAGCTGTTCTTGCAGAGCCAGACAAGTGGCATTGAGTCTGGGTGGGTGGATCTTGAGACACCTACGTGGTTGTTTTGTTCTGATTCTATTTCAGGAACCCACATTTCTCGTGGGCAACCGGCAGCGTGTCTCTCCTCCTTTTGTGTGATATGATTCAGAGGCTGTATCTGTTCTCGTCCTCCCTCTGGCACAGTCAGAGGCAGAGGCAGTCTTGCTTGCCAGATCGCTGGCTGTGCAGAGAGGCACAGCCGTGTCAGAAAAGGATAGCTTGTGTGTTGTCATCGCGCTGATGTCATTTAGGTCAGTGTGCATTAGTTGGTTGCATTGACCTTTGCTTTCTAGATGTGTCAGGGGCTGGCTCGACAGCACTCCAGCGTGTGTTTAGTAGGTAGACAAATAGCCTTTGGTGCAATTTCAGAGTGTTGTTTAGCAGTCTGTTTGAATGAGTCACTTAAGTGTTTTAAGTCCAAAGTGCATGGATTTGTATGTTTTGGGTTTTTTTATTAATTCTGAAAATGCAGCTGCAGGGGTGGAAGGGCATGCGTGTTACAATCACAGATGATCTTATAATGTTGTTCAAAATGACCACTGATGAAATGCTTTTACATTTTGGCGTTGTTCTGCTTTTTCTTCCAGCCCCTGTCATATATTTAAAGGGTATTCATGTTGCAGCACATTATTAATTCTGCCCAGCACTTTGGCCCCTGGATTATCCATCGCGTCACCATGCGTGCTTTAGACTAAGATGTCCTCTCACTGTCGGCAGTGTGACTTGGTGTCACTCCGGCTTGTGCCACAAACGCTGTCAGAAAACCTCGGCTCATCGGACTCGGCGGGTGATGACTAGTGGAGATGGAGACAGATGGGCGAGAGACATGATGATGACACTGTCTGCTGTCTGGGATCACAAAAAGCCTCATGGAAGTGAGAATTCATACCAGCCCATACTGACTGCCAACTGTCCTGCTTCCTCGCTGCCCAAAAACGCCAACTGGCGATTCGTTTTGGAAGGAGAAAGAGCCTAATTCATTAAAAAAAAATATGACGTTTCCTCGCTCTTTCCCTTTTGCAAGAGTGGTGAATTATCCTAAAGCTCCTAGTAGCAGTGTACGTAGTGCTTTGGGTTTTATTTGAATGAATCACCTCTCTTGTGGAGCTAACTACAATACAGACGTGAAGAAGTGTAGGGCCCCTTTAGCCCGGTTTAGCTTGTTTGTTTCGCCTTTCTCACGTCAATGGTCTGATTTTTTGTTTTTCAGTTGAAGTGGTGCACATGAGGGTAGATTATTACGCTCTTAATGGTGTCATCACAGAGACATTCAGCGTTTCTGTCCAATGGAATCTGAGGACGACAGCAGGGTGAATCATTCCTTTCGGTTCAAGGCACTACTTCCCTGTTACAGGAAACAGATGGGGTTTCATCACATTGGAACTTGCTATCCGTAAACAAAGCATACCTCTCGCTCTCTGACTTCTAGGAGGTAGATCTGCTGCGGCAGTTGAAACGGTTTGTGTAATGATGATGTGTCACTCTGTGTCACTGCTCCTGCTGACATGCAAATCGAGTTCCTTATCGTAGTGTGGAGAGGCTTGGCTGTTTTGGTTTGTTTCAGTCCTGTTCCAACATGAATGTCCTCTCAGAGGAAGGTCTATGCCGATAAGCCGGCTGTACAGATTTTGAGATAAAACGCGGAGATTAAGGGCGGAAGGATTTTCTAAGCCCATGTCCGCTGCAGCAGGAAGAGCTAAAGATGGATACATGGTTCAGTCAGGGCTGAGACACAAGTGTGGGGGGGGGGAGCTTCTTCTCTTGAATGTTAGGCCAATGCAGTGCATTTACATGAGAGCATTTGTCAGGAGCTGCCCTGAAATCTACCTGTTTACTTCTGTCACTAATCCCTGTACTACAACCAGCCTGTAGGACCACAGCTTAAGCTCTGGGTATAATTCTAATGTGCATACAGTTCATTTAAGTACTGTATGAGAAACAGTTTGTCTTTATGATCGTGATTCTGTTTTGTCATTTGTTAGCTGTGTTCTTGTAGTCACAGGTGTGCACAGCGTATTTATCTGATCAATCCCCCCCCACAGAGCTCCACCATGTCGAAGCGGCGCTCGTCGGAGAGGGGAGCTGGAGAGACGTCAGGCAGGGCCAGCAAGCTGCAGTGTCCAGGGATATCCGGCAACAACGCCAAGAGAGCCGGGCCCTTCATCCTCGGTAAGGAAGCTGCTTGAGTGTGCACAAGCTCCAAAAAGTATGGACGGAGTTCTCAAAAAATGTGTAATGCAGGGTATTGGGTAAGGAGTGTGTGTTTGTGTGTAAATGTGGGAGACGTGGGGTGTCTCTGTTTTTTTACACACGCCTGACACAAGAATGTGAAGAATTTTGCCGATCCCCTCGACATCGGCCAGAAAGGTCTTTGCCTGTGTTGGAGTCAAGGTTATTTCCTCCCGCTGGAAGATGCTTCTCTCTCTGCCAACATTTCAAACTCGTACGTTTCCTACAGCACTACTTCCTTCAGTATTTGCTCTTCAGAGTAGCAAAGAAAACATTACACTCGGGGGTGTTAATGGGTGGGTGGGTGCATGGGTGCCCACAGAGCCCTTAATGAGTTGCAGTGCGAGCACACACTCCGGCATGTAGCGTGCCTTTTGGTCATGCAGCTGTTCCTTCTTCTTATCCTTGCAGGGCCTCGTCTGGGCAACTCACCAGTGCCCAGCATAGTGCAGTGTCTGGCCAGAAAAGATGGCACAGACGACTTCTATCAGCTCAAGGTAAGTGTGAAGGGTTTTTTTTTTCTTCTTTTCACTAATGCCACATGTTTCAATCCTTTTTTATTAAACGCATCATTGAAAGCAGAGCTGATGGTGCCCAGAAGTCAGTTGAACCTTTGACCCTTCTCTGCTGATGATCATTTTATTGCCCCTCTTCAGTCTGGTGCAAACGATATAGCGTCAGCCGGGTAATCTGTTTATTGGGGCTATCCAGCGTCTGTTCACCGAGAGGTCGAGGATACAGAAAGGGTTAAAGGGAAGGGAGGAAAGTTAGCGCCCCACCTGGAATGTCTGGTTTTAAGCCTCATGACCATGTAGTGAGTCAGTGTAAGGACCCTCCCCCCCTAATACCTGGAACTCCGTGTGCGTGCGTCCGTCCGTGCGTGCGTGTGTGTTGCTCAGCACGTGTACTTCACTGTAGTTTATTAGACTGAGCTGCAGCCCTGTTGTTCCAACTCCAAAGAACATTTCAACTTCCTGTTAAATGCCAAGCGGATGTAAGTGAATGTCACGTCTTCAGTCTTAAAGGGGCCTGAAGATGAGCTTTATACTAAATAGATAGAGCTCTCTTACCGCCGTCTGATCCCGCACGACCTCTTGTCTTGTGACCTCTAATGTTTGCTCTGTTCCCTCGTGTGCGGTTTACGGCAGATCCTGACGCTAGAGGAGCGAGCGGACTCTGCCGGGGAGACTCAGGAGGAGAGGCAGGGAAAGATGCTGCTGCACACAGAGTACTCCCTCCTGTCTCTGCTGCACAGCCAGGATGGTGTGGTCCACCATCACGGCCTCTTCCAGGTAATCTCAACACCTGCACACACTTGGCAGTCAATAACATCTCCTTTCACATATGCGTCGTTCTGTTGGTAGAGAGGGAGAGTTTTTCTCTCCAACTTTTTATGTTTTATGTAACCGCACCGTGTGGGCGAAGAATTCAACATGATAAATGCATCATTGTTACCACAGAGAAGTTTGTCTTTCTTTCTATTCATCTGAAATTCTAGCATCACCACACGTACAAGTAACAGCATGCTCTAATGTCAGCTCAGCTGTAGCAGATTGAAGCTTAGCATTAGTCCAGCCAGCGGCTCATTAAAGAGAAGTGGGACTACCATTAAGAGACATATTTCTCTGCGTGAGCTCTATTCACATCCCCATCCATTCACAATGAGCCCCCCCCCCACCACCTGTCTTCCCGACTGCCTCCTCCTCTAACTTTATTTTTGTTCTCTCTCTCTCTCTCTCTCTCTCTCTCTCTCTCACACGCATCCTGTCTCCTCCATTCTGCTCGTGTTCTCAGAATAGCAACATTGAGCAATGCACTCTGATTCATTTCGGCCCGCGATATTGATCGGATTATTATCGTGCATCTCCACTGTGAGAGGAACAGTTAATAATGGACGCTTTCAGAGGTGCTGACTGCATCTAAAAAAAACAAACCCTGACAACCTGATACAGAAATCAATGAGAAGCGGTGACTCTGCTTTGACTGCAATTGGTCGACGGTATAAGAATGACCTTTGTTATTCGTCCTCCACCACCCAGCGTGGAGGAGGTTTCATATTCATGGCTCATTGCAGGGATTGATGGCCTCTTCCCAGTTTGATTCTTTGTCGTCCTCAGCTGACTGAGTCAGCTCAGTTCAATTTGATGCATTCATAGAGGCCCTGGAGTTATATTGATTTGGATAGTGTTGGAAAGTGCCTTAAAGATGCATCAACTGCTTGATCCACTCGCAAGGTGAACACCATCCTAAGGGAAGCTGCTCACACTTTCTTTTGATGTTTCTCCCCAGGATCGAGCCTATGAAATAGTGGAGGACATGGAGGCCAACAAAGTACGCAAGATGAAAAAGCGGATCTGCCTCGTGTTGGACTGCCTGTGTGCTCACGACTTCAGTGATAAGACGGCAGACCTGATAAACCTCCAGCATTACGTCATAAAGGAGAAGAGGCTGAGCGAGCGCGAGGCCATCGTCATCTTCTACGACGTGGTGCGTGTGGTGGAGGCCCTTCACAAGGTGAGTCCGAGATGGAACAGGCCGCATGAATACATGACGCAGAAGGTGACCTCCCTGTGTTCTTTGCTCTCAGAAATAAGCAGGGCACTATAGTTTTTGAATTTTTACACAAGCAAGCTTTCCTGGAATAACCCCCAAAAGGATTTCCCTTAATAGTGATGAATCCTGAGACGTCTATGCCAGTATGTTTTGTTGCCATTTACGGGCATACTTGCGTCCCCTTGCTCTCTGTGTTTGTGTTATGGAGCCAAGTTCCTCCTGAATGTACACACACAGTCATTCAACACATTCAACACAGCCCTGCTACATTCAGAGCAGAGAATTATCCAGTAGTTGACTGCTATGAGTCACCAGAACGAAACCTGGATTTTTTCATGATGCTTTTATTTTTCGGATATTTGACTATCACTATTAAAGCACGCTGTTGTTAGTTTTCTTGAATCAATGTCACAGATTTTTTTTTTTGTATACATAACAACAACAATAATAAAAAACTCGATTTAATAGAATAAATAAATCAAATGTAATCTGCACTGTAAATGCATTTCTGTGTTGATCATGGAAAAAAGTTTGGATACTAGAGTGTTTTTGTCAACTGTACAAAAAATGGCTTTGTTATTGTTTTCCTGTTGCACATCCTCTCTGGTTAGTCATCTCCCATACTTGTGTGCAACTCTCAAAAACAAACGGATTGTTTTTGGATCAGTGATTCATAAAGTACAAGTTAACTCCAAACTTTTTTTTTTTTTTTGTTTTTTTTCCCTCTCTCTCTCTTGTGTTTCTTTCCTGCGTGCAGAAAAACATCGTACACAGAGACCTCAAGCTAGGAAACATGGTGCTGAACAAACGGTAAGAGCGGCTTCCACTCATTCAGCCTTGTCAATCAGTGAGCTGGCCAATCAGCTCTCCTCCTGTTAGACCAGGTCAGTAAGTCGTTCTGTCCCAGCTCACGTGTGTGAGGCCTCATCCGGCCTCAGCAGCCTGTATCCCATGTTCATTTGGCTTTAAACCCGAGCAGGGGTCACATTCTCAGACTAAATGAGAGATCAGTTTTAAGAAGCTAAAGCCCCCCCCCCCCGCCTTTAATACTGCGTCTGTGTGTTGAGTAAAAGCAGGGGATTCAGTCCCCATGGTTGGAATTTTTTTTTACAAGTGGAGGGTGAACTAGACTGGTGCAAAAATATGCACTGGCTTTGTTCTTGGTGTGAACGTTTTTAGGGTGGGTGAACCAAAGCAAAGGTTTCTGAGCGCGCAGGGCGCCAGTAAAATCTCCTAAGGTCACAGAGTACTCCAACTGTAAAGTTCTGTACGAGGGATTGTGTGTGTGAGTGTATCCAGTGGGTGAAAGTCACTCTCTCGCAGCATGAACACTCCTGGATCAGCTCCTACCTGCTTTTTACAACAAAGTTTTCTAAGATGAGTCAGCCAGGTCTCCGATTTAAAACCTATAGAAGGTTGACTCTGCACACACATTCTTAGAGACTGATAATCATCCCACAAAGCCAGTCTTCTCATTTAGTATAGATGACTAACACACACACAAACACGCACACATTCAGTTCCTCACACACACACACACACGCACTCTTGTATCGTAACATCGTGCAGAAGTAGGCGTATTCATCGGCTTATCTCACACTCTTCTCGGTCACTTCTCATGCATGAGATATGTGTCTGAGAATGAGCATCGAGATGTCACGAGTCAGGCTTATCTTTTCGACACGTAGGCATTTTCAGGCATCAAAGCCAGTGGCCCGTCGCAAGCAGCAGCAGACCGGTGTTGATGATGAAACAGCAGAGTGTTTTGGCCAGAGGAGAACGGTAGCCGGGCGAGGAGCAGACTAGTGGAACACTCCGTCCCAGCTGGAGACAAAGGAGAAGCCTGCCAAGGGCCCCATAGCTCAGAGCTGACTCACACACACACACACGCACACATACACACACAGTGACAAGTGCACTCATATGGTCATCGTCTTTTTCACCCTGGTGTTCTTCAACAACACAATCCCTTTTGCTGCTTCACTTGTCTTTTAGTTCTGTCCTTTTCCTGTGGTACTCTACGCATCATTCTTTTGCTTGCTTTGCACATTTCCTCTCCCACTCCACCCTGGATGTGTGTGTGTGTGTGACTGTACAGTCAGTGTGCGAGCGCAACCGCCAATTTAGATGCAGAACGGCCCCAAAATCCCCTCTCCTCCCCTGCTGCCCCGGCGTCACTGTGGGAAATGCACAGGGAGCCATCACCGAGCTCAGCAGTTTGTGCAAGAATGATGCGATTTCCTCTTGCAGAGCCAGCTGTTATGAAAGCAGGATGTTGTAAATCAATCTGTGGGGTCGCTGACTTCCGAAACTTCAGCGGTATTCTTAAGGGGACATTAATAGACAAAGACTACCAAGGGCAAGGTGTTCGTCTATTTTTGTCTCGTTTCGTTTTTGTTTGTTTTTTTCCACTGAACTTCTGTCACATAACTCGGATTCATAATTAAGTCATAATTCAGTCACTTGCATTAGCACAAAAACATAGACCACAGGAAAGATGAACGCCGAGTAAAGCCCTGAAAGTTGTTGTTTCTAAGAAGTTGAACTGGCTGGCCTGTGTTTAACCTCCTCTCTCGTCAGCTCGGTGTATTTTCAGCGAAATGTTGCAGGGAGTATGGAGAAGTCACGGGGACCATGTGGGTTTCTGGTTTCCTGATTTACCCCGGGGGGGGGTCATGCGACCAGGAAGCAGAGATGGTGTAGTCTCTCTTCAGTCCTCGGGGACTCCTTGCCTCACGAGGCAAGCACGCAATTTCATTTAACCAATCTCCGGTGCGAGAATAGAAGCCTGGGTCGTGATGCATACAGACAAAAGAACAGACTCCTCCATGAAGGAAGCTTTTATGTTGAGGGTCCTTGATGCATTGCGCTCTGTTCCTGTTGCCTACACTTGTGCAGATCACAAGGCCGCCGTATGCTTTTAAAGGCTTCTATCACAAAGGGGGCTGAAGGGTTGGATCACATAAGAAGCAGAGATTTATGTGAACTGAAGGGGACCACTGAGACGGGAGTGTTCGGTTGGAACTTGAGTGTTAGACACGAATCGGCTCCAGCCCGTAATGGGAGCGGCGAGTGTTTGTTTGTGTGTGTGTGTGTGTGTGTGTGTGTGTATGATGGAGCAGGGTGTGAAAGTGAGACAGAATAGGGGAAGCTGTTGACCTCAGGCTCTTCAGAAAGCGGATGTGGGTAAGAAGCGTGATGTGGAGCGGACCCAGCCTCTAGACCGTCGTGATGTGCACTTCTGCATGTGCGTGCCTCCCCACGGGACCGAGTGCATGGGCGCAACTGGGGTTGCGTGTTTTTGTACACATTTGAAATGAGCGCTATATATTTGTTTGCCAGCCCATCACATTGCAGGCTGAGTCATCGAGACAATTATCCCAAACCACAGGTTGAGTCATATGTTTGTCAAAGTGTGTTTTTTTTTTCTCTCTCTCTCAAAGAGAACACAGTGATATAGAAGCGTCCTTTCAGCCTTTATACGTTTAGTTTCACCACATCACAAGCAAACTACGTTTACCTTGATGACTCACTTTGTGCCACATTGTTTCCAGAGAAACCAAAGGAATCAGACCTCTGTTAATCGCACTTGGTCTCCTCAGACTTTGAAGCCAGTGTGCCAGGGTTAATCCTGCTCATCATAATACACTCACTGTAGTTCCATAAATCACTGTGACGAGATCAATTAAAACAGAGTTCTCTACAGAAAGCTGTAAAGCAGGGTACTGGAGTGTGCAGTCTCCTGCAGATAAAGCTAATGCACTCATGGTGATGTTTTTATCTCGGCTTTGTAAAGTGACCTCGACAGTTTTGAAAGGCGCCTTTTAAATAAAATATATTATTATTTAGTAGATGCCCAGTAGCACAAGGAGTCTAGATTACAGCATGCTGAACAGACCTGATGTGTCCTGTAGTATTTATACCACACACATGATGCAGGATGTTGATGCGTACATGTCATGTATTTATTTCCCTCCAACAAGCATGTGGGAAATGAGGGATTGTTTTCAGTGAATGAGCTGAAAGGCGTTGGAAGGGATGTGGTGAAGCTTCATATGTCTTTTCTGTCAGTCTAACGTGAGTAGATTGCAGACTTCCCTCCACGAAGACTAAGAACACTGTTTTGTATCCGGCAGTCTTGTGACACCGATGTTTTTTTAAGGCCCAGTGAACCACGATATTATTAAAACAAAAAGGCCTGCTAGTGAGTTCTCCTCTGTCTGTCAGCCTGCGTTTACTTCATGATTTGAGTTTACATCTGTTGGGACTATAACTGCTCTTGTGTTTGGATCAAGTTAAAGAGCGGGGCGCTGACTCAAAATGCAAAGTCTAAAAAGGCATTTATTGTTTGCTCACCTGTGTGTGTTTGTTTGCTTTTAGAACTCACAGAATCACCATCACCAACTTCTGCCTGGGAAAGCACCTGGTGAGCGAGGACGACCTGCTCAAAGACCAGAGAGGAAGTCCTGCTTACATCAGCCCTGATGTGCTCAGTGGTGAGTGAAAAACGAGTGACTCGCCTGCATGTTTTTTTTTTTAAAAGGGTATTATGCGCATCAAAAATGTTCTTTCAGACGGTCAGAACGTTGCTGACGAGCTGCTTCCTGACATGCAGTCACTGAGGGTCAGCATCAGTCAGCTTTTGTCACTTTTAAAAGAAGTCACACCTGTTCTTCTTCTGTGAATGACCTTCACAGCGGACAGGTGTGAAAACCTTCTCTCCTGGCCTACATTTACTATCATCCTCCTGTAATTTGTAAACACTGTTGCATAGTGTGCTACCTGCGTCTGGAATTTTTTGTGACGTCAGACAAGTGAACAGGGATCTGGGTCTCAGTGAGACCCGGGAATCTTTGCATGCCGGTAATCAGTAAGTCTTGTGTTTTGTTTTCCGGTTATTAGTCAAAAGAAAAGACGCTATGTTGCAACGCGGGACTGTCGAACACCACAAATAGCTTCTTTCTTTTGTCTTCATTTGTGTAATCACGATGATGTTGCATGTTCTCAGAGTTTGGCCTGCAGAGGAAGCTACTTTTGGCCCCACATGAAACACTTTCCTTTGTCTATTAACAAAAACAGAAACACATTTTTATTGTTGAGCTTCATGATTCTCAGAGTCAATGTGCTCCACACTCTACTGCAGTTCATGCTTCAGCATTTCCATCCTAGAAGCACCTCTGTCCATTCAGAGATGGATTTTAAAGCATCGCCCTGCAAAATGTACACGACTAAACAGAGTAATTATGAACAACAATGTTCCAAACGCTCGCGCTGTAAATAAAACCCGGGCGTGTATATCAGCATAACGTGACAGGCACATAATTAAACAGAGCTTCAGTGACTCACACACTGATGACTCACTGTAGGGAAACTACTCCCATCAACCCCCATCCCCTCCCCTCCCCTCTGTGTGTGTGCGTGTGTCACAAGCTTGAACATAATTGCCTGCTGCTGTTACTACCGCCTGTCTGCCTGCCTGCCTATGGTCATGCACAGCCGTGACGCTCCACCCTCGGCAGCTCCAGTTTATACATCAAAGATGCACGGCCACATGAGCAAGTCAGGGACCGGCGTGCTGGACATTTCTAGGAAATAAAATGGATGTGATGTCATCTCTGTATTTTATTTCTGCGTCAATGTAACCTGGCCTAAAGTTGATCAGCCCTAAGTCATTCTTAAGGCTGAACAACTTCAATTCTTAAGTAATAAACTGCAACAAATGTGGATTTGATTACCATCCCTTTTATAGTGGGGACGAAAAAAAAAATGTGTGTGTGTACATGTATGTATGTTTGAAAGCTTGCTGTTGCAAACAGAGGGTTTCTTATTGGTTGATGTCAAACACTGAGCCCTCCTCCCTCTCCTGCGTGTCTCCAGGTCGGCCTTATCGAGGTAAACCCAGTGATATGTGGGCTCTTGGCGTGGTCCTCTTCACCATGCTGTATGGCCAGTTCCCCTTTTATGACAGCATACCTCAAGAGCTCTTTAGGAAGATCAAGGCCGCAGAGTACTCCATCCCAGAGTGAGTAGTTGTCCTGTGCTCGTGACATTTTCTGTTTTTTATTTGGAACCGGATAGAAATAGCACGTTAGACGACAATGTGCTCTGTGTTTTCTCTCTGCAGTGCGCCATCAAATTCACTTTAACTTCAGTTCTTCTGTGGCAGTGTGCCGCATTTCCCCCCCCTCTTAACATGAGCAGTCATTCTCACATGTTTCTTCAAATAACTGATGCATTCATTGTTCATTCATTGTAAGACCTAAAACTCTCGCTGAAAGTCTCCTGATCACATTGGATCTGAAGCAGTGGAATCTTCCAACAGCAGCTTTATGTTTGCCAATCAAAAGTCTTGCTCTCCTCGCAGGGACGGTCGTGTGTCCGAGAACACCGTGTGCCTGATCCGAAAGCTGTTGGTGTTGGACCCTCAGCAGAGGCTCACTGCAGGAGAAGTGCTGGAGTCGCTCAGTGCCATCATTGCCTCATGGTAATAGCTCCCCCTGGTGGACGTGTTGATTCTCACAGTCACTTTTTTTTATTGCAAAGACAAAAAAAAAAGACCTATTTGAATGAGTTAAATGGCTGCCAGGAGACGTCCACTGATTAACATTAACATTCATGTTCAGATTTCAACTTGAAATGCTCCCAGTTTTAAAATCTGATCTTTGTTTGGTCTTCCTCTTCTCAGGCAGTCTGTTTCATCGTTGAGTGGCCCTCTACAGGTGGTGCCGGATATTGATGATCAGGTCAATCATCCAGAACATCTGCAAGAGGTAAATGTTTGGAGGCTCATTACATTCCACTTGTAGCCTGAGTAACATAAAAATAACTATAAAGAGAGAGAGCTGTTCAGATGTAATCGTGTGCAACTGTGAGAATAGGTTTCTAGCCAGTGATTGTTGCATGGCTTCTTAAATTCTCTCTAAGAGATGTTTTATTTCTCAGTGGTTGCAGCACATTAAACGGAACACATTTTCTCCTCTTCAGGCCAAGGTGATAGAAGAGTCTTCACAGTACGAGTTTGAGAACTACATGCGCCAGCAGCTGCTGTTGGCTGAGGAGAAGAACACTATCCATGAGACTAAGAGCTTTCTAACCAAGCGCCAGTTTGGCAGCATTCCACCTGTAAGACGCCTGGGCCACGACGCCCAGCCTGTCAGCCCGCTAGATGCCGCCATCTTGGCACAACGTTTCCTCCGGAAGTAGTCCACAACAACCCATCTCAGCTTCTCTCGCCTCCCCAGGGAGTCACCGTGGAGTCCAGGGAGGACTGAGGAGCATCAGCCCCAAAAAACTGAACTCAGCTGCAGGAGGGCCCAGCCTGAAAGCAGGGTGCATACGGCCTCACATGTGTGGGCGGGGCTATGGGAAAGCGAGGCGGAGCCTGCATGAGGAGGGTACGGGAACAAACTGCAGATTCAGAACGTCACTCCTCATGTCCGGATCCTCCGTTCAAACACGGCAAGTTCTGGAAGAAGATCTGAACCAAAGGTTTCCTCACCCTCAGTCAGATCTCACTGTGCAACTGAGCTGATGGCTCGTGGGGCTAACACAAGGCCACGCCCGGATTGTTGAAGAGAGGACTTACCCCCCTTACTCCTCCTTATTTGGGACGTCCCTTTGACACTTTTCCCCTGGAAAATCTGGACCCCCTGAGCACTACAGGGCCAGAATCATGTAGCAACCCCTTCTCTTCCTCGTGGTTAAAGTTTTAGCCTCGAGTCAGATCACTTGATTACAGATGTCACTTCTCTATACCTCCATTACCCCCCCCCCCCCCCCTCCCCCTCTCTACTGCTCTCCTGTTTCGACAATGATCTCGACTGGTCCTTTCTGTAACTCTGACTTCAAATCAATCTACCTCTCTGTCTCTCTTCTCTGTTGGTAAACCATGCTCACTGTTCTGAGACGAGGGATTGTAACAATGGAGTCTCGATGCCACCAGTGACATGAAGCATTAATGTTTTCTGTCAGTGATAATGCTTTGAAACCTTCTTTTCTTTAGGGTTTCAAAAGTCTGAATAAGCTTTTTTTTTTTTTTTTTTTTTTTTTTTTTTTGTTAAATCATATTGACCTTAATAAGTAGCATTTTTCCCCCGACCTTTTTGGATTGAAGATTCAAAGTGTGTTTTCAAGCATCCTTTGGTATCTGCAGAATGCATCGCCTCCTGCTTTCACTCACCCCTGTGGAAACTATTTTTAGCATCTAGGCAGCTAGTGTGAGGTACCTGGAAGTCACAACGCCAAGAACTGAATGGGAGACACTGTTGGATCCTCCCTGCCAAGGCATATTGACGGTAACGCTTCCTCAGTGCCATTATAGTGAAGATCAGGCACTGTCATGTTTCTATTGCCAAAAATAATGTCTTGTATTCACTCTCAGCCAAGGAAACCGGTACCCACGGCCTCAAACAGAATCAAATGGCTTCCAGGTATTCCAACTCCCCTGTTTCTCTTTCTCAACACAGACCATGGGACAAGTGTTTTTCAGAATGAATGTGAACTGTCATCCTACGCTTTGAGAAGTCTGCAGTGTGTGTGTGTGTGTGTTTCTGTCCAGGTAAAATAAGAGTCCGCAGAGCTGTCAAAGCTGTTCACCTCTGACAGCCACAGACTTTTCTTTTCTTTTTTTTTTTTCTTTAAGCTATCCTCCCATCATTGTGTTCTGTTATCTGGCCCGCCTCGGTGCAGACACTGTGAAAACCTGAACAGGCTTTGCTAAGACGGGACTTGACTGAATGTTTTAGTGACTTTCACGAATGCTTTCTAAGAGAAGAAAATGGTTACAGGTCTATTGCCGTTCTCAAGCTCTTTCTCTGAGCTCAGCCGTGTACATGCTTGTGTTCTCTCACCATGTAGCCTCTCTGTGCAGAGACTTACTGGTGGCTGGTAATCTATACTGTAATATTCCACAGACGAATGAAAAGACACACTCAGACGGTCTTTTCAGCTGTGGGTGCTTCTCTTGTATCAAAGGGTTTCTTTAAACCATGGCAAAGCTACTAACCAGTGACTGTTAGGCATCTGTACACTGCTACCTGCCTTTGCATATTGGTACCTGCTTTAGACTACACTTCTTCCTATTTATATTCAAACTGATTGCATGAACGTTTGCTCTGGATTTTATTTCAAATATCCTCTCTCACCCAACCCCCCCTCCCCCATTTGTAATTTCATGTTGATTTATTTATTCACTTGTGTAGCTTCCCCACAATCCACCGGGGGCGCGCATCTCAGACATGGAGGGCAAAATGAAAAATGTCCTCTGGGCGTCACATGTTGACAGGGCGCCGTAAAAGTCAGTGACCTGCGCTCGCTCAGCTTTAAGACGTGTTGTCACCTCCTCCAAGTGGTTCTCCTGTTATTCCTTTAAAGCCACATCCTTGAAAGAGTAGCATCTCTATTCTTTTGGGTTTTTTTCTTCTTTTTTTTTTTTTTGATTCTATGATCATTTTCTTGCCATTTTGCCACAAACTCTGTGGTCAACTTAAGCTACACTAACAAACAAGACTGACTTTTGAATAGTTATATTTTTACACAAAACAAAATTATACGCAGACATTATCTTGATTTTCAGGAGGGTTTTTTTTTCGTGGGTTTATTTTTTATTTTTTGTCGGCCAATAAGCCCCCCCTCCCCTCGAAAATCCCCACACTGGTCAGTATGTAAATATGTACCGTTATGACGGCGACAGTCGTATTGTGTTTAGTTCACCCAGTTAGATACCAACTCTGTTTCAACACATGCTGATTGACGTGCATTATGGGCCACGTTGGCCACCCACCACAACATCCAGAGGCTAAAATAATGTGTAAAGAGAGCAGTCGGCTTTCTCCCACCTCAATGTGAATTTCATGGGTAAACACCAGTATTGTAGTAGTGTAGATTTTTCATCTAAAAAGGGTGTTGCATGAACACCGTAACTATCACTGAGTGCTGACAATAAGTGATCGCCTGTGGCCATCCACCATGACGCCTGACTACAGATTACAACTACAGGTTCTTGGCTTCTTGATGTAAAGGTTATTTTCTGTCCCCCCCCCCCCCCCAATCAACAAGTGTTTCACCTTAGCTCGTGAATTGTACCACATTCACTGTTTGTTTTACACAGTTGTATAGAACTACAATGTGGACTGAAAAGCATGAAAGTAGTGTGAGGTTAAACTCGGTGTAAAAGATGTGATTGTTGCATGATTTTAAACTTGCAAGCTGTGCCAACCGACGGACAATTTAAAGATGATTTGTTCCCTGATTTGTTCCCTATACACAAAATAGACATACCCTGTTACTGGAAGAGTAGCACAATTAGATTTTTTTATTTTTTATTTTTTAGGCCTCAAAAATTCTGTAGACTTTGTTTTTCCCCCCTAGCTTCTAAAAAAAAAAAGCTCCAAGTCTTCAGTATAAAACCGACATTGCAGGCTGTTTTCATTTGGAAACTTTGTGTAGGAGATGATATGTGGTGTAGTTCAGACACAGTGGGATATAATGTGTTGTAAGCTGCTTGGTCGACATGGGCGTCTAGATACAGAAAACTGCGTAATTGTACAGATGAGAACACGTTTGTATAAAAAACATATTTTTCTACTTCATCAGATCTCTACATGCATGTCAGCAATAAACTTTGATATGGAAACATTCGACTTTGTTGTGTCTTTGTATCCTGATGCTTCCTATTCTTTTGCCAGTAGGGGGAGCACTTTCTTTTAAAATGAAACCAAACCCATCAGTAGGAGCAGAGTGTTTAAACATTGGCTCCTGGGGGGGAAAAAAAATACAAAAAGTATGAATGTTCTCCTTTGTTTCATCCACATATTGCTCTGCCAGATGTGGATCATGCATCATTTTACAGAAAATGTTCAGCAGTACATCACAAGCCGTCTACATGCTTTTAAATGAAGTGGACTTTGTTTCTGAGAGAGAGAGAGAGAGAGAGGAGAGCCCTTAATGAAAAGAATAATTGACTCTGTGCGTCCACACCAGTTTAGTCTCGAGGATAATCTAGTTTTGGACAAGGCCTTGGTTGACGTGCTCAAACAGGAAGCCTCCAACTGCTTGTGATAGCACCACAGCAGCCAGTGGTTCATTCTACTGATCCCCCACCTCACCTCACACTTCTACACGCACATACACCCTCCTGAGCAGGGCATCAATTCCACTATAAAACATGTCATGCCTGCCGGAGTGATCACCCAGATGCACATGGAAACCTCATCATGTACAGGCCTGACAGGCTTATTAGATTAAATCTTTGATAATGGCAATACTGACCATAAAACACTGCAAAATCCATTTTTATGTCCTGTTGAAACAAACTTACATCTTTACTGGGACTCCTTATTTTCCCAGTAGGATTTAAGAGCTCAAAATTAGCACCCACTAAAAAGGACACCAATGTCATCAAAGGACAAATTAGGGGATCAGGCCTGTGACCTCTCCATCGTATTATCAGATTCAATCAATAAGTAGCTACCAAAAATGCTGCGCTAACTCGCTCAAAAGAAGAATAACAGCATTCTGGGTAACCTTTCCCAACCTTATAAGATCCCCACAACGGAGTTTATCTCCACTGGGTCCTTCCCCCTGGATCATTAACCTCTCTCCCAACATGTTTAGCTGGGCGAAGAGGTCTCGAGGGTCAAAGTTGCTCGGTCCTCATAAACTACAACCACCTGGATTCGAGGAGGTCCATCCTGGATTCTCATGTCAAAAAAAAAAATCAGTCATTACATCAGACGACAACAATGCTCTTGCATGATTACCTTGGAGAGCATTACGCAGTCAGCATGACAGAAGAAGAGCATGCTAAATCCAGCTGGACATGGTTGACATAGGCTAAACAAGGATCCAGATGTTTGTTTGCAGCAGTATTGTTAAAGCGTTGTTACTAGTAGCTGTGTATTTAATGGTTAAAAACTCTTTTAGAAATAATTGATTAGAATGCACAGCTGCATCTGCTTTGTGGTTATTACTGTGTGCTTATGTCTGTCAGAGCGTGTGAATGGAACTCCAGCTGCGTCCAGCATGTTCAGGCTTTATACGGCCTCCCCTGACAGGACACACCAGCAAACATGTAAAACCAAATGTCACGCTCAATATGAGCATAAACAGCTAAAAACCTTACTGTTTACAAGATTGAGCAACAGATGAACAGTTCTCACAGCCACTAAGAGAGGCCACATGAAATCAGATGATCTCATTTTTAAAGGGTTAAACATCAAATTTCATGCTAACGAGAGTTTTTAGCGGCCATTGGGGATTCCACCTCTGGACAGAGATGTGCCTTTACCGTGCAGTGAGCCTTCATTTTCTCTATCAGGGAAATAAGCACAAGTGACGTTCGAAAGAGAAGTGAATTGTAAAGTAGTGCAGCAGTTCAACTTTTCACAACACAATCTAAAATAAAGTGATAGTGTTCTTACCTTAGGAGTAACTAGCCCAGATGTACAAATGGGTTTGATATGAATGTCCTAAAAAGCCCTTTGTCCTGAAGAGTTGGATATGTTTTTGACAGGTGTTTAAATTTCTGCCCGATGAAGATGTTACAGCGAGCTGGATAGGACTATCCTGTCGAGGCAATAAACACAGCACCAGAGGTCGTCAGATGTATTGCTTTTGTGGGGCAGATTGATCAAACCTGGCAACAATTATCCTTCGCTTCCAATCCTGTTGGAAAATAAAAATGTATGTAAAACCAAGATGAAGCACAGCTGACTGTTTTTTGAACTTGAACTTTTTTTTTAAAATCATTTGGTTCTTGTGGATTTCTTAAGGCTTGTAAACGAGAGGAGAAGATGAGATTAGCAGTGGTATGATATGAACTCACAGACCCACTAAGATCATTTGTGTTGGCAGGCTCTCGTGGCCACTTCGCAGACCTCAGTGCATACAGCCCCCATATGAGCTTCAAGGAGGGAAAACATCTGCTAAAGGTCTTTATTCCACTTTTTTTTTTTTTTTTACAATTACTTTATCTGCATTTCTGCTCTTCATATGTGTGTGTCTATGTGTTGTTAAAACAGTTCATTAAAAAACAATTTCAAAGTGGAATTGGCAATTAAAGGATCATCCCTTTTAAAAAAGATAACTTCCCTGAAGTGTCTAAATAGCTTTGTTTAAAGGTTTTATTTTCTTTGCACTTAAGTTAACCGTCAGTCCCATCCTGCCATGTTCTCTTCATATGACATTGTGAGGTCTGTTTACATTATACAAGTTAAAGATCTGTTAACATGACACCGACATTGAAGACAATAAAAAACACAAGGTAACACACCACTAAGTCCCCATATTCATCCCACATTAAAGAGTCGAGTCTGGTTCAGTAACAGACAGGGACTTTAAATGTGGTTGTTAAACTGGTTCCAGCAGAAGTTAAAGACTTTGTTGTGGCACATTTCACATCACGTGCCCTTATGTGAACTGCGTCGTGCACTGACAAAATGCAACACAGATAAGGTTGTTTCTTCCTGTCATGAACCGGCTCTGTGTGATAGAAGTAAGTCAGTAAACGTGACATGGTAGAACAAATCACATTTTATAGGTAAACTGTTACTGTTGTCGTACATTAATAGGAATACCACTACATTGGAACTAAAAGGCTAAACTTAGCTAGCAGGAACATGCTAGTGGAAGGAGATAAAGCAAGTGTAGAGTCTAGAATAGAAGCGCTTTCAGTCTTGAAAAGAAAAAAAAGAACTGGCACCCTCTCTGGCCCCTGTGCCCTGCTCAAGGGTGGAGAGGGCAGAGACCTGAACCCTCCCTGTTGTGTCAAACATTTCCTATATAGCATCAGACCATCTTATCTTACACTTCAGCAAAGTTCCGTTTCATTTTGTAATATCTTGTTTAGGTTGTGTTTTTAGCTGTCCTCAGTGTTCTGGTCTTGGGTTCTTTGCTCCTGGTTTCCGATCTGTCTTATTGCCCTGATTGTCCTCACCTGTGTAACCAGTCTCACCTGTGTTTGATTACTCCCATGTCTATTTAGTCTCTGTGTTCATTCCCATCCGTGTCAGTTTATTGTGTTTGTCATGTGTCGTCTGTAGCCTGTCATTTGTTTCCCTCTGCTCCCTGGATTTACTTGGTTTTTGGATTTATTATTTAAGTAAATTTTAGTTTGTGTTCAATAAATACCGGTTTTTATCTGCAATTGGGTCCTCCTCCCTGTTTTCTGCCTGTATCCATGACACATGAAAAGGCACCTGGGATTCAAACACTAAACCCAGTAACTTTCCCTTACAAGCAGTTCAAAGGCGCAATCCAGAGAAAGCATGAAAGCTAACACTTTCAAGATTCAACTCTGAACCTCTTCCTGTGAAATGTCAATACACCACTACACCAATGTGCCACCTCACAGTGCTACTTCATTAGTTTATTCACTTTCCTGTACACTGTGATAGTTTGAACGTCTGGCCAAAACTCCAGTGGGAGGAAACCAGAACATTCCTCCGCCAACTGGGAAGGCACTTGGTAGGATTTTAAAAAGTGATGCCAGCTTGCCATGAGGTGTCAGTGTGAACTCCTACACCACTTTGCAGCCTTCATTTTCCAATTACCGATGGAAATCCGACAACGTGCTCCAGAAATCTTTGGTAGAACACCAGTGCATTGACACTACACAGAGAAAAGGCCCCATCAGGGATTCAAAAATCTGATCCATCTTGCCGTGAGACTGCAGTCCTAACCACCACACCGCTGTCTTTTCTTGAATGTTTATGTTTTATGTACTTTCCCGTCCTTAATGTCAATTCAAAAGTGTGGTCCAGACTCCAGTGGGCAGAAAGCGGAACATTATATCTCCACAAGGGAAACCCCCTGCAGGGATTCAAACCCAGAACCTCTTGATGTGCAGTGATAAACTACTTCCTTGTGCTGACTTGCAATGCTTGATTGTTCAGGTTTAAACAACTGCTGATGCAGAGCATCATAGCTGATTAAAACTTGCTGTGTTTCCTGATCGTGCATCTGCTGGCGTTACTTTTAATCAAACAAAGATTGATGCTTCTACCTTAATCTTGAAGTGAGGACAATTTGGTGTTTTTCCCAAAAAGTGTTTAATACTTTTTGTCATTATAGCTCGTGGCAGTCTAATTTGATGTGAGTTTGATTCTTTCAGAAGGACCTCATGCAGAGCTGGAGAGTGACCCCTTCGAACTCATTCATCTGAAACTCATCAGTGTGCAGCGGGAGATTGTTTACAGCTGCTCTGTGTCGCTCTGTGACCTCGTCCTGTTTCTCAGAGAGAATCAGACACCTCTGTTTCTTTTCTCACCAATGACACCCTGGGATATTCGTACTTCAGACCAGTCTTGTGTGAAGCTTTCTGATGTTCTGCAGAAATGGCCCATCCAGTGCTCGTGTGTTTCACCAACACACAGCTTTCTTTGGAGTTGAGAAATGCTTTGCTCTTGCATGAATCTTAAGAAGAAGACACTGAGGATACCCAGGCCAGCCGATGGTGAATTACTGTATTAAAGAGTTAGTAAACTACTCCTAATTCTTCTTCCTACAATACATATTGAACTTCGCCTATTCCTCATCGTCTCATCTGGTCTGTGAGGGACGCAGTGGGGAAACCCAAAATGTTGCAAGAAAAAGTGTGTCATTTTCAAAATGCCCGCTAACTCTGAACATCTGGTCCAGCAGGGAGGAGGGTGACCGTGTCAATGGTGGCCCTTGTCCCCCCCGTCAACACCATGAGAACTGCCCACCACACGGTGAACAAGGAGGCATGTGTGTCTTTTCAACCTCTGTGTGTGTGTGTGTGTGTGTGTGCAATGACAGTATTCATAGTGGAATGATATTTAACAGACTTCTTTGAGGTAGGGGCAACTGTAATATGAATGTTTGATTTATTAAGTTGACTCGAAAGGAAAGTATCGAGAAAGTCCCCTTAGCCGGACAACCTCCCTCTGATTAAAAGAACTTCAGTTTACTCGGATAACAGTTATCAGATTATGAATGGGGAAAAAAATATATTTTACCTTTCTTTTTAAGGTGTAAGTTTGAATTCTTACAGACTCACAGAGCAGTCAGAAGTTCGTTCAAACATTAGAGACTCAGTGTCCAAAAATAGCATCCAGCATCATTGAAAGATAAACTGTGGGCCTCACACTTCATTTCCTCTTTTTATAACTCTGTTATATTGTCTTAATGACATGAAGGTCATTAAGACAACATTTTCTTTGGCAGACCTGCTGCTTCTACAATGATTAAAAATCTTGAATGCATCACTCCCTCTGCTGCCGCACAGTTTCCTGCCAGAGAGTAAAGTTGGGATTGTCTGATAAACTCTTGTGACTAATGTGAGAGAGAACACTAGTCCTATCTCGACTGGTGACATCATGTATTCTTAAACATTAGACTCCATTAATTTAAGATCTAGACAGAATAATGCATCAACTTTTACTTTTTGACAAAGTTGTTAGTTTTTTATCCAAACTCAAAATGACAGAATCAGGTCCAGGCCCCGATGACTTTAGAAAACGGTCGATGTGATAGCTTTTCAGCGCCCGCTTCCGACTAAAAAAAAGAATAGGCCTACCTTATATTAACACCGACCCCACTATGCACAGTTATGAGGTGGAGGGAGTGTAGCAAGGAAAAAAAAACTGTTATCCATCGATGGTTATTAAAACATTAACAGCTGTCTACTCTCGGAGCAGTCAACGGAGACATAACTGCCGAAACTCTCAACACTGTGGAAAAAGTCAGCTGTCTGTCTTCACCTCTCTGTTTCCAATGATGTTAGCGCTCACATCACATTTCTCCTTCAACACACAGACGTAAACAGTGAAGACATATACTTGTTTGAATCAGATTCCGTGCTCCTCTGAAGGTGGCTAGAAGTCTAGAGACCTGAGGGAGAGATGTTTTAAGGGCCTTGAAGAGACATGAGGACTATATAAGGAAAGAAAACGGTCCAGACAAGAGCACATATCATCCCTAACTCCTATGCAACAATAACATTTTAAAGTATTGAATTCACTCTCTATTCCATCTGATGTAAACTTCTGTCAGCTGATTAGTCATATTGAGGTTTTGCATTGATGTCACTTTTCCACCAGGGTTGTCCTTTTACTCAACAACTAAGTAGTGGGGTCCTACAGTACAAGTCCTAGACTGGAGATTTAACACAATTCTGGCTGCACAACAAGTTTCCAATTATTTGGAAAATAATTGACTTTAAGGCATGCTGTCTTCCGACACTAAAAGTCTCCTCTCAGTCTAAAATCTGAAGACAGTACAGAAGAAGAGAGTCACGTCTCTGTACTCACGTCACTTCAGTCCAATCACAAACAAGTAGTATTGGCATACCCTTTCAGGTTTGTGAAATGTATTTGCAGCAGGTGAAATATTTAGACAGTCGACCTTCAGGGCAACAACAGATGTTTGATCAAATTGCAAAACACATTCAGGTCCAGGATCCGGCACACAGAGAGGCAGATTAAGGAGCAGTTTAAGAAGTGTCACCAGTTACCAGAGGAAGAGGAGGTCAGGCTGAGTGCACTGAGGGAGGACGAGGAGCACAAAAGTTAAGAGGATGGAAAAACTACAAAGCTGCAGAGTCCAGCAGCACCCCCTGCTGGACTCTGCAGCTGCCCTCAGGCGCCCTGAAAGCCCAGGCCAGCCTGAGCTTCAACACATGGATCAAGATGAAGGATAAGGTTTTCTACACTCCTGTCAGTCTGAACCCAACACAACCCTAGAGATGTAACCACTCCCTCTACGCCGTCCCGGGCTCTGAAGGGCTTAAAACTCAGGAAATCCCAGCTGGGGTGTTAAGGTTGGAGACAATACATGTTGGGCACTGGCCATGATAAAAGAGTCTGAACAGAGGAGGGGAGTTATGGACAGTTCTATGATGGTGAGTACAAATAATTCTCCCCATCACATCCAGAGACTGCTCTTCAGGTGAAGAAGAAGCCGGAAAGGATCAGAGTGAATCTGGACTATGAGAGAGGAAAGCTGTTCACTGATGATGAAGATGATAATGACACTAGGATAATAATACGATGAACATCAGCCTGTGTATTTTAAATTGATTTGATTTTAATCTCAGTCTGTGATGAATGTGACTGTGTTCAATGATCTTATAGTGCCGATTCATAACCAATGTTATCTCAACTCACTTGACAAAAGAGCAGGTAAAGTTAGCAAGGAGAAGAGTTTAGAAAGCTCAAGGAGAAACAAGCGTGGATTAAAAACGTTGGTCTAAAATCTGGAGGAGCCACAAGCTCAGCTTTTCTTAGATACAAGTTCAGTAGAGGGGGGCTGCAAAGAAAAAGAGGTCCTGAATCAGTGTTCTCAGGAGGCCTTTTCTGCTAACAATAAAAGTTCTCAAAACCAGCTGACTGTTATCGTGCCATATTATGAGCGAGACAGCTGTTGAACAGAACACACGAAAGGTTTTAGTCTTGGAAAAAAAGATGTTAAAAATAGGTTATTTTTCTCGAATTTGACTTTTATTTTGTCTCTCTTTAAAAAAAAGCATCAAACAGCTCTTTTCACTTGAACATCACAAGGTTTAGTCAGCTGAACACATGGGGTGCTGAGTTTTGGCATCAGTTGTGTGGGCGTTCAACAAGTGAATCATTTACAGAAATCAAGTGATTTGACTTGACATATGAGAATGGGGAGGAAAACAAAGCCCACTACCACTGTATTGAGAAACCACATGGCTTTGTGCTCGTCTCAATGCCAGTAAAGATAACAGATTTACGGAAAAACTCTAAGTAAATTGTGACTCTCACATCCTCACACACCCCTTCATCTTGTATCTGTTTGTGGCAAACAGCCCACAGATTTCCTCTCGCTGCTCCTTCAGATGGGAGCGTTGCTGTGGGCAGTTACATGGCTCTTTCTGTGTGAGCTGTAAATAATTTCTTCAATCAAAGAGTCTTACTTCAGAGCTCAGTCTAATCACACATCAAAGTACAGGATGAGGCAGAAGATGAAGAGAGTGAGGGAGTAAGTGCATGTCTCTTTAAATGAAAGGAGTGATAGTTGTAAAAACAAAAGGGCTAGTAATTATTTCTGCACATTCAATATAAAAGTATCATGGGATAAACCATATTGATAACACTTTTTTGCATGGACATAAGGATTTTAAGTTGGATTGCAAATTTTGAAACAAAGAAAGAGGAATTTCTATGCAATAAATCATAAACTATCATGAACTAAATACACTTTTATTTTTACCGCCAAATCAGCACTCAAACAGCAGGTCATAGGGTCTCTTTATTTTGATGTCTCTATCCGTTTTATATACCACATAAATTCTAGATGTGTCCTTGGAGTGTGCCAATAAAGTTACATTTTTGAATCATGTTGCTGTATTTCAGTTGATGAGGATAACAGTTTTCTATGTCTTTGATTTACAACAAGTGTCAGGTCATTAAAAAAACTCAACAAATAATGATCCTTTTTAGAGCTGCACGGTGGTGCAGTGGTTAGGACTGTTGCCTCCCACAAAGGAGGTTCCTGGATAAACTCCCAGTGTGTGTGTGAGTTCTCTCTGGGTACTCCATCTTCCACAGTCCAAAGACGTGCTTGTTAGGTCAATTCCCTGACTCTAAATTGCCTATTGGTGTGAATGTGAGTGTGGCTGGTTGTCTGTCTATAGGTCAGCCCTGTGACTGACTGCAGAACAATCAAGAGGTGTAACCCCGTCTCTCACCTAATGAAAGCATCAGCTCCAGCCCACCTGCTACCCTGTACAAGAAAAGCAGTAATGCATAATGGACAGATAGATGATCTGACTTAAAATGTATTTCCATGTATCCCTAACTTGATAACACTGCAAAAAACAATGGGTTATGGTAACTTAAAATCTATTGTAACTTCACATTGAAGCTAGCGCAAATTTTGTGAAAACTCAATATTTAATTATGTCATTACAACTAATGTAAATCTTTCCAATTTACAAAAAAAAAAAATCTAATCAAATTAATGAATTAAAAAGAAAATAAGGAAATACTGTATACATTGGCCAAATATAAATAAAAATGAAATACATTAGCCAATATTAAATGGCTACAGTGGTTACCACTGTCGCCATGCACAGTTAGGTTATGTTGACAAAACAACTTAATTGTATAAAAGTTGTGTAAACGTATACTAAAGTATTACGGATGCATTTTATTTTGACAAGAGAAGTATTTTAGTTTGAAATAAATCAACCTAACTCCTCAAAAGCAGCAGCACACTTTCTGTCATCAGTTCAAACTACTTTTTTCCTTGTTCTTCTTTGGACTTCTTGTGATTCAAGAGTTTTGTAAAACATCAGTGAACTAAATCAGTGCTTGCGGAAAAAGTCCTTCACTGTGATTAATGTGGCTGCACTAAAAGTTGAGTGGATGTAACATGCTGCTGATATAAATACTCACTGGTTCACCAAATGTTTTTGTAGATCCTTCCTGAAAGTGCTTCCAGCAAATACATGATTCAGTCATGTTAATTTAGTGGTTGGTTGAAACAACAGTGACCCAAAATAATAATAGAAATCAAACAAATCTGTATTTCTTACCTGTGAAGATGTTATAGTCAGTAATAAGTTATGTGTTCGAGGCTGAGTGCCACACACATGGTAGTTGGTGTTAACAGGTATATTATATTCCTTATATTTGTTGCCAATCAAAATAAAGGATCTGGGCTTATTTTTAATTTTCTTGGTGTTTCCAGCAGCTGAGGTCTCCACAGAGTATGAACAACATTAAGTGTTACAGCCGATCATTCTGCTTAGCAGACCTACTTTACCACAAAACAATGTTCACCCAAATCAATGCACTGTTAAATAAATTGCATGCAAAATTCAGTCTGCCCACTCATTACCATACAGAACAAGTGGATGAAAAGATATATATGCGGAATAAAACAAGACAAAGGCAGTTTTTTTTCATTGAATTCTTAAGGGAATACGATTTTGGTTTAATACTTTAAGTCAATGGTTCACAAAATGATTTATGTCTGTGTATACGTTTATTTTCAGCTTTAAGATTATATACTATAGTGTGTGTGGCGATGTGCCCTGACAACCGCATCACACATTGTTTAACTTTGTGGTATGTGACAGAAAAGAAGTGAAATTCAAGAACAGACATGGGAATCTAGAAAATCCCCTTCAACAGTCAAGGAGGTTTTTCTTTTTCGGACATAGTTTCTGTTTTCTATCTGAGCCTTCACTCTTCCCACAGAAAGCCAAATAGATTTTGAAGGTTATCATTATGGGCTTCTCAGGGTAATGCTTGACTGACAGCTCAGGTCTATTCTCGCTCAGTCAGGGTGCAGCGGGTGCACGTTGGTTCTTAAAGACGCCACTGGGTGACAAACATTCATATAGGGTGTAATTCTTGCGGTTGTGTCCTCAACCCCAATGAAGCATGGGTGGAGTGCCACTCGTATAAACCAAACAAGGATTTCCAAAGTGGTGCCAGGCACCCATGGAGAAGAAACAAGTCTGGACCAAACTGTGGCTTCATGCTGGCCTGGATGTGAATTCCTCTGGGGTTTGGTTTGGGCTCAGTCCCATCCGGGCTGCTGGTGGTAAAACTGTAGGATGAAGGGAATGTAACTGAAGTCTCCAGAGGTCTGGAGTAAGCATAGATTATGTCTGTGTTTCTTTCAGGTGTTCTTTGCCTGGTGTTTTGTGTCCTTACTCAGCAGACTGTTTTGGAGTTCTGGTGTCTTTTTTCACAGATGACACCCTGGGATATCCTTACTTCAGACCAGTCTTGTTTGAGGCTTTCTTCCCAAGCTCAAGAGTTATAATGTGAAACTGAAAATATTGTATTTTGGTGAGGATCGTTTTTCTCGCTAGCTTCACAAACCATATTGTGCACACACCATGTCGTATTTAAAAATTAAATATTAAAGAAACTGCTTATCTTCTCGGTTTCAGCTACAGGTGATAAAATATGGGTTCTGGCAAACACTATTTGTATCCAGGTCATGTTAACACTTCATTTCCATGCATCAAATTATGTTACATGTATCAGTCAAAAGAAGCACACACTTCTTTTAATGTTTGAAAAGCATTTCACGTTTTGAAAGAAAAAGATTACAGCCTGTACAGCACACAGGGTGTGTACTTTGGCTCTGTTTGGATTTAGAAAATGAAGACCTGCTGTCGTCATGCCTTTTTAAAAACTGGTTCTGCCTTTTGTACACTCTTTTTAAATGCAGCGGTGGCTGAATGTTCTGACAGCCTATCATTTCCTCTCAGAAAAGGGATGTACTTGAGAAATGTGGATGCAAAGCCATGTCATTTAATTATTTATTTTTTTTTTCTGGAAGTGACGCACTGTTCTTTGTGAAGAGTGCTGTAATAACATGGATAAAGGAGCCGTTTCAGAAGCCTGAATATTACACAGATAAAATCTCTTCCTGCGTTAATTACATTCAGGTCCTAACAGAGTCTTTTCAACTCTCTAGAAAGGCTTTCATCTCTAGTGTGCTGGCTATTTTGGTAGTTTTATTGTGACTTGAATGTGTTTTGTGCAAAAGATTGATTTGATAGCAACAAGCTTCAAGTCCCTCACAATAACTGAGAAGTGCATTCAACAAATCAGACTGCAAGACCAAAATGTCCTCCTGTAATATATAACACGAATAATAGTTCATGGAACAAAGACCTCCACCTCACTGGTTTCCAAGTTAGTAATCTGAGTGTGGTCACAGAGTCAGGCCTAAACCTCCAAATTAAGACAATTACAAGACTTTAACTATCATCTTTAGAATACATCAAGAATTTAAGGTCATATGTCTCAACAGCAGCTTTCTAAAAAGCTGTACATACAGATGTTTTACAGAATCCTTAAAAGGGTACAAAGGTGAAGCCAGTCTGTCCAATTCTCAGATTTTTACTTTGGGTGAAAAAACTTCTTACACTGTCTCTAAACATCAAAAATTAAACAAAATCAGCTCTACTCTCATATTGTACACATTTCTCAGGTGTTGTTTTCCTCAGTGCACATACAGTCATAGTTAAGTGTAGAAACCTAAGAAGTTTGCTATACATCAAACATCTGGCACAAATCAGCTAAAATAATGTCTGCTGCTGTAACACTCAGATCTTTAAGTCAATGCGTACACTGTTACTTCTGTTTGCACTGTAATAAATATGTTCAACTCAATATCACTCTTATAATCCTATATACCCACATGCCTTTTTAAGTTAGGCTTCTTTAAATTCTTGCCTTGATGCCTTTTTACGTCTTAAAGCTTCCCTGAGGAGTTTTTAGCTGCACTGTAAGCAATCGCTGTTAATTTATGGCCAAATTTCAACACTAAAATACTGTTTTGATCAAAAACAGTTAAGAACTGTAGTTAGCAATGCACTGCGATGCTCACCTTGAAGCAACAGGACAAAGGCTCTGAACATAATGATTTTTTTAAACTACAGGACACTACAGTATTTTTGAAGAAGAGGGTGTTGCCTGGAGAACTTGGAGCACAGTCAGTAGGGTGCTTCGTTAGGTTGTTGGTCTTTTGTTGCTAAAAATATGCTACTGCTAATTTTTCTTATTTTTCTTTATTAATATGGAGAACATGTGCTACACATCATTGAGACCTGCTTCATCAACATGTATCGGATGTTCAAACTACAAATTCGACGGTAGATCTTATGAAATCATATTTTATTTTTTAATATCTCATTTCGATTTTTGATACAAACATCCTCAGTAGCACGTACACATACAAATATACTTTTTTTAAAAAATTTAAATCAAACAATTACAATTTTCCTCTAACATCTGCATTAATAACTGTGTCGCAATAGTGGAGAATGTATACAAATGCACTGAATTTAAATGTTATCTCTATTTCGCCACAACCTCTTGTGTTTGACTTGTTGAAGTCAAACACATGACAATCTGGTCACAGGACTTTTTTAAAAGGTCTAATGAAGATTAGCTCGCAGTGACGACGGACCTACCACACATTTTTTGTTGTATATTTTGATGCATATTTTTTAAAGACAATTTGTTTGTTTTGTTTGCTCAGTCATAAAATCAGTTAATTTCTGCTGGCCCTCCATCGTGGGAGGCAGGTGAGCTCAGTAGAGGTCGCCCCGACAATCTGGTGTTACAGTGTGAACACATAAATCATGAGTTGTGGTTGTGCGTTGTAAATGATTTAGTCTTTGGGTGTGAGTGGGTGTTCCACTACCACTTTTCTACATCCTCACAGTGTATGCCAGGCTTAACGTCTGGATGTGTGTTTTTTTTAAATAGTACTAGTCGAATAAAACTTCCCTTACTTTGCCTTGATTCAGAAAGAGTACCTGATCTGTCTGAAATCTCTCAACATAGTCATAATAAAACTTGGCCTCCTACTCAACCAAAACATCAGTTCTCACATCTGTAAAAATACTTTGCACCAATGCGAATATTAACTTTTTGCAGCAGTGACCTTGTTGTAAATGATCCCACATTCCATTAAAAAAAAAAAAAAAAAAGCCTGGCTGTTATTTATTAGGCTTTTTGCGATCCATACCTCAATCATTGACACACTCCACTGCCACCTCAGCAGCAGGTTAAAAGGATTTTATTCCAAACACCTGGACAATCAGGAGGAGCAGCAGCATGGGCTTCAAACAGCAGGAGAGATTCATATTCAGACAGAGAGAGAAAGACATATTTTCGGTTACATATAAAGGAACTCAAACCCTTTCCTTATCTGTACAATGAATAGATTCTGCTCTGGTTTAGGTGTAAATATTTGCAAGATAAGATTGTATTTTATCCTCTTATCCGGTGTCTCCCTAAAATCAACATGTTGCTGTCGCACAACAAATGGCACACTTTCCAGTTATGCTTTTTTTTTTCTCCAATCCTTACAAAGAGTCAGCTGTTCATGCTCCAATATGTATTGTTTAAGGTTCAAGACTTCAAGCTGTGTTTATTGTTCCCACTTCACACTTGCATGCATCATCTCCCTTTCAAACGCATGCACACACACAGTCCATTCACATCGGGTAAATACTTTGTGATCCAATAATAGTTTATTTTTCTCCACTCTTGTGTCCTGGGGTGAACTGAGCAGTCAAGCACGGCATGATTGCATGTTGGGCCTCGCTGATCCTGCAGACATTACCCTTTATATTGTACTGTCCAACCAAACAGTCTGTGATTCTATTTCTGGATGCTAAAAATGACGCAGTGATGACTCAACATGAGCTGAGAGTATAAAGAACATACGCAAAGGTGTTGACCAAGAAACTGTCATCGTTTAAGTATTTGCTATGAATCATAAAAAGCCTGTAAGTAGAGTTTGTACACTGAAATTAATCATGTTCAAATGCCCACCATTTTTTAAGAGCTATGCTAAGGTTGGGAAGCTCAAAATGTAATATTGTACTGCTTTCAAGTGGTATGAAATAAAATATAATTTCCTGAATTTCCCTCGGGATCAATAAAGTATCTATCTATCTATCTATCTATCTATCTATCTATCTATCTATCTATCTATCTATCTATCTATCTATCTATCTATCTATCTATCTATCTATCTATCTATCTAAAAGTAGAACAAATTGATTATATTTCTCCCTGATTACTCAGCTACAAATAAAAGGAAAATGAAGAGCAAAAATCCAGAGGAAGATGGCAATGTTTCAAGTCAACCCAACGTGTTTAATAATTGAGAAGCTAAAGTTAGCCAGCAGCTAATATTAACCTCCAACCACTATCTAACCAGCCTTAAAGTCTCATTGTGGTACAGGTTAGAATAAGTAATGCTGCAATTAATCAATAACGTGTTAGCTAGCTTAATTAATGTTTGCTAACAATTGTTTAAATGCTAAGGTTAGCTCTGGTTAACTGTTGAAACTTCATTATCGGGTAAATCGGGTAAATACTTGAATACAAAAAACCTTGAATTTCCCTCGGGATCAATAAAGTATCTATCTATCTATCTATCTATCTATCTATCTATCTATCTATCTATCTATCTATCTATCTATCTATCTATCTATCTATCTATCTATCTATCTATCTATCTATCTATCTATCTATCTATCTATCTATCTATCTATCTATCTATCTATCTATCTATCTATCTTATAACTGAGGGACCCTTTTTATCTCTCCAGCTTCTGAGACACTTCTTTTGGTGCAGAAACCTGAAACTGTGTGGTTGGTATCCATATAGAGGAATGTTTAAGGTACAGTCATTTATCTTGGACGTCAAAGGTATATTTAATTCCAACCATTTAATTTCCCGCTAACGCTCTCTCTTTATCCTCATGTTACAGCTCGTGATGCAGCTCCTCAGATTGGATCCAGGATCTGTTCTGATGGCAAGTGGAGCAGACTTCCTGCTGCGAGCGAGGAGAGTGGGGAACGCAGATTTGCTTGCTTTGTAGTTGGATGCCACACAGCTGCAGCACTGGAATGTCATTCTCGCATAGGGGATTAAATGTTTAAACAAAAATATTACAAAAAAATGTGAAATCCCTGGAGAGAGTGTGGTTGGGCTGAAATTTAGGATGGCAGTCCAGCATTTTTCACGAATCCATTACAATCAGTCAACTTAAAGAGAACATACATGTCCATATATTTTCAAGTCTTGCCTGCGTATTTCAAACATCAGGGGACACATCAGCACTTATAAGGCCTAGTAAATTGAGCAGCTCTGCATGTGCTCAATGGTTTTTCCCATTTCCATAAGACTGCAGGTCACTCTTCAATGATAAGCATCGCACTATGCTGTGGCAGCATAAACTCTGGGGGCTCAAACAGGAAACTGATTAATGAAGCTTTCAGTTGTTTGCTTCCAAGCATGCAGCCTGAGTGTAAACACCCTGACACTGCACAAGCTGATTACAAGTGAGGCAGATGGTTTCCACACCGAAGGAGTCATGTTTTTGCATTCTCCCTGTCACGGGAGAGCTGAAAAATGCAATGCAATATGTGAGCACTAGATTAACAAGTGTAGACACACACATCAAACTCACACTTTCATACAGACAGGGTTCACTCAGTGCACTCCATCAGCTCTCAGTTGGGGTATTTAGTGTGCATAAGGAGGGCTTCTATAAGAAAATAATGGCTGAGAAAAGTATTCAGCAAAAACTTCAAGTATTTTTTTGTTTTGTTTTTTGCTTCATCCTGGATTGCTGCATCTGCAAACGAGCAAGGGATTCAAATCCCTTGAGCTTTAACATGAGCAAATTGCAGATTTCACAAATTACTCAGGTTTAAATGTAGGATTTAAATATGAGTCTAAACATTTGAAATCCCCATAAATCAAATCTTAATATGAACTTTTAGCGCTGTAGACATGCTATCTTGCTATGGTTCATGAACTCCACTCTTTGAATGACTTTAATATATTCCCAGCACCTGGAGGAAGTGATAACTTTATTACGGTGCTTTGATATGGCTTGACGGTGCACAAAAAGATGAGATCTGTCCTGTACATGTCAGCTCTTGTTCCAGCTCCTCACAGGGAGGAGTAAATCATTAAGTCTATTTTGCTGCCAACTCAAAAGGTGTGAATGCATGCTCTGAGGATCAAGATTAGGCGCTGACATATGGGATGTTTTCAGAGCTTCTTCACCGTGACACCCAGTCAGTGCTTGCAACCAAGCAAAGTTCTTGCTGGGTTTTTTTTGTCTGTCCGAGAAAAGGAAGGTCACATTTTTCTGCAGGCTAACAAAGTCTTCACACATTTATGCGGGTTTTGAAAACAGAGCTTTTGACAAACTTGTTCTGGCACAATGACGAGCTGCTCAGTCCCCTTTTGACACCCTATGGTTCCTCTGACTGTGCAGTAGTGTCAAAGTGCTTGTTTTCCGATAAAGAGCAGCTCAGCTTGTTATCACAAGTGTCAGTGTGTGTTGACTCTGACTGCAGGGGTTTGTTCCGGTTAAGAGGTAAATGACCAGCAGGCCACAGCGGTGACCGCAGTCCAGATGGATGCCTCCGACCCAAAGCTGTTGATTTAGTCAACCATGAGTCAACAGTTCCCTGCAGAGGGGGGACGGCAGAGTGGAGGGACAGAGGACAGGAAGTGCTGTGGTGTTGAACTATTACATGGAGCTTAAGCTTCTGGGTGGGGGGCAAAGAGGAAGCGGATGCTTGAGTGATTCAGAAACAAAAAAAAGTAGGTTTTTTTACAACATGCTGTGGGCTGCAGTTATTGTGTTTGGTGCATGTGTGCTTTTTTTTGCACTGCAAGATCCAGGAACATTTTACTCAAACTGGACAGATGGACCATCATCATTAAAGTCTAAATCTAAACCTCTGATTTCCAGATTTGTAGATTTAATGTAACACTGGACACACAAAACATACGACCCAACTCAGTTCCTTTTGGTCAAATGCAAGTTAAATGCAAACCGAGGTGTGTCAGTGGGCAGTTCATCTCAGGTGATCAAAAGAGCTGTTTGTCAATTATGAACCCATGTCTAATAAAACCTTTTGGCCAACTAATAAACCACATGTAAAGTTCAGTTAGGCTGCTTGATGGTCTTCTTTTTTGTCATGCGTTAATAAAAAATGCACCTGAGCCAAAATACACCTGAGCCACTTAAAGTAGCAGAATGCAGCATCAGGGAGTGATGTTTTCTCGATGGAAGACTGATATCTGTTTCAAAAGTTCTTAATATTGAATGTTTTTTTTAAAAGAGGAAGACACCACCAGAATGGATTTTTAAACTTTCTAGTTGGCTTTTGCTGTGGCTCATAAATCTGAGTCAGGTCCAGCTGCCTTCAGAGAAGCAGAAATCTCAATGTAAACGCTGAATATTAAAGTAATCAATGTCTATATGCATCAGAAGCAACTTTGCTCAAGGGCATTAATTCATCCACTTTTCACATCTTCTCTCTCTCTCTCTCTCTCTCTGCTGACGCTTGGCCTGTCGGGTCCTGTCCTCAGAATGTGCTGTCAGGTGTTGACTTCCAACCTGGCACAGCTCTGCACTCTTCATCAGCAGCTGTGTGTGCAAGTGTGTTATTATCTCGATTACACTCCTCCAGCAGCACACTCCTCCGGGGCTCCACCTTAATGAGAGGGAGGGAAAAAAGAGACAGCTTCTAATGACTGTGGCCTGCATCATTGAACACATACTGTTCAAAGAAACAGTATGAGTAGTATAGTGCAGTGAAAACGCCTTGAGTTTACGCAACTGCGAAGTCTTCAAGCTTTACTTTTTAAAGCCCATTTTCATTTGTTTCCATGCACATACTGTATGCACTATGAAGCCCAATGTGTGTGGCATCGAGCTGCCATGTCATTGGCAGGCCCTTAAATTGTAGGAAAACACATGAATGAAAACAGATTGTTTGTTGACATCTTATTAATGTCACTGTATATATCATTATGTTCAGGCTTTTGAAAGTGCTGTAGTTCCAAAGCTGAACAATTGCATGTGGTGTAAGGCAAGTAAAGAAGAGGAAAAAAAGAAAAGAAAATTGGCTTATACCCCACATTTCTGCTTGATGTTTCACTTTAACTCATTCTCAGCAGTTACAATCAAAAGTGAAGGCTTTTATTTTTAGCTCAAGTCTGTGGGATAGTTGACTTTCACTTATAAAACGTTTATCAACCAGTGTGTGCTCCCGTGTGTGCACCCAGTGCATGCAAATGGATGATTTCATAAAGTAGTTGATTGTGTTGACTAGTATTTCCGAGATGTATATTATGGAAATTGAGGCTTATGGGACAAGGCTTTATGGATTTATTTGGCACCTTATTTTGTAGGATGGGTTCCAGGAGGTTGACTATATCCAAGAGGAGGGGACTGGCAGGTTGAATAATGGCAGAGGTACTATGGTTCACTGCCATCTTTTTTTCTGTCAAAAAAACTTATTGACCTCCTTGCACACATTGCTCTCAAAAACGCCCTTCTCTCTCTGCAAGTAAAAAACGAATCAGTCATCAGAAGTCTGTTTGTGCCATTAGCACTGCATCATCATGAGACCTTCACGGCTAAAGAGATGTTTGCCAGAGTGAATTGATGATTTACTCCAGAGCCCGGAGGAGGATAACTCCCCTTTAACAAGGGACTCTTTAATTGGGAAGGGAGAGAGGTTCTGTTTTGTTTCCTCCATTTTTGAAGAGAACTTGCTGGTTGGGCTCGATATATTACAAAACTCTTTTGATTCTTATGTCAGATATGACTGCTGGTTCCCACATGATGACAGTGTAAGGCCTCCTGTTGCTTACCAATGAGCAGACAAACAGCAGCGTAGACAATGAAAGAACTGTTCTTAAAAGGCACATAAAATCAAGATGAAGAGCTGCAGGCAAATGTAATATAATAAGATAGGATAAAACAATGTGGAACTACATGATATTATAGTGCAGTATCAACTGGCCTTATTATAATAATATCTACTGTCCACTTGTCTGGAGCTGAACATGTCGTTTCATGTACCTTAAAGCCGCAGTAAGGATTTATTTACTGGTGAAGAAACTAACCAGAATGAACATCGATGTCTCTTCATTCGATCTCTGACCAAATGAGACCATCAGCAAACTGATTATTTCTAAAGAGTTATTTGTAATATCTGGAACCACTTCAGCAGGGTAGGTCTCAGATCAGAGGGAAACGGCTTGTATGTTTGTTAATATGTAGCACACCAAAGACTCACAGTGAATCATAGGTTTGACTGTTGAATGAGATTTAAAAATATATAGTAATGGTGATGCCAAACAGCGGTTTGTTTTTCATGCTGGTGCTCGAGGACTACCTCAACTGAATCAGAAAGTCACATATCTGTCCTTTAAGCTAACTAAGCGTCCCAGGAGTACTTGAAGGGATACTACACCCATTTGCATGAAGCTTTGTATCATTAGAAACATGGTAGTAGTGTTGAATGGTCGTGAATCCAGCCCTCATTTTGCCCTGAGACAGGAAAATATGTTTTTCTTTGCCTGGAAGTTTTCTTCATGTGATGCAATATGACGCTTTTTGCATCACATGAAGAAAACTTTCAAGCAAAGAAAAACACATTTTTCTCATCTCAGGGCAAAATGAGGGCTGGATTCATGACCATTCAATACTACTACCATGTTTCTATTGATACACAGCTTCATGTAAATGGGTGAAGTATCCCTTTAAAACACAGGAAGATACAGCAATTGATTTGAATTTATGAAGATGTGTTTATTGTGTTTGACCATTAGGTTTAAGAAAAGATAAGAACACCTTTTATGTAATTTTGGTAAGGTGCTTTAATTTGAAACAGGTGTGATACAAAATGCAAGAGGATGCAGACATATGTGACAAGTGCAAGGAATTACTGTTTTGAATGATTTCAGTATTATTTGTTTAGAATTATTTTGTCTCTTTTTCAGTCTGAAGTGTTCCACGCTCCACTGCTGACCAGAAACAGTTAAGTATTTGCAACAGGCTGACATTGCAGGCCAAATTGTTTATGTGTAAACTAAATTGGTACCTCTAAAAAGCCCTCAGGCACCAGCACTGCTGTGTAGAGCCTCCACTCACAACACGAGTGTGTGTGCACATTAGTGGGGACAGGAGGGTGTTGACTCTAAAAAAGTGAAGATGTTGTGTTATATGTTTAGAACATTATGTATACGTTTTAAATTCTCTGATGTCGAGATTTTTTCCATGTTTTAAAGTTGAGGTCATTTACACCTCCTGACCCAAGCAGCCAGTCATCAGTGTGTTCACATTTGAATGTTTTGGGTTTCAGGCTAATGATGTAATCCCTGTGTTCTCGGATGTTGCATTGAGTTTATTAATTTATGACTCCAAGCTTTTGTCCATGTTTCTTGTTGTTACTGTTTTTCCTGCTTGTTCCGTTGTTGCACTCTTAGATTTATCATGTTCTTTCTGTTTTCCTTAAGCATTAATCCAATAAGTGCTTGGAGTTTTTTTAATTTCTGGATCTAGAAAGGAGGCAACCACAAAGAGGCCAGTTCAGGGGTGGTGGCAGGGTTACAAATGTTAAACTGGGGCAAAAGACGCAGAATATTCTGAATGCAATGGCCAGATAACAACGCTGTAATTTTGACAAGCAGCAGCTGCTCTCTAGCTCTCTCTCAGAGTTCCTGTTTGTCTGTGTGTGTCTGTGTTTATGTGTGTGTATGTGGTGGAAAGACAAGCAAACTGGCTCCAGCTTGCTCTGGGACCAATGCCTCTATCAAACCATAATCACTACTCTTGCTGTTTTTAGTGTCAGCCTCAAATGTGATACTGTGTAAGTGTTAGTGGCCGTGGTTATGCCCCATAATATTCTCTGCTGTTATGCTGAAAACAGCTGTAATCTTCTGAACATGCTGGCTGCAATTTTCCTGCTTTGCCAACTTAGCTATTAATTCAGTAATGTCTGGTGGAGCTGCTTAAATGTGGGATGTGCACTTAGAAGAAGAGGAAGGAGAAGAGTTTTGCACAGGTTCTGAAAACCTTTAAAGGCGGGGTAGAATGAGATTGGAAGTAATGTAGTTGAAGAAGTTCCTTTGCCAGGCTCCTTTGCCAGGGCAGATCAGTTGCATCGGGCAGTGCTTGTGCATGGGTGGCGTGTTATTTCAAGGAGCTCTGAGGGGAGGGGGTGGGTTTAGACAGAGCCCTGGGGGGGATGTTACTTTTGAAATCTTGCTAGCTTTCCAGAATGACCAACCCTGCTTTTGATTTAAGTTTGTGTTTGCATTTACTCTAGTTTTCTTTTCAAGTCTAAATAAGGGGAAAATGTGAGAAAAAACCTTGTACAGCCAGCATCTTTTTTCAAAAATTACGGGCCATTGTCAATGTCCTCTATGTGGAAAAAAACCAAAATGTTTCATATTCCTCGTACAGAAACTTTAAACAAAGAAACAGACACAAATCATCACAAAAACTGAATTTAGCAAGTTGATGCATGGAGCAATATACACAGTCCTTCATTGTCCACGTTTATTTTAGGGTATATACTTAGCATCTTTTACAGTTGCCTAGTAAAGACAGCCCATCATTATGCTTCTTGTGTAAACAGAGAGGGATTTTTTTGGTGTTGCTAGGAGCGTTGCTGCTTGCAAAAGTGGCCGGAGTTGGAAATAATTATTCCCTATCTCGGACTACCCATGAACATTTTTTCTTTGCTGGATGTGATTCACTTTCTGCTCCAGGCAGGCTGACAGTGAACTGATGTGACTGCTGTTAATAAACCTGTTGTTTGAGACCTAATCCAAGCTTCTAGAGGAATCCACTGCAGGGTTTTTCCACTTTATCTAACACTTCAAGTTCTGTCAGGGAAAGCTGGTCAGTCACATAGTTTCCACAGAGTACGTACTGTCATGCATACAAAGAGCTTTTCTTTAAAATGCAAAGGAAGACGGGTTTGTAAATGAGTCGTTTCAGCTGTGGCCTGACTGGCCCCCTGCATAGTCTTTGTAAAGCAATACAAATATTGAATCAACATGTGCACTTGTGTAATGACTTCAAGTTAAACTAATGTTTCAATCCAGGAGTTTCGTATTAAACATTTATAACAGTCCCTTTGTAAGTTAACTCAGCCAAGCCCCAAATTATGCACATTCATGAATAACTCTTGGGCTATTAATGAAAAAAGAAACCACACTGTGTGTGCCAATACAGAAACCAGAGAGATCTATCTCAAATTGGGTTCTAAAACCCAGCTGGTATGTGGTATACCAACTGGGTTTTTGAACCAGGCAGTTAACATATTTATTATAACAAGGGCTCTATTGGTAATTCATCGGCCTTTACTGTCAGTTTCAGGTGGAGCAGCTTTAGAGGAATATTCACCATAAGGATTTGTAGCTGAACTGGTCCTGGGTGTGTTAGATAAAAGATCATTAGGCCACAAAAGCGAAAGGGAGCCATCAGTTGGAAACCATCACTATCTTTTTTTCAAAATGACATGACATTCCTTCCACTGCATTTATAAGATGTTTTAGACTGGACCAATGTTAAATTCCCCCATTTTTAGCACCAGGAGTGTAAAAGTCGGACATAAGAGCACAACACTGCACAAACTTTCTGAAAATATTCATCTTCATCAGCACTGCAACACTCCTTCATGTCAATGAAAGCCTAACACTGTCTCTTGGCATGTAAACGATTTTAATAGGCTAATAAAACTCTTTAAATGTATGCACTAGCACCTCACTTGACACCAGGATCCTCAGCATGAAAAACTGAGCAGGAAGGAATGTGAGAAGTTGCTTTTGGCAACTCACTGTCGTGAAAGGAGTTGAAACAGCCGAAAAGTTTAAGAGAAGTAACGCACACACACACACTGAGAGAGAGAGAGAGAGAGAGAGAGAGAGAGAGAGAGAGAGAGATAGATAGAGAGAGAGAGAGAGAGAGAGAGAGAGAGAGAGAGAGAGAGAGAGAGAAGGTATATGAGGTAAGAGAGTGCAATAGTGAGCTACCAAAGTAATGAGATGTTTATGTAATATCTCTACTAACTACTCCATACCACTGCTATCTCCTTAGTCCTCATCTAATCCTTAACCTTTCGGTTGCATTCTCTGAAGATGGATTGCCTCTGTGAAACCCTGGACCATTTCCTGTCACAGGCCTCCCCCATACCAAACAGAATTTCCATCAGAATTTCCCTGAACTTACAAACTTTTCCTTGATATTTGTCTAAAAGCTTAGATAGTTGACAATACACTGTGACGTCACGATTTCAAATAAAAACGGTTTTAATTCAAGTCACAAAACTTTATTTGTCTCCGGGGGTCAATTAAAACTGTGAGGGCCTAATCGATCTTTATTTAACCTCAACTATGAGCATGAGAAATAAGTAGTTTGCAAACATGAGAGATGTACCAACTGAACTCAATGTCCTGTTGGCAATAATGCTAGCAAACTTAGGCAGCAAGCAAGCTGTAGCTCATAAAGATTTTCCATTCTCCAATAAAATGCTTTGTTGAATTAAATCATCCGAAAAGCCAAGAACAAATGTAAGAGGGGTAAATCGCACAACACAGATGATTAGAAACTAGCATGAGTAATGATTTACTCGAGCTAGCTTTTTACAGCTGGGATAGAACTCAAATATTTAGCTTGGCATTACTATAGCCATCCCAACGTGGATTAATAACAATCATTTAACCATTATTGTAGTTAAAGAACACAGTAAGGCCAGTTTTGAAAGACTACTAAAACACATTTTAACGACAATCCGTAAATTTATGTTGCAACTTTGATTTATTGTAATTTTGTTTTGACATACTTTATTAAACCCTGAGGGAAATTCTGGTTTACACTTTGTAATTGTGAGATGTGCTTCTCACACACAGGCCATGAACACACACAGGCACAAGTAGGATCCATGGGCATGTATTAATGGAGATAATCAGAGTGGGGCTGCTATGCAGAGAGTGCACCTCAGCTGTTGGGGGTACAGTATCATGCCTTGCATAAGGGCACCTTGGTAGTTACCTGGGGTCAGTGACCTGAGTCACGACTGACTGAGCAACTGGTCATGTAGTTATGTTGCTCTGCACTAGATCATGAATACAGAGTGATACTCTTTTACATGCATTGTGTGTCTTCTTGGATATGCCAGTTGTATGTTTGTTTTATTTTATGAACATTTTGTATGTTCTATTTTGTGTATGTGTGTTTGTATGTTCTATTTTATGTATGTGGACCCCAGGAAGAGTAGCTGTGTCATTGGTGGAAGCTAATAGGGATCTGAATAAAGGACAGTGAAGAGTCACTATAGTCCATTTGCTTCTAAAGTTCAAATTAATCTTATTTGAAAAATCATAAAAAAAAGAAAAAGTCAAAGAAAAGAAAAGAAAGTAAAACATCCTGCATTGTTACGAAGTGACCATTTGAGCTTGTAATCAAGGAGGATATACTGTAAGTGTTCTGGTGCTAGGTTGCAAGATCATAGACAGTCTGAATGGACTTTGTTACATGTTTGCTATAGGGTTTTATGTGCCTACATATGTGCATGTGATTTAATATTTATGCATGCAGAGGGAGTGGAAAATCACAGCAGGAAGTAGATCAGACTTATGATCACAACGCAAACCCAGTACACAGGAGCTCCCTGCTCAGAGATCCCAACTGTCTCATAAAGAAGCTACTGCCAGCAGATGCTTCCAATGTGCGGTTTTTATGGGGGGCACAAAGGGCCAAAGACACAGACATGTGTTTTCATGCACTGGAAAAAGAGGGTGTGGAAAGTATACCTGAAGGTAAAAACCTTGTCTAGACTTAACTACAAGTATTCCGAGTAAATTTTAATGAGTGGAATGTGAATGCCAAACTCATCATACCTTGACAGGCCTGGTGATAACCTACATTAAGAAATGACAGGAAAACATGTTCATTCCTCTCTCCTTTGTCTTCACAACAACATTGACACTTGACGTGAGTTTAAGTCCTTCACAACATGTGTTTGCTGTTTGATATCTCTGCATGTTTTTGATTAGGGAAGAACAATGCAAATTCTCTCAGGGCTTCCTCCGAGGATACATTTCACCGTACAGATGAGTCATCCATGGGTGGTGTTTTCTTTCTCACTGGTTATGAAGGAAGATAATTGTTTGATTATAAGGCTTTCTTTTAGATTATTGGCTTTCTTGTAGAGAAAAAAAACCCTGGTCTTTAGTGGAGTGTTAGGTTTGCACTTGATAATGCTAAGGTTGTTCAGAGTTCAAACAACAAAAGTGTTGTATTCTATAATTTTCTTTGTGAGCCGCCTTTACCAGCCTTACAAGAGGAGAGGTTTCCATGCACCCTTTATTCACCCAGCCTCCCTTCAGAGCAGCTCTCCAACAAAGGCTCTGTGTGGCAACCTTTAGGAAAATGAGTGGGTGAGGCAGCTCTCTCATGAAATGCACTGCAAATATTAATCTAGGCAAAAGACCATAGTTAGCTGGAGTGCAAAGCCTCAGTTCAACCTGGCAGTGAGCTCTAAGAACGAGTGCTATCTTGTTTAAATCTCCCCATCCCCCCTTCATCTCCAAACACACATACACCTTCACTGCTTGTTTTATCCTTTCCACCTGCAGATAGACCCTTCCTCCCCCATCAACAGATAGCCTACATATCACTCCCTTTTCTGACGAAGCTTATCATGATAAACTGTGTAGCCCTGTGCAAACACTTACTGTACAGTGTATATATAACACTGCATCAAAGAAAATCCGAAATTTGTCAGAAAACACAACTCACAGCCTGTTGACAAACTGGTGTGTGATATATATTGTGTTCCAGTTTGCAAGTTGTAAAAATGTGTGCCTGATAATACTTTTAATTTAATTTTGCAGCTCCTTAATTAATGAGATTTATAAATAGTTACAATCTGGCAGGACAATGAGTATATTCCATGTCAAAACAAAAGATTTAATAATAGCATCAACAGCTAATGCTAATTTTCACCCTCTTTTAATCTATGATGTTAGCTTAGAAGTACATATGCTAGCTAAAAATGTACCCTTACATTTTTTTTTTTACATGTATCATTTCCAAACAGTATCGTTATCTCTTAACAACTTTATAGCTTTTGGTAATGTAAGTGGATAGACACCAGAATAAGCTGTTGTCTTGGGGCTAATCAGATACGTTGTTTCACAGATATGTTGTTTCAGTCTAAAATATTGACCCATTTTCCTCCAGAGTTTCACAGTTAAATTTCTTTTTGGTTGCTCTTCATTCTGGAAGTGGCAAAATGTTGTCTTTCACCTGCTATATTAGAAAGAAACTGTCACCTTAAAGGGAGAGTTGAACATTTTCCAAAACTGCCATGATTTTAGCATTTCCTCACCGCCCTGTAAACCCCTCCCCTATATTCTTCCTTACATATACAAGGGCTGTTCATCGCTTGCATTATAACTATGTCATCTCATGTCTCATTCAATGGTAAGTAAACACTAAACTTTATTACAGTAGGCTACATTAAAAAAACAACATATGTTTACATAAAAAAGGAAATGTTTTACTACTCTCAAAGGCCAATGACAAACTCCCAGTATAAACTCCCTCATTAGCCTACTGACGTATTTTGAGTGTGTGCTAGTGCACGCAAGGGGTACAGAACAAGCAGGGACGCCTGACTGGTTCATCAGATTGGAACCTCATGATAGACATTGGTCAAAGTTTTTACCCGCTTACTGCTGCGACAGATGACAGGTTTCCTTTGTTCTTTTTTTCAGGGCACATGAATTTTTAATTTCTGTCAGGACCTAAGACAATTTGACCCAAAATCTTCAGTGTATCTGGAGGAATTGACTAACCCTGCCTTAAACATTGTCCAAAGGTGACCTCCAGTTAGACCTCAAGCCTCATTTTCACCCTCTTTACCCTTGCTTGAAGTTTCACTCCATCATCTTTGCACACACCTTATTTCTTTCTCCATTTACTTACCACTAACATATCCACCCTCATCAGACAAGCCCGGTGCTATAAATCAGCCCGAGGAACAGGTGGATATCTGCCATCCATGAGGCTCTCCAGGCAGGAATGTGATAGCTGATGCAGCTCAGAACAACATTTAAATCTTGGCACTAAGGGGAATCGGCTTGTCCCAAAAAAACTCCTACACCTCCTCTTCATTGATTTAGTAGGCAGGGAGGAATATTGGAGGGATGCCTCTAGTGTTTCTTTTCGTTTTGTTTGCGTCCAGATTTTTGCATTTTTTACGAGGAGATAGGGAAAAACTGAAATTTGAGAAAGGAGAGTGGGGGAATGTTTGATTTGAATTGATGAGCCATAAAAGCCAAATGGTCGCAAAATGCAAGGCAATTTCCATCCTAAGACTGGGCTCAGATGCAGACTGCTCAGGTTATCCAGCTGGTTAATGAGTGAAATATGTGGGATAGATGTTCTTTCATGCCCCAGCAGGGTGTAGCGCAATAACAGCTCTGCTCTCAGGTTGACCCTTTAGAAGAGTAGAATTAACCCTTTTTTTTCTATCACTCCACAACTTTTCTATTCCTATTTTCCCATAAAAAGTACAGCAAACGCTCTTGTAAAATGCCACTAAGATCTCCAAAGCGTCTGACTTTAATGAAATGTGGTCAAGATGGAGTTTGGTGGCTGAGAAGATTTACAGCTGAATCCACAGAGATGGTATACGGCTTTCACAGTTGAAAAAATGTTGGTAGTAAAATAGCTTGCTAAATATGACGAGCATAAGGTTGCCATATTGTGTGCCGTGATCTCAAGTGACATATAAAACTGTATTATTGTCATAATTGAGTCGGTTGTGCATCATTGATGCAACCTACCAGAGGGTGTTTTTTTTTTGCAGATGTTTGCAATTAGTGTGTCAACTCCTCCAACATGGGAGTTGACACATTATTGTGATTACATGTTTACCATGTTCTGTGTGAGGCAGCCTTCACCAAGGCTATATAGCCTGCTTATTATAGCTGTGCGCTGCAGTTCTCAGTGGAACGTGACTCCTGTAATAACTACCAAATGCTCTTCATGTTTTTTGAATTGACATAAAGTGCAACTTAAACAGTTCTTAATGATATTGTCAGCATTATTGTACTTTAAGACCTCCATGCCACATTTAACTGTATTTTATTTTACTAGACACATTTTTATGACACTATCAGCAAATTGTTACTTTTCATGGATAGCCTACACTTAGACTGAATGTTGAATATTGATTATCTGATTTGACTTTGTGCAAGATAGTGAATGAGCTACACCTTTAAGACAAAGCCAAATACACAACTGTACACAAATTTAGAACAAGACACACAGTACATGTTCCAATATATCTTTGATGTTGTTTTCCTTTCATATTGGACAACTGTACGGAACAACTTTTTCCTAGAGTTGCTTTCTGCCTCTTTCCCTAACAACATAGGGCAACCCCCCCTTCACTACACACACACAGAGAGAGAGAGAGAGAGCAAGAGCGAGAGAAAGAACCACTGCTCTCCTCCCTCCCCTCTTCCCTGGGCTTGCCCTTTTTAGGCTGTTCCTCTTTTTTTCCGTCTAAAAAGAGGGGTAGTATGACAGCTTTTCCTGCTCCTTGTGGATTGGAGCCGGGAGAGAGAAAACTCTGTTACTCACTCCGTCTCCAACTTTTAAAGGAAGTTACCACCTCTTCCCCAGACTCTGTACACACACACACACACACTCACACAGGCAGACACACGCTCTTCAGTACTTGACCGCAGCAGCAACAAGGAATCAACTGAAACAGCCAGGACTGCTTGTTGTGTTGTATTTATTCAAAATTTGGAGGGAAAGAAGACTTTGAGTTTTGCAGTTTGCTTGAAGCTTTCTGTGTGGACTGAAGAGTTTCAGGGGGACGACTCTGTTCATCACACCGGTGAGTTTGACAGTTCTTTTCAGTGTGTGGACTTTACAAGGGAACCACTGTGAACCACAACGTTTCTGTCCCTGTACTTTTACAATGAGTTAACTTTTTCTGTTAAAGATTGTCTACACTTTGAATAATCTACATCCCATATGAGCTCAAATGTTAGTCTGCCAAAGCTTGTTTGGAGGTGAGTGTGTTTGGGAAAACGTCCATGTGCTGTAAAGTTTAAAATCTGGTATCTATTATAGCAGCTCGAAAAAGGTTTTTATCATCACATAAAATAGTTTCTTGTGAGATTGTTTATGTTTTATTGAGGAGTGGTCAAGTGAATAAGTTTTGGTACCAAGCTCCTAAACACTTAACAAAATCAACACATGACTTTTATTGCTGTTCACTGTATACCCATAAGTCGTACATTATATTACACTGTTTCTGTCCTGATTTGAGCTCATAATCCACATTAGTCCATGCACAGTGTGTCTTTGCATACTTATGAAACCCCCCTGAATGTGGGTGTTTTTGACATGTATTGTATGAACCGCTGCCAAAGAGGAGCTGATGCAGCACATCTAGTTGAGAGTAGAGCCTGGGTGCAGCTTTCCTGTGCAGCTGCACGTTACTCTCTAACCTTGATGCCATTAATTAGTTGTCACCAATCAAAGCAAACATCCTGTTGCTTTTTTTTTTTTTAATTTTTGAGATAAAATATGTCATACAGTCAAAAAGAAGCAAAGCAATACGCTTAGTAGGGGTTTAAATTGAGGTGTCGAAATTCTACACATGGGACATATGGCTTGTTTTGTATTTCAGCTGTTTCACAACTTCTTTGTGCATGAGCTCAACATTCGCGCAGGACAGCAGTTAACCATATGCCTCAGCTCTGAAATCTCTCTGGATGTTAGAGGTCAGCACCTCTTATCGAGTTGATGGAAGAGGGAGTTGATGGGTGGAGGGTGAATAAGGCTGGGCTGCTCTCAGGGGTCTCCTTTAATTTACACTATCTGAGTGGGCTGGCTAGCACTTTAGCTGTGCCTCCCTCCGGTCAATCAGATAACCTTCAATAGGATGAGTGTGAATGCTGAGTTAAGTAAGCCCTTCAAGGCTGGATCAAGAGAGTTGACTTCTGTGTGACCTCTCCAAACCGTTCATGCCTGCAGACTTTCCTTTTCCCCAAACCCCACTGACTCACTTATCATTGGGCCTGTCTTATCCGTCCTGACGATGGTTGTTAACTGACTATATTTACCCACAGATCAGAGGTCAGACTCTGACTTGAGTTGCCTGTCTAAACTCCCAGGGTACCAATCTGTTTTGAAAGGGAGATACAGAAAGTTTCAGAGTGCACAAAGCTCAGATAAGTCAAGAGAACAGAACCCCACGTTGACATATTTACACAGTGGCAAGAAGTAAACACAGCCCCTTGCACAGGAGGGGGTCAAATGTGCCATTTAAGATTAGAACAAGGATTTTGAGGAAAAACCAATATAAACATCATATATATCAATATATCAATATCAACTTTATCTAAGACTTGATTTAGAAAACCTGAGGTACATCAAAGATGATGAATCTGGTTGTTTTAGCAGGCTTATAAATAGCTTTTTATTTATAGTGGTCTTGTAGTTATCCTTTTTTGATTTACAATAGATTCGTCTTGATCTTCTTGATTTGTACTTTGCCTGCATTGTGCTATTATTTATTCTCTGTTCTGCCTTGAATTTATTTGTGTCCATGCATGTTTGTAAGCTACTTAGGTAATGGCTAATGTGGCTCCAAATAAACAAATGCACAAAAATTGTCCCTGTGGATGTTAGCAGTAGAGCACATTCTTCACCTTTTGTACTCTCATTGAGTGTATCTCTGAAAAATGAAAAACAGGCCACTGTCAGATCCTCTTCAACTAATGTAGAAAACAGTAACACAAGTTCCACAGTTTGCAAATTAAATGTAAGTTACATAATAAGGAAAGAAAATGAGCCAAAAATGGGTTCCATGTTCAAAGCCGTCACTTAAAATCACAAATAGATCAATACTTCAGTATTGGTTGTCATTGTCTCGAGAGCCTACTTGGACATGCTAGAAAATTCTGCATCAGACACTCTACAAGTCTAACTCAACCCAGTTCAGCGTGACCTCCCTGCTCGTTTGTCATGAAGCCGAGCAGTGACTCATTATATTGCAATCTCAGAAAATAAATAGTACCATTTCTACCTCAACTGACCTATAATTTTTGAGGACCAAGGACAGTAATATGTTCACAACAGAGATGATTTATCAAGCTGAAAGAAAGGTCGCGAGTCACAAGCTAACTAGGAGGAATACAGAAAAACACTGTTTGAATAGATTTCACAGTGAATACTTAAGCAGTGACATGCAGCCATTACTGTCACCAACATCGGCTGATCTCCTTGAGGCACCCCTCCCCTAAGAGATTCATCCAAGCAAACACTTGGCTCTCTATATTTCATTCCGTCTTTAACCCTCATAGACATAAAGTGTCAAATTCAATATATATACAATGTAATATATATACAATGTTCTTTTCAACGCAAAAATGAATATATATATATATATATATATATAATGTAAACAAGATGTCATTTTGTGATAAAGAACAGAGAGGTTGATTTAGGATGTGTCTCAGATACCATGTTTAGCAGAGCTCCCATCACCCACTGATGTCTTACAGGTCTCAGGGCTTATGTCTATTTAGCAGGAGCGTCATTGGTCAAGACATTCCCTGTGTTTCACTCGCTGACTCAGACAGATGTTTGAAATGTTTAATCCAGGGGGTTTGCCTCAGTTTACACTCCTGTCTGTGATACATGTAAATGTAGCTACATAGGATTAAACAGAAACACTAAAACACCCTTCAATTTAAACAGAAGTGATGGCCGTTTGATTGATCTCAACATGAATACTGAGTGAAAAAGTTGAGAAACCTTTTGTGCACATGTTGTGTTAGCAATGTTAGCAAAAAAATTGGGTTGAGCCAAAACAAGTTAGTCGCAATCTGGAGACATTTAAAACATTATAGAATGATTTACAATCCTTCAACAGGCTTTACCCAACCTATAAATCCCATAATCAACTTTGGAGCCACCTCATACTTTACACAACACGGGTGCACATGGGCCTAAGAAAAAAATGTGTATGAAATATTATTTGCAGGTAAATAACTCATCCATATGCAGGCAAACTTATGAATGAACAATTTCAACAAATCATAAATCGTAGAATTTAAAACTGAATAAACTGTCAAGCATTCCCTCATGTCCCACACGGGGCCTCATCCCAAACTTTGGGGAACCTCTCATTTGAGATGAAACTGTTAACAACATAGCATAGAGATCTTTTTCTCGACTGTTAATTTCTAAAATAGTCTAACGCCGCATATACCAACTGATTCATTACATTTTACCCTTTAGCAATGAAAACCACATGACTGAGAGCCTGATTTACAAAATGATTACGGGGCTTTTGTGCCTGAAAAACACATTTAAATCACAAAGCAGGCTCTAATTGCCATGAAAGTTAGAAAGGAGCAATGACCATCCATTGAGAGTAGGTTGTAACTGCCCCACAGTGTTTGAGATTTGCCCTTGTTTGCTCCATCCAGGTAGGAGGCTTTGTTTAAAACACTGAAAGTCATTTCATGTTTTCCTGAAATCTGACATTAGAAAAAATGTTAGAGGTTTCCCCTCCCCTCATAGCTCATCATCTTTATGTGAACCAAATTGTGCTCCATCAGCATTTATCATATGTTCTGTTGCGACTGGGATTTCCCAGTTTGTTTTTTTAATCTATCTACCCTGAGGGATGACTCTTCTTTGATAAAAATAGAGTGTGTCGAGAGATGAACGTTAGATGAAATAAATGCTTGCTATAGTTGGTTATCTCAAAGCTTTTTTTTTTTCAACCTTTGAAGAGCTGAACACATGAATCTTTACCTTTTCAACACAAACAACATCTCTATCGCAACAATATTTGGGTGCCATCCTTACTTTCATGCAACATGTTTCTCAGCAGTATTGCATAAATTCTATGGACCCAAACACATCATGGCCAAACACATGTTTTGTGTCACTGTGTAATCCTTAGAGTCTATGTAATTGATACACTGTGTTGTGTTGGCGTTCAGCTGTATGGTGGCCCAGATCAATGCAAAGGCTACGCTCAAGGCTCTATTTTTGGATCAAAAGCATTCATCAGTTTAGCCAATCATGGAGGAATGTTCATATAAATCAATCACACTTTACAGAAACAAACAGAAAAGTAGTCGACACAATAAAGCTGTCAACACAGAGACACATACTGTACACACTCAAATAAACGCTGTCAGCAAACACGCACACAGCTGTGGTTTCAAGATGGCTTCCGACTGCCATAAGCACTGGTTGATTTGCTTGATAACGTCAGTATCAAGATGGCTCATGTGATATCTCCTCTGGATTTATATAGCACAGTATTCTCACTTTACCACACATCAGGAACACATCTGGGTACTATTAACCACTTGCCCTAACCCCCAGCTCAGTCCCATATCTCCTTTAACCTCCTATTACCTGCCATTGCCCACAAAATATGCTCTGTACTGTGGTTCACTTTTTATGATATGAGGATACGCAGGGATTTATCAGGGCAGAGGTGGCAGTAACTCTTAGCCTGACTGGCGTCGCGTTTGGCGTACGAAGCCATGGTAAGGTTACAATCCTTGTCTTGTTGAAAAGCACGGGGCGTCGTCAGTCAAAAAGCAACTAGCTAAGAATGTGCAACTGGTTTAAATAAGTAGCCTATTGAAAAGGTTTTTGTCCTTGAAAGCGAAGCTGTTGTTCATTTCGTCTATGTTAAATAAAGTTCCTGCCCAAAGCAGAATACATCAGGGTCTGAAAAAACAAAGCTTTCTTTTAGCTCTTTGTCAAACACTCCACCATATTCAAAAAGTGCGGATAACATCTCAACAGCTCTCTAATGGAAGAAAAGAGTGAAAAGTGCACAGACAATACAGGCTTAGATATTTATTTATTTCCTGTGCAGACTCTTATCCCTTAACTTAATAAAAGTTGGCCAAGTTCAAACTTTGCATTCATTGAGGATGTATATTTTTGCTGCTGGCGGCACTCTTGAAGTCATAACATGAGGTCAAAACTGATATATGGTTTAGTTTCCATCAGAATCATTTATTTCTATTATCTCATAAACTAAAGGCTGTTATGAATTGTCAGAAGATTTTTTTGGACTGTCAACAGGTGATGATAACCTTCTTTAGGCAGTGAAGAGCGATAATGGACCTTGATTTTTTTTGACGGTATTGCGCTTTTTAGCACCTGGTTTCTCAGTCCTCATGAAACTGTTGATCAAGCTTGTAATGATATATAGTATCTGAAAGACCCTGTGCCCATGTGATGTGTCACACTTAGGATAACCCCAACAGTTCAATCCTGACCTTTGATTAAAAAGCAAATCTTGCTGATGTGATTCATTTGAAAGCTCCAGAACATGTGAGCAGACCTTGGTTGAAGATTGATTGATCAGCTGCTTTTGAGGTCATGGATCAGTCTCCATGGCACTAACACAACTCTTTTTAGTGCATCAAGCACTAGACATTTTCTCTGGGTGTCATGTTTCAGACCCCTTATTCATAGCACATAGAACTATTTTTCCTCTGAATTTGTCTCTCAAAAGATAGGGAGTGATTAAGACTCCGAAAAAATTTAAGAGACATAGACTGATATGACAAATGATTAAGATATCCAGCCAGAATCAGACTGGGACGTAAGCCAAAGTAAAATGTTATTACATTCAGTTTTAGTTGGATCAACAAACTAAATCGACTTTTTGAACTGCATGTTACTGTGTTGACTGTTTTGAATGGAGGGGGCAATGGACCTTTCTTTGGTGTACTTAGAGTTTTTTTTTTTATATTTCAGCCCATCATATTCTCACTGATACTCTCTGCCTTATTGATAGTGCACTGACAGTGTAAAAACAACTTTTGAAGTATTTGCAAATAGACCACGTCCTGGGTCAACTTCACCTGGTGTTGCATGGCTCAATCCTGATGGCTACCACATGCCTATCCTGTTTCCAAATGCAAAAGTTTCCCTCTCAGTCAGACACTCCAGCAGGCTTTGACATGAGGGGGAAGCAGCACTAGAAAGTTGCACTGCTTGATACCAAAGATCTGTCAGAGGAACTGGGAAGAAATGCACTCTGAGGACATTCTTGAATGCTTTAACAGACACGTTGAAAACAGATCTTAGTTTGGACAATGTTTCTGTTTACCAATGGGAAAGCAATTTAATTCACCACTGCTATGGGGGAGAGCTTGAAGTCCCATTATGTTTTACTTGGAGACAAGTTTTTGGCTTGATTACAGGTGTGTTAAAAATGGCTTCCAGAGAAGGACATCAAGTGGACACTTTTCTGATACAGTTTCAGATACTTTGGCTGTTTGAAGCTTTGTGCAGCTACTGAAAGAATTTCTCCATGAGTTAGTGTGCAATCCAAGCCAAGACAAAGTTTTGATTCTGTATATTTATTCAAGAGAAACACACAAAGATTCAGAATGTGCTCTCAAGCTAAGAATAGGAAATGAATCACCTAGACTGGTTTATTTGATGCTGTGCACCATTAAGTCCAGTGACAGCAACAGAATCAAAGCAGGAACGTTTTAATGAACGCAATCAAGAGCACAGACACTGTGAAAAATGCTTTCAATTCAAATGGCACCTCTCTTTGATTTCCCTCAATTGAGCCTGTGTGTGGACTTAAATCTAAAAACAATTACATGTGATCAAATTCAGATTTGGCTGTTTTCATTCTCTGAAGTTTCATCTCAAAGCAAAGACAGAGCTTCCAATGTGCCAGGACTTTTTTGAGGCTAAAAGAAATTTAAAGTATGACAAATATTTCTTTCCCCTCTACAGTTCAGCGTGCGTCCTGACAATGGTGGAAATAACATTGACTTGGTACCTTGTGTAATCTGACCTTTTCATCCTCTATAGATAAATTAAACGAGGCTCAACTCCCTGCATAAAATCCACTGGAGGGCTATGACTTTGATTTCCTCATTGTGGCAGAACAGTTTTGTGGTTGGATGGTTTAGGAAACAAGCACTGGTTAAGTATCTGGGGAAAACTGCTTCTATTCTGAGGCATGGTTTCATTTCGGAGGTCTAAATCTCTCAGTTGACAGTACAGTAGGAAGCGCTGTCATTCTGTTTTCAACAAAAGTTCTCGGAGACAATGGATGTGATGCTAAAGGAAGGCAACCTGGATGTTGTCTCTGCGGAAATGGACAAACCTTGTGGGAAGCACGGTCTATTGTTGTTATCTCCAAGTGGATGTCAACAAAAATAACTCTACATGATAGTTGAGAGTCTTTCTACGACTCAGCCCCTTCAAGGAAAACCAAAGTAAACAAAAGAAGTAAACAGAAATAGTGTTTGACCTCTGCTCAGGCCATGACAAAACACCAAAACATGTCTATACTGGCGTCAGTGTGAGCACATTTTCTGCTGTAAGTTTACTGCAAATAAGTCACTGTTGATGGACAGATTGTGGGAAGAGAGAGATTTCCAACCTTCATCAAACTGCTTCAAGGATAAACGTTTGTTTTGATTTGAAATGAGACATAGACATCTACACAGTTAAAGATAAATAAGGATGGATTAAATCATAATTTATTAATCAGCGTTTGCAAAAGACTGGGGAAGTTGCTGTCTCAGTGTTCGACCTCAGGATGTGAGGCCAGGACAAAAAGAGGGATAAGCTCCAGCAGGGATGATAAACAGCACTTAATATTAATACTAAAGCTGCTAAGATGATAAACTAAAGTTAAGATGCACCTTTTTGGACTTGAGCATGAGCAGTAGTGCTTTGTAATTATTTTGTATAATTGGGTTTTTCCAAGGTTTTACACAAAATAACACCATATGGTGTACCGAGTCTTCAGCTGCTCTCACTTCCTTGGCAGGAGTTGGTGTGAATGCTCTCACTAGTTAGCACTTCCCAAAATTGGCAGTTCAGAGTGTTAGAAGTTTAAAGCTTTGTTTGTTTGTTTGTTTGTTTGATTCTTTTCAAAAGTGGATGGCTGTCTTGATCCCATCCAACATGATGAAGTCACTAAATAGGATTTGGAGTTTGGTTTGTCCTGCGAAACGAAGCTGTCAATTTAAGTCTGATTATCAGATTACGCAGGAACCATGATTGAAGGACGGTTTATACATCAAATAACTTAAGCATGACTCCCCCGGTAGGATGGAGATCTTCTTTCCAAGGCTGTATAGGGAAGGGCAACATCTGCTCTAGAAAAGCAAATTGGGTCACTTGAAGAAAATGACTGAAAGTTGAGTCATGGGATATGACCTAGCTTGGGAGGAGAGGGTCTGTTAATAATTTCCTACTTGAGGTAAAACAAAAACACAACAGAACAACAGGGCAGGATAATGAGTGTTTACATAAGCTTTAAACAGGTCTCAAGTCGTCATTAACCCACCGTAACGCATACATGAGTCCTGATGAAGCTCAGGTTTGCTGCATTCCAGTGTCAAAAATGAGGCCTGTTACTGTAGGTGTCCAATCATTGCCTTTGACCTTGGCTTGAAGAGAGACTGTAGTCATTTGAGCCGCTCGCTTTATTACCCTTGAGATACAAACAAAATATCTCATTGAAAGCCCATGTTCCTCAACTCTGCTTGGATAATGATGAATAGATTCCATTAGCAGAGAAGGATTAGGCTCAGCGGGAGAGACGAAATGAACTTGCTCATAATTGAAAAGAAAGGAAGGAAGCTCAGCAGGAAGACAGCGTGAAGGTCCATCCCTGAGGCGCTCTGCAAAAACAAAAGGCCCATCGTCTGTCTGACTCTCGTGGGGACTGAGGGTGGCCTGGAAAGCAGGTTGCCATAGTGACCGCTCTGTCACTTGGCCCCTGAATGCTGTCTCAGTCAGGCGCTCTGTAGTGTACATAGGCTCTGCCAAGAGTCAACGAGATCAAAATCTGCCCTACAAAGCATGGAAGCTCTGCTAAACCAACTGCAGCTGGCAGGAGAGTTTTCCCCCCCAAAACACAGCAACAAGTCAGAGAACTTCACCGCTCAGCATTTCTCACAGTTTATACCCCACATGGCATGACAGGACTAACACCCCAGTATGTTACAGACCAAATATTGTGTAAGGTTTGAGAGACTTAGACTAAAAATAGTCACACAATACAAATACAGACCCTATAAACTCAATGAAAATAGAAGGGGAATTCCAATTTGTATACTCTGTTATTGAGACATGCTACACACACATAGGTTGAAGTAAACCCATGCACAAACAGGATCCTATGGTCTTGCACAAATGGAGAGATGTCAGAGTGAGGGGGCTCTCCTTGGCTGTTTGGGGGGGTCCACAATGAGACTTGAGCTGCATGGCGACCTTACAGTCTGAGCAACTGCTGCCCCAAATAAGAGACTTAATAAGAACAAACAGTAAAATTAGGATAATAAGAGAAATAGGCCTTTCTCACTAATTGCTTCAGTCAATCTTGAACTCTGTCAGTTTTATAATTATGTCTTCCAGAGGTGTGTTCCTTTTACTGAAAAGGATGACTGACCAAACGTTGCAGATGACGTGAAGGCTAACAGTGTTGTTTCCACTGCAATCAAACTGCCTTTGTTGCTGCATATTGAAGTGAAACAGCAAACTATAGCTCCTGCTCTTACAGCCAGAGGATCAATAGGACAAACCTAATGAGTTTAAACAAGAGGTCCTACCCTCTGGCATCTATTACAGTTTTTTTTTTATTGTAAAAGAAATAAAGTATTTCTGGTCATTTAGTTGTAAAAACTCAAACATCATGGTTTGTTCTGTAAGATTTTCAATTGATATCTTTTTATACTGCATATAGCCTGACAGTCCTGTGTTTTTTCAGTCTCTGTGAAACTGTGCGGACTTAAACAGCACAGTAGAGCCACTGAAAACAGAACCGCCTGCCTCTAGTCTCTTGCTAGACCGTGTCTCCTGTAAAAGGCCTGTCGTTGTTTGCATTGCAGTCGCTGCACTGACTTTGGATCTAATGTAGCTTGACATCTGTGTGTGTGTGTGTGTGTGTGTGTGTGTGTGTGTGTGTGTGTGTTTGCTCTTGTCTGTTTAGCCTGTGGACCAAAGATCACAGCGACGGAGAGACAGGCATAGGACCAGCGATCATTTTGCATCCAATCTCAAACAGCTGATTGCACAATGAGCTGGGACTGAGGACAAGCTTCTAAGTTTCATTTTGTGGTAAGTTTAGACTCTTTATGTGTTTTACTTTCAGTTTACTTTGACTTTTACTGGGAGATGTTTGCTGTGTTTCAAGTTTATTAGAAGGCTAATTATCATATGGTTCACATGTGTGGTTTAAGGATTGAATTTCACTGGAAGAGACCTCAATAAACCAGGAAATGCTTACATACAGTAAAGCATCAAGGTTTTCAAATCATTATAACAAGAAGGCACAAAGGTTATCAGTGGGTGAAATTTAGAGGTGAATTCCAACCTAAACATGTGGTTTGTGCAGACTGTACAGACATCCATATGATTCATGTGGAGGCACAGTAACATGTGGTTTGACTTAGAGAGCAGTACACACGGGTTAGAGCGGGACGGCTTCAGTTTATCGTCATCGTACGTGATCAGAGTGATTTTCCACAGCCAGCCACAACACTAAACACACGTAATCAGGTAACATCCCTTACATAACAATTAAAAGACTCCTCCTTCTTTTGTGTGTGACCTGGTCTCGCCTCTGTTGCCATCAAACACTTGCGTGCACAACACAGTGCAACAACATGATGTCACCAAGCCAGGGAGGTGGAAATTGTTCACAAACTGGCAAAGTGGAGAAGAAAAGCCAGAGTCAGCAGGAAGGGGTAGCAGGGTGGAGAGGGAGGAAAGGAAACACAGAAAGACCCAGGGGCACTACACAAACCTGGTTCACTATTCCATGCAGGCAAATCCAATAGACGAATTTCTTAGATGAAAAACAGGCTTGTTTCTCCTGAGGAGCTCGCAGCAAGGTAAAACAGAGGACTGGATATGGATAATTTCTGAAAATAAGAAACAGATGGAAAAGGAGACTTTTGACAGGTTCTACTTAAGACAGACTTCCTTAAGGAGTCATGACTGAATGCACGTACAGTTAAAAACACAATAGAGCTCTCCAGACTGACAGGAAACACAAAGGACAGATATCTTGAATGTGAGTGACACAATATCCTTTCAAACATAAGTCAACATCCCTTTCTTTTTTCTTTGTGCCACTAAATTGATCTGGGAGTCCCATCAGGCAGGAAGTAGTCCTCTGTGGCTTCTTGGAAAATTGACTTTTGACCTCCTTTATGGAGGGCTGTCATGGTTCAGACAGAACGGTAGAGGCAGAGTGCCATGTGCCAAACGCATAACGATGATCCCAGATGAAACCAGTACTTATGGAGGACACAGAGGGGGCTTTGTTTGACACTTAACGGCCTCATCCCACCCACTCCAGTGCACATGAAGAAGTGCTATGGTCACTGGGTTCGACATTCAAGCGCTGCACATAGAGTAACTCTGTACTTTAGAGAAATATTGAAGAAGAACAGGCATGGCAGGCATCATCTCCAGCCTTATATACCTCATACTGAATGAATACAGCTGTTAGTGTAGTTTTTGTTTTTCTTTGTAGTTGTCACAGACTTTTACATGAAAAATGAAATGTGTTGGCTCATTAATCTGTCCTCTCATCCTGACATCCTCCTATGGCAAAATGTTATTAAATATGGTGTCATGTTTTTGTTTTCAGATAAAGACAGAGGTGAAGAACAATCATGGATGTGAGGAAAAAAGAAATGGACCTCCTGAGCAACAGCATAGCTGCATATGCACACATCAAAGGTAAGTGCCAACCACACACAACATCTTCATTGATCTGTAACTTAAAAAAACTGACATTAACATTATTCATTTTTTTCGGATTTGTCTTTAGCTAACCCAGAGAGCTTTGGTCTGTACTTTGTGCTCGGAGTGTGTTTCGGACTGGTGCTCACACTCTGCCTCCTGGTTATCCGCATCTCCTGCAAGCCGCGGACAAACATCGCCCCCTCCACGCCTGAGAAAAAAAAGTTAAAGGACATCAGTCAGGAGGACGACGACAGTGAGGATGATGACGATGATGACATTGCGGACGATGTAGAGGTTCCTTTAACCTTGCCCAGCACAGAAATCCCTGTTGGTAATCATACCAGCCAAATAGACGGGACGCTGAGTGTGAATGTATTTACATCAGCTGAGGAACTGGAGCGGGCACAGCGGCTGGAGGAGAGGGAACGAATCATACGTGAGATCTGGAGGAATGGCCAGCCTGATATACTAGGGTCAGGGACAGGGACTATTGGAAGAGTGCATTACTACTAAGACAAACAAGGCATCATGGGAAACAATGACAGCCCATGGAGGTCAAAGGTTAACCCGAGCTCGGTTGGGCTCGATACACCCGAAGCCTGAGAGACTTATGAGCTTGTGTCACGAAGCAGGACCAAAGTGATAAGACACAAAGACATTCTTATATTGAGCTCTGATTGAGCTTCATGATTGCACTTCCTATGTAGCAATGTTATTTTTAAACTAACTACATAAAAAACTGAATAACCCAAATGGAATAGATGCAAAATGAATGTTGGAGCTGATTGACACTCAGCCTTTTAAAATGTGTGGTGCTTAATGACCAAAATGTACACAACATATCTGTTTATTTAGTTTGCAAGTGAAAATGGAAGCATTATGTAAGGATGATGTATGTATACATGTACTGTATGTTGCAATGAAGATCATCTGTCTGTTTTGAAAAAAAAAACTTTTTGAGTCTTATAAGGAAATTCAATAGTTTAAGTTAGAAAAAAATAGTTAATGTAGCCAAGAGTAAATTGTAAAGACAAATACAATTTGAGTCTGTAATTCACTAATAGGCTATGTTAAATCATTCTGTGTCTGTGCTTCAGGGAGAATTCCACCAAAGGAAATGACAGAATTAAAGTATTAAGAGGAAATAATGTAGACTATTGTTGTTTCTCCTCATAACGCTCACATAGGATGAATATATGTCTGCATGAGCTCTTTTTTTGTTGTTGTCATGCCATGGATTCATAGTGAAGTTTAAGAGAGAGATATGATGAATGAAAAAGGCTTTCTTTATTATTTGTTATGTCATTGTCTCTCCTTTACCCATTACATGTAAGAAATAGGCCTTTTGGTCGTTAATAAAATGGCGGTAGAGTCAGATGGATTAACCAACTGAACTTGTTTTCAAAATAAAGATTGGATGACCCTGAGTAAAAAATACAGTTCATTAAGAAGAGTAAATAAACCATTACAGTGAAGGGAGAATTATGAGGTACTGTTTGTAACACAAATCAAACGCACCCTCCAGCCTATGCACGGGCGGTCCACTTAACCTGTCAACACCTGCTAGACCGTCTGCTCCTTTTATAGCTGCTCCTGTGGAAACGTGAGGCCATTTCCTCGATACATTTACAGATGAAAAGTGCAACAAAGTTCATTTGGCTGTTTAACTTCGTATGCGTGTCGCCCGCCATATCAGATGTCCCCACACACCTTGAAGCAGTTTCACCTGCTGCCGCTGTCAACTTGCACCGCAGCGCCTCCCCTCCAGGTAAGTGATACACAAACAGTAATGTCGTTGTGAGTGATGTATTTCAATGTTGCCCGCTGTGCCACAGCAGCAGACAGGCTAAACATTTGGACTGTGATTTAGTCCCTCCACCATTTCTACCGAGACTGAAAACAATATAAATATAATGATAGAAATACAACTATTTAATGTAAAGCCCGAAAGCCGTTTTTTAAACATTCATTCAGATTTAACACAGTGACAGTATGTTTTCCTTTGCTTCCTGTGTCTTTTAAGTTTCTGTATGCTAATGTTTGCTTACATGCTGTGGAATATGTGTGTTATTCTCTACTAAATTAGCTGTCCATGTTCTTGCTTTACTGTTACACTGTTGCTCACTATTTTCACTGGTTACTGTGAATGACTAAGAACTCCCCATTGCGGCTGAGTCTGACTCCCCTCTTGGTTATGTGGCATGTGCATTATGATGCTTTGATGCTTTTTATAGTGGCCTAATTATTTCTGTGGCATACATCCTTTTACTTTGTTCATTTTTTCCGAGGAGGACTTCTGGCTTTGTACAACAGTGTCTTGCATGTTGCATTGCATAACTGTGGTCTGAAACCTCTTCACACAATTGTTTTACTCAAACTTTGGCTTCATAAGAAACACAGCACGACATTGATCACAAACAAGACTGACGGTTACTTTCACATTTTGTTTTGTTAGATTACAGACATTTTTCTCTTTACATGACCGTCTGCCTTACTTTGCTTCCATAGTGTAATTTTCACAATTACAAACTCATCTTCCCTCAAGGTGGTCACACCTATCATTTCATAATTATGGATATTTCTGACAAGGACCTCTAGGAATGGCCACACAGAGACAGAACTCACGTGATAGTATATCGAAAGAAAGATAGAAAAAACCCACATGTATTCATTTTACATTAAAGCCGTTGTCAGGCTCCTCTGACTCTGATGAATGTTTCTAAGGAGTGACAAAGTCAGAGAAAGATGCCCAAATCTAATCTAAATTTATTCCCATGTAAGCAGACCCACATAGACTGATGGAAATATTGTTTGGCTGCTTGTAAGGACTGAAAGAACATTGATGAATCACCCACTCTGAGTGAATGTTTATACTGGTCATTAACACATGCCAAGCTTTGGTGGTTTGGTGATTTACGAGATCTGAAAGTATGAATTCTTGGCAAGCAGTATAAAAGGACAAATACTAATTAGGATACAGTATATGGCACATGCCCACATTTTTTCTGGGTGCCAACTTAGACCCAACTCACATCCTCAAAGTTGTGGTAGCATTGCTTGGTTTTAAGATGGAGACAAGCCAAGAACTTCCATCATAGAGTCGTCCTCAAAGGCCAAACTCTGCTGGAGGATGAGAGTCAGGTTTGCTTTGGGGCCTCTTCTGTTTCTAGATGGAGCCCACACTGAAGTCTCCTCTGTTGGGGTCTTGGAAAAGCCTTGCATGTGGTCAGGGGTTTTCAGTATCCAGAGGCGTTGATGGGATGGACGCTTTGAAGACGCTGTGTAATTATGTTTGCGTAAACCTAGAGAGAATGGAGTCAACTTCCAAATATAGGACCCAAAATGTGTTTTACTAGACCTACTTACAATATTATCCGTAGTCTCTTTGGATTTCACAGGATGTAATTAAGATGTATTTGAAGCAACATATTTTGGCCTCTGGGAATTACACAGTTATGGAACAATGTAGCAATAAAACATGGTGAGCATCAACATTCGGGAAATCCAGCGAGGGAATGTCATAAAACTGAACCACAACACAGTGTGGGAATGATTGCTTCAATTCGACTACACAGATTAGACTGTCTTTTGTGGTCATCTGACCAACCCCAGAAACCAGACTTGACAACACATGACATCTATAGCTACATTCAGGTTTAGTAACTACTGTTTTAATAGTTGGATTCATCACATTTCATTATAAACTGATAACAAACAAAATATTTCTGCGGTTATTAATAGAACTCAGCCCTGGCTATGATCCGTCTCAGTCCATTTTAAATACTCTGCAGATTTATTACCATTTCCCATGAGGTCATGCATAGCTTTTTTCTCTGCGACGGCCAAGCTCTCCTCTTCGACAGAGGCGAACTGTTCTTTTCTCGGTTCAGCTCCTTTTTTCTCCATTTCTAAATTTAACTCAGAGATCTTTTTTTGTGTTTGACCTCTGAGCTCCAAACTGCTTCGCCGAGTGCACTGTGCTTTGTCGTTTATGTCTGAGACCTACAGTACTCTATGTTTTCCTTGAGTCAAATATCCATACATGCTGTTATCATTTATAGAAACACCTGAATCTGCCATCACTGACATTAAGTACTCAAAAAGTGGAAAACGTTAAAACTTTGTGACATCAACTTTACACGTCTTTGTTTATTTTATCTCACCTATTGCCCCTTCCCCTAATATGGAACTATTATTTAACAGAATTTTAAAAATAGTATGTTCCCATGGTAGTTTCAGAAGCAGCCGTTCACTGATGAGCTCCAGATGTCATCCAGATGTTCTCTACAGCGGGCAACACAAGTAGGCTTGAACAGGAACACACAACCACTACTACTATTACTACCAACGCTGCCAAAACCAAATCTATACCCCTTGATGAAGTTAAATCGCTCTCTTGTGGGTGCAAAGTATTTGTCATTGACTCCCTTCCCACGCTCTCTAGATCCATCAGTGAGTCACAATGTTCAGAGTTTTCAGAGTGAGTCAGTTTCTCTCTGAGTGACATGGGATGCCTTTTTACGCTTAACTGCAAAAAAATAAATAAAAAAAGTAGGCCACCACAACCTCAGGATAACTCCTGAAGCATTTCAACAGCTTTTTGTTTCATAAAAGAACAACCATTTACCTTATCATTTGCATTAATCTTAACACATGTACCCCTCTGTATAAAATTTATTTTTTGCTTCCTAAAGGGAGGCCGATTCTAGTACCACATACCCCTTCCACCAATCCAGCGTTCACTAAAGTGAAACATTTGTCTGTAAGTAGAATTGTTTAACAGTGTCCCCCAGTGGCTCAAGGCAGCATTACATTCTGTTGTAGCAAATATCGGCACATCAGCTCCGTCTTTTCAGTAGTTTTGTTTTGCACATATAACATTCACATAACAGTGCATTGATGACTTAAAATTATATTTCAGGTCTTTGCAAAAGACATCACAAAAAAATCATCTTATGCACAGTTGCATATATTACAAGTTGCATTCAGTTTTAAAATGTAAAAAGTACAGTAAGCTCAATGATAAAGGTACGAAAGGTGACAGATGAAACAGAAAAACAGAAAACAGTCATTAGCAACCAAAAGTAACCCATCTATGACCAATATTTGAGATTTCCAGCATTCAAATGTGTAAAAACTTTTCAAGAAAGTTTTTTTTTTTTTTTTGCTGAATCAGGCTTCTACAGTTCTGTGCTGGGTAAGCCTGATGCTTTCATTTAAACTTTACTTCAGAATATAGTCCTGGTTTGTGTGCCTGCAGTTGGAGCGCGTAAGCTTGTCTTTACCATGCCCAAACCACGTCAGAAAAAATGTCCGTCTTAGTTGAGCCTTGCAGTACAAGAATCGTCATGGCGCAGTGTCGGACAGGCAACCCAGCCCCCAGTCTGTGTTGGGATTAATGTTTCATCCTCAAAGCTTTTACTTCCTCCTGAATAGAAACAATCCACAATTAGAGAAATGATCTTTGTGAAGACAACTTCAGCAAAATAAAGCAGACAAAACATTGAAAAAAAAAAACCCTGGCTCACTGACCTGCAGTGCCAATCGTTTGTTTTTCTCCTCCTTCAGTTCTTCTTTCACTTCTTGAATGTCTCGCCTGATCAAAAGAGACAGACAAACAACCAGGAGGTTATGGACAATGTGTGAGTCTTAAGTAGGTCAAGATATACACTGACAGTGAAGTGAAACTATCAATAAATTCTAAGGCCGCTTAGTAGTTAGGTCCAACTAAGAAATGATGTCATCGCTTTAATTTAGCAGCAGCACTGAAACATATATTTGTGTAATGGTGCCTTGAGGATTAGAATGTGCTAATAGTCAAATGAGAGTTTAGCTTTAATGTGGAAAAGGCTCATTCATGTTGATGAACCTGTCACCTAAATCTCTAGCTCCACTTATTTACATGAAGTCTATAGCTTTTGCAACTTTTGCTGATTTAGCTAAGTCCTATGTTTCCTGTGCTCCAACAAAAATCATATGAGAGGTCAACCAAGCCCAGTGGATACACATCTGCATAGTCCTTAAAAAAATGTCTTAAAAGGGAACACAGGTGAGAGCAGTTTTGAATAGACATTGAGCTTATGTTTGCCAATGAAGTTTTTTGTTAATTATTTCACAATATGGAACACAACTTTGATGCCAAATTTGCTTTTTAAATGTTAAATCCAATTATTTCAGGTGTAAGAAGTTCTTTGGGTAGAACCTCATGTGGCTGCAACTGCACACAACATGGCTCATGTTGACCAACCAGGCTGTATGGCTGTTTTATGTAAACGCAGAGCAAAGAGACAAGAGATGCTAAAGAGCCAACAAGTCTCCTTCTTAGTTTGGAATGGGGAACTCAAACGTACTACGCAATTTTTGCTCCACTCGTAGGTTGTTATTTGTCACTTCCTGTGTGTGCTAACATCAACAAACAGCACATAATGAATTAAGGATGGGAGGGTCTGTTTACGCCCTCTCGGTCAAAGAGGTCTGTTAGTGTGACTAGCTTTGATTCTTTTTGAACATGACTCAGATCACCTGAATCAGCTGGAAACAAATGAGCAGTGCTCACCCATGTCGTGTCTGCAGCAGCTCCAGAGCCATCCTCAGCTCTTTGATTTCTGCCTGCAGGCTTTCCAAGCTTGACTCGTCCTTATGGGTCACGGGTTTGCCCTCCACAACAACTTTGGGTGGTGCTGGTCGACTGGGAGGCGGGGTCTTGGGTCTGGGGTCAGGCTTTGCAGGTGATGGCAGAAGATTTTCTGTGTTCTGTAAAGAATACATAGCATTCCATAATACTGTACAAGATCACTGACCTCCAATAGTGCTAAAATACACATCTATTACATGGTGCTTCACTGAAGGAGCAGAGCTTAACTTATACGTGTATTTGCAGACCAGAAAATGGATTCTGTAAATGGGCAAAAGTTGCTTCCTTAAAGATTGTTTTACTTATAAAATCCTCACAACCTCCCTTAATAGCCCACATTGTTAAACAATGCAATGGGCTGCAACATTTTGTTCGGAAACAAGAATTTCTGTATTTCTCAGAATGCCTTCTGCCAACCACTTGAGATCAAGTACCAACTTGCTGCTGATGAAAACCTCAAGGGCCTTTCCCGTGTTCAAAAACATCTTGTGGCTTCGTCGCAATGAGATCTTGGCTTCTCTTAAAGTGTTTGGACTTGTAGCACTCTGGAGCCTTTTTGCAAAATGTGTCGAGTCTAAGAAACCCTCTTCCACCTTGTTGCACATTACTGGTACTAAGTGTTACTACATATTTTATGCAGGACAAAATGTGTTTTTTTGCTTACGGCCACATCAGACAAGTATGCAAAAGATAAAGTAGGCGTTGTCTGATTGTTACAAAGATAATATGGTTGCAAAGGTCATCTACAGAAATGTTTGTTATACTGTTGTGGTCATTGGTTACTGCCAATGTTGTGATAAAAGAAAAAAGTGATGAATGAATATGAGTGTGTCACTGACCACTGCGACCAGGCCTGATGGCGGTCTTCTCTGCGGGGGTTTAGCTCTGTTGGCTGTAGGATGACTCAGCTTTTCAGTCTGCAGATCCACGCCATCAAACTGGTCGGTCTCTTTCTCCCGTGGTTGTTTTGGAGACACGTTGGCCTCATCTCCATTGGTTCTGCTGGAAATAAGAAAAACAGTGTTTAAAGATTTGGTTGTATTTGTCTGTCACCCTTTAATAAACGACAAAGGGAGAATCAGATGAGGGGAAAAACACGTCAGAATACCGCAAAAAATCTCTCATATTTTCTTTGGAAGTAATTTGGTGCACACTTAGAATGTGGTTTCCAGTTTCCTGAACTGTGCAAGGTGCAGGTGCAAAGTATAACAGCGGAAGTCTTACAGTCTCTCTGTATCAATCTGACCTATTTGTGTATGAACACTGGATTCACGTCAAAGCTCATTCGCAACTCGTCTTTGATTCACAAATGAAAGGTATATAAAAAGGTTTATAAATAATCAGCCTTGAAGGTTAAGGCCTGAAAAACTCAGCTTCAGCACTGAAACATTCAGAGAGATTCTTAAGAAGCTGGTTTGGAAGGCATCCCAAACATATTTGCTTGGAAACACATTTCAGTAAAAGCTTGTTCTCCATTAGCAGCCCCCTTAAGACAAGCCCGTTATTGTTTTCTCAGTTGTGCGTGTGTGCCTGTTTCTGTGTGTTTTGCCCAGGAAACAGGAAATGGGCTGCTCTCGTCTGTTCAGGCCCGATCTGACTCATCCTAGAGTTTCCACTAAGCCGCTAAAGGTCGGGTATCCTGGCATTCTTCTTTAAGGACACCATGGCAACTGGTGGCGATGACCAAAACCTTTAACATCTGAAGGCGCCGCATTCGGTGCCAGTCTAAAGAGGAGAAACTTGTCCTGACATTTCTTAAAGGCTTTTTTCTTTAAAAACGGTTGCTATTGAATTACCATTCATGGCCCTGACATGGAAGAATTATTCTCTTGTAAGACTTTAGTGGCTGTGCATGGAGATTAGCTGTTGTGAGGCACACTATAAGAGCTGTTGGACTTCACTCACCTTTGTAAAACCTTGTTGGGTTTGTCTTTTACTGGAGGCGGGCTGGGCTTGTTGAATGACGGCAGCTTGACTTTGGTTGGAGGATTACTTCTCAGGTCCTTTATGTCCGGTTTATCATCTAAACAGCAAATGTATCAGGTTTAACCTTGAAAGAAATGTGTCCTAAATATATATATATATATATTTTTTTTAAAGTCACTGCCATTTACCTTTCTCCATCGCTGAGGCCTGGGTCTTTACTGAAAACATATAAAATTATTGTTAACTATAAAATTGCATTTAATTGTATAAATATACACATATAGAGTTGCAGCTTAATAAGACCTGTAATTTATCAGACAATCACAAACATTGTAGAAGTTAATCTGTGACATCAACTGGTCAGCTTCATATGTCCAAAAATATTTAAGTCTTCAAATATTTTCAAAACCACCTGTTCCTGCACCTGGATCTCTGTTATGTTAAGGATCGTTAGCACTGAAAAGCACCAAACTTAAACAAATGGATGCATGGATGTTTAAGGTAATTAAAACCAAGAAATAACGCAATGTTGAGTACCTAGGACTTTAATTTTAGATAGATAGATAGATAGATAGATAGATAGATAGATAGATAGACAGACAGGCAGGCAGGCAGGCAGGCAGGCAGGCAGGCAGGCAGGCAGGCAGACAGACAGACAGACAGACAGACAGACAGACAGACAGACAGACAGACAGACAGACAGACAGATAGATAGTTTATTGATAGATTTTTTTTCCTGTTTTTTTGGGGGGGGGTTCTCACCTGTGTGCCAACGCGAGTGGCCGCACATTCAGTAGCTCCGTCCCTGTCATACTCGTCTTTAATTTTAGTCGCTGTGCTATCCAAACCAGTTTGATTTTTACGAGAATTGTCCAAAGGTTAAAAATCTAGTGCCATGACACCCTACACGCAACTACTTTGAAGGTGCTCTACGATCTGCAGAGACTCTCACAGGTGTGATTGTGTGTTACAACAGTAATATAGAGCAGGATGTTGCTACAAAGACCATGCATACTCAGCAAATCTGCCTGCCATAAATACAAGCTTTCATACCTCATGCAGGTGTGCCCTGTAAAATGAAAGCACTGCCTTTTACTATAGTATTATTGTGACTTGGGAGGACTAAAACACTGCCGCTAAAAAGCTGTGGGTTGATTTGATTTGACAAAAGAGAATAATTAGCCTTTGTTTCGCCCCAAAAAGCCGTAAGTTTTAATGTGGTACAGAAAAGAATGCGCCTGTGTTTTTGAATTAAACTAGAATCTAGTTATGAGCAGTTGCATGGGATGGCGGAGATGTGAACAGTCACTGAAGCAGGCCGGGCCACAGCTGTAGCCAATAGCACTGCAGAAACAGTTCTCAAGGGTCCCAACGAGTTCGTCAGGGACAGTCACTCTGGCCGAGCTCATACAAACACAGCGCCTGAGAAGACCTTTGCCTTGGAGACTGAGAAAATAGATGCAATTGTTTGAGAGGTTCCGTGTGGCTGTGTAATTCCAGTGCCTATTCCAAACAAAGACGGTAAAAGTGCAGAAAAATATAAGCATCTTACAAGTTAAACTACCCGTATTTATCCTTCATAAAGAGCAGATTACTCTGCACAAACAATAGAATGAGACAACAGGAAGCCTACCTTGAATGTTCAAAGCATTGTGCAACATTTCCTCTCAAGCAAACCATCCACACAGCAGCAGTAGCTCAAGTGCTGCTTCTTGTGCTGCTTCTTGTGCTGCTTGTGAAAAATCTCTGTGACAGAGCTCCCCCCCCCCCAACACACACACACACGCACACCACCACCACCCCCTGTTTCCTCCAAGACTCCTAGACTGGGTCACATGACCAATCTAACCATTCCCCTTCTCTCTATAGTCTCAGACATCCTGTAAATGAAAATACTGTAACAGTTACTTGATGACTGTGTGCTGCTGATAATCAGGTTGTTCAAGGTGAGAAGTCAATCACTTAGAAAAGAGCTTGATCTTTAAAGCACACAGGTTTTTGATGTGATTGAATTTGGAATTCCCTTGAGTTGTTTTTTTTTTCTTCAAAATTGTGCTAAATTTGCATCCTGTATAACAGAGTACACTCCTCAGCTGCAGCCTAACAAGAAGCCACATCCTGCTATGTATAGCTGGCAGATTGGTTCTTCTTTATTGCTTTTAAAAATCTTTTGATGTTTGTTTGCTCTTATAGTCTGACAATGAAAACAGTTTAAGACAGGATTTTAGTTTAAACAAAATCAGCAATGCATGATAGGTAATATAAGGAAACACATAAATTGTCATTGTTATACAGATGACACTAAACTATACGTATGAGTTCAGTCAGATGACACCAATTTGTTATGTAAACGGGAAGCATGCCTTCAGGACATTAGGACCTTCAAGACCAGAAATCCCCCTCAACGCCTTAGCTCAACCCCAACACAGCTGGCTGTTCAACGTTAGTCTGGCTCTACTCGATTTTTCTGCCTGTTCAAGGACGTCTTGTTCTTGTCTCTGTAAGGTGGATTAATGTAGGGCCTTTGTAATTAGAAAAGAGTACGCTGTACACCTACTCTTTTCTAATCTTTCTTTTCTTTTGAAAAGTGTCTTGAGATAACGTGTATTATGAATTGACACTATAAAATGAAAAATGGATGGAGTGATAGGTATGATATTGATGATACAAGATAATCATTTGATAGATATTAATAGATTCTGCTTGATGCATGTAATCTTGTGAACTACTTTTCTAACCAAGATAAAAGAAGCAATGCCAGCTTGTAAAAAAAACTCGACCATTCTTTGATAAACAAAGGAGGACACAAGGACTGACATAAACATGTATCCAAATAGCTTTTTGTGAGCACAATTTCAGAATCAAGAGTATTACATTTGATCTAACAATGGATGTGTTTATGTAGAATGAATGGTTACAAATAGCTGCTTAGAGAAATGTACTTCTGAGTAACTTACTTCATTTGAATAAATCCTAATTTACTGATTGAATAGGTTTGAATTTACAATTTAAATCTGCAAATTAATTTGTAATCTCAGCTGGCGGACAATGAGGTTTAGTATAACAGCCTCCAAATATAATTTAAGTAGGAGTATTTAAAGTTTCACAAATTGTAGTCTCTCAAGTACAATAAGGAAAGTATAGTATAGTTGCTACTGAGTAAAAAAAGCATGGACTGAACAGAATAAGTGCAATAAATGAATGTTGAGTACTGTACTTCCAGCACTTTCAGTTGCCTCAGCACCACTGAAATAACAGCATTGATCAGAGGGACATTTTGAATGCTTTTATAACACACTGAAAATCCCCTGGAAAAACTGCAGCCAAATGGTCCATCTGCTAAAACAACAGTCCTTCACAGCCCAGACGTCCAGTTTAAACACCTCCACAGCCAGAAGTCGTGAGTCAGACAGGAACCTTTTAAAGATGTCAAACAACGTTTGTCCCTGAGTTTGATCAATGCCTACATTACATCTGGTTCTCTTACCTGAGAGTTTCTTGTTGACGTTGCGAGCAGGCGGTTGGCTTGTGGTCCCAGACTAGAGGAGGAGAAACGGAAAAGTCACCATGTTGGCAAGAACGTCCCCTTGTGACTTAAAGCATCTCTATTTGACACTCTTTCCACTGTGGGATTTTTTAGTGAGTAATTCCAAAACAGAGGATGTTGAATACAACCCTGACTCACTCCAAACTGACTGACAAGTACCAGCCAGTGAAGAGCTAGCATAACTTTAGCTATTTTTAAATTACAACGGATATGTATATAAAATATGCATTACAATGAAGTAGGTCCATGGATTCATGGTAGCACAGTTAAGTCGTCAAAACGTGAATATCTCGTCAACTAGATTGGTCCCGTCCAACAAGGAAAGTCCACAGTTTTAGTCCACTCACTTGCAGACTGTCCATTGGTGGAATCACCATCACATAGTTATCAGGGAAGAAGCCACAGCGTCCATTTAACTCTCCCTCCCACCAGCCTTCATCTTCTGTTTCCTTCAGATGGAGATTAAAGAGTCACATGAGAAGCTCAAAGACAACAGCAGCATCCTCTGGGACGTGAAATTGCTGCACAAGAGGTTACCAAGCGGTCAAGCAAGACATGGCTTCCATGTGATCAGTTTACAATAAAGACATCTTAGAAACCTTATATCTTTTAAATGATACCTAAAATTTGGACGGCTGCCATATTTGTGTCATGAAAACATGTGCGTCAAGGTGACGCGACCAGTTAGGCTGGTTGAACAATATTATACAACCATGGAACTTCTTCGTAAGAAACACCCAGACGTGTTCATGAGTCTGTCAAAAAGAAAGCATGACATCATGGGAAAACACAGTCAGAAAAACAACAATACGATGTGCCCATACCTTTCTCAGTATGACCACCAAGTCACCCTTTTTCAGATCCAATTCATCCTCTGCTTTGGCCTTGTAGTCAAACATGACTTGGCAACACTCCACCTCTGAGAACACACAGATTAAGAGACAACATAGTTACTAACCCCAAAGCACGTACACATTGTACTGTGAGGCACGTGTGACAGGAATAACAACTTGAAGCTTTTAAGACTATTCTTATCAGTCTTTACAGCACTCACGTCTTGACTCAAAAAATAACCGGAAAGAAGTTGTGACATTTCGAGATAAAAGGTGTAAACTTTGATCCTTGAGAGACTTTCCACTCTGACGCAATGCTCTACGAACTTATTGAAGGAGTCAGTATTGTAAATGTGAATGTTTGATTTATAGTATTGGTAAAGTGTGGGAATTACAACTTGTCACAGGTGTTCCAAAGCAGACATGTCTATCTTCTTCGCCTGTCTAGCTGCTGTTGAAATGTGGTTTAGACATACCTATCGTCTTCACCCGTCAAGCTACTTTTGGAATGTGGTTTAAAAATAGAGAGTACAGAAAAATGTAATTCTATTGGCATAAAGTCCAGGATTTATCACTAACTTTAAGAATTATCAGTTAGTAATATGGATGTAATGAAAACATTGGGACTTACTTTGCTTTGTTTTATTCCTCACACTTGCCTTTTGAGATATCTTTAAGAGAACAATAAAAACATTAAGTTCAATATTTCAACAATTGCTGTATTTCAGTAACATTAAGTTTGTACTCTTACTTACCTCCTTACTGAACACTGCATCAGTAAGCTTGGGTCTTGACTTGCCCTCATTGTGCTTTCCCTCTGTAAAAGCATTTGCCATTGATGAATTGGGCTGTTTTATCAATGTTGTGATTATATCACATGCAGAATGAGGAACATGATGAAATAATAGAAGTGTTGGCTTCACCAACCTTTAGGCGAAACAAATATTTCCTTGACAAAATTGGATGGAAATGCGCCCACTTTGCCATTTTTTATCCCCATCCACCATCCGTCTTCTATCTGTTGAGTATCAAATCAAAAAGAGGCAGAGTTGGTAACAAAATATTAAATTGGCATTACGTTGCTGCAGGGACATTTTGCTCAAACATTGAAAGCAGCTGGAAGCTTAAGCCATTATAGCTTTCTAACAGTATAAGGTGTGTTTTCAGAAAGCAATGAAAAGATTATTTAAAATGAGTAATGAGCAGTTTAGGTTCCCATTGGTTGAGGTCTTAGTCATTTAAATTTGAATCAAAATGGCTTTTTAAGTTCTGGGAATGTCAGAACTTAAGATGACAAGAACACAAAATAATAACCACAACATTCAACTAAGTTAACTAAGTTTCAGTCTCAATATATAGTTTTTGTAAATATTTTAGTATTTGATTAATATCATCCAGTGTGATTCCTGAGACTTAAGTCACTATTTTGAGATCTATGATTACTTCATTGATGGCATGAAGACTCAGAACCAGTCAGATCAGTTCACATGCATTTCTGTAAAAACATGCTTTGTTAACCTTGTGGCTAAGAACAAAGGGAGCGTAACACACGAACAAACATTGGCATTATCATGAAATAGGCTTTCATTTACCCTGGGAAGATTTTCCAAGCAAACATTTCACCTTGATTAACATATAATGCCAAGATTTTGTCTATCAAGCAGCTATCAGGTCTGAGTTAGAGCATTAACAAAAGAAGGGGACTCTACCTCTCTGACTATCTCTATCGTCTCTCCAACAACCAGCATCAGCTCATCTTCATTCAGGGGGTTGTAGGCAAACGCAACCTCACATTTCCTCGCCTGTTTCATCTTCTTTGCTGGAAAGACAAAGAATGAAAAGCTACTTGAACAGAGGGAAGAGGAGTTTCAAATGATGGTAATGCAGACAAAGAAACTCAAGCTCTATAATGATGGGTTTAGCTTGAAAGGATGCACACTAATCCCAACAGTATAGCGCTAAAATAGCAAAGGCTCTAATCTGTCCAAGCCACTGTTTATATCTACTCCATCTTCATACTTTATAATTAAGATTTGTGTGGTGAGGATGTGGTAGATGTATATTTACAGTCAGCTTGCTATCAGCCCTGTCTTCCTGTTTGCATGTGCCACACTAGCCACAATTTTAAACACTTGTTTTTTTAAGAACGACAAAAGTTACCATAGAAAAAAGAACCAACTTTTTCAGTGCTTGGTAAAATATGTGTTATGCTTCATTTGAACTGCAAGCTGTGATTAGATGTTCTGAAGGTGTTATTGGAGGATAATGTCTTAAATTGCCTGAAACTCCAAATCATGTACACGACTTTAAAAAGACAGAGATATTGAAATGAGGAGTTTCATTACTCATGAACTAATTGTGTTCATATTAGGGCTGGGATCTTCAAATTTGATTTCGTATCTTGGGATCACAATTCAATTGAGAATCTATTTTCGGTTCAATATGATTCTGGTTTCATGATTCAGTCTGTTTCTGAGTTACTTCAGGATCTACTCCAGTCATCTGTGAGATGGCTGAATTTCTCGCTACTCTCTTTGGCTTCTGAGTTAAAGAGCTTTAGCACTTAGCAGGGAGTGACTGATTAGCCCAAAAACAATAAATTGATTTTTGGAAGTTATGAATCTATGTAAAAAAGAGAACCTCAATTTTTTACATAAATCGATTTTTCCTCCCACCTCTATTTAATATCCCAACATGAGGAAATAAAAGTTCACTCCACTGCAAGTGCTGAATTCAGTAGTAGACGTTTGCTTTGTACAGTCGTGTCCTGATGCAGGTCTTGCGACCCTCCAGGTTTCAGTCAGGCGACAAATTAAAAACCAATAAGGAAGAAGAAGAACCCCAACCAACATGTGATACAACCAAAGGGAAACACGTCATCCTTTTTTTTTTGTTTGTTTGTTTGACAAAGCATAAAGCTACATCTCTATATGCTTATCACTGTGACAAAAAGGGAAGGAAATATTGACTTGGCACTTTACTTGTTCTAATGCTTCGTGGTTCCCTCTGGCTGTCACCCATCAAATAGACAGGCACCTCCTGGAATGAAAAAATACAAGGAAAAAAAGGCATGTTTTACCACACATTGGTAAAAAGGTCCACACATAAACACACTGCACCATGACAGTGCAGTCTAATATCATGTGATGTGCAGCGTTTACAGACCTTGACAAAGTTAGCAGGAAAGATGCCTCTCTTCCCCCTCAGCTCCCCCTCCAGCCAGCCCTCCTCACTGGCCTTGGTGACGTTTTTGACTACATCCCCCATCCTCACAGCGAGCTCGTCTCCCATGTTGCCCTCGAAGTCGACCAGCACCAGCACCTCCACAGTGGGAGCTGCAAATGGGGCAGAAAATTAGATCCTTTGTATAAAGGCTGCTGAACAAGCTGACCAAGTGATGTGCCCTGACATTTCAATACCCAGACAAACCTCCCAGCAGTAAAGGCTATGGTATTGGCTTGGAACCAATTTGGATCATTGCAGATAAACCATGCAGTACAGTTTCTTTGGTCACTTAACAGTATTTACTATCCTACAGGAAAAAAAGTTTAACTTGATGGAAAAACTGCAATTTCCCAGCAAACACAGATGCATACACTCAGTCTTTGTATAGTAATTTGTATCCACACATGAATGCTTTAGTTCTGTGTGAATGTCAATATAAATCCATATGACACAATTTAATGTCATTTATTTACACACACTTTTTTAAAAATACCATCAAATTCAAAGATTCCCAGAAAACAGACAGCTGAGAAGAAAACATCAGAAATGTCAACAGGCCACAATTTAACAAAGCTGACTCACCCATTTTATCTCTCTTTCTTTGTCCCTCCTATTTGAACAACTGATTCCTCCACAAAGCTACAAACTCCTGCAGAAGTATTGAAGACACCCGAAAGAGTGTGACTGTGTTGTCTGAGACGTGGTGATATGGCAGCCAAGGACCTTCTTCCTGCTTGTCAAACATTAACATTGAGCAATTTTTCCTGCGGGCCAGTCAGGGCAAGTCAAAGGCAAGGAGTAGGATGGGTCACACAGAGTAGAGAGACAGAGAGAGAGAGAGAGAGAGAGAGAGAGGAGGAGGAGGAGAGTGGGAGGAAATGGAATAGAAGAACAGGTAAGACGGGTTTATAGTGAAAGAGCAATACTCATTATAAGAGAGGGTTAAAAATGGAGCATGTCAACAGAGATAAGCAAAGGTAATTGACAATAACACTTTAATGTAGATCTGTTGATCTCAGTCACAGTATGTGTGCATGCTGAAGAAAACTCATAACCTACATCAGGTTTCTTGTGGGGGTTTGCTTGAGTTGTGTGTTTGTTACGATGTTGTGTTGTTCGTCAGCTCCTTGAGGCAAACTTGGACGTCTATTTAAAGAAAGCAGAACCCGGCTACGCAAGAGTGAATTTCACAATCCATAACATCACACTGAAAAAGTATCAAACCACATTTTACAAAGAGAGAGAAATGTACTTTAATTAGACGTCGCACTTATGGGCTATATTTGTCACAGTTGGGCCGTGTGTAAGGTTGTGCTGTGGGGCTGGACATTTACATTTTCAATGAGTCGATAAATCAAAAGAGTTATCAGTGTTTCTTTTTAATGATCAAGGATACTTTTTTATGTTTAATGAATACATTGTTGTATTAAACACCTTTTCGATGTTCTTGGCTTCCCCAAGTCCCGAATGCTCAGAAGTCAGGATTTAAACCTGAAAAAGGAAATGCATCTCTGTTCTTAACAGTCGAAATAATCAATGGGCTCTATAGCCTTCCAATTGAATGACGACCTAATAATAAATCAATTATCTGATAAAGGAACTGTATAGATCTGCATGAAGGCTGCATCAACAGCATGAGGAAAATATCTCTTATCACAACTCACACATTTCAGAAAAGATAAAGGCGCCTGATTAATGTGGTGAGCAGGCCTGGATTGGCCAACAGGTTTCCTGTTGAATAGGTCTGTGTTTTGTCACAATGCAAAGTCATCGTCAGATTACCAACTTTCTCATGATGCTGAATAAGAAGATGATTCATCTCACTCCGCTCTTTGACATGGTTCAGGAAACAGTAGGATACTGTATTTTTTTTGTTCTATCAAAGTTTTTCCCTGGACACAATTTTTCATCGGTTCAAACCCCGACCAGAAAAAACAAAATATAAATAGATAGAGATGAGGTTAAATGTTGGCTCAATCTAGACTTCAAGCCTGTAAGAATGTTAAAGCACATGTATGTGCATTCGTCACGTTAAATTTAAAGAGTTGGCCCCTGCAGTGATTATAAGCATACTGTATTGATTACATATGCAGAGATATCAGATGTGTCTTGTGCTAGAAAAAAACTAGAAGTTTATTGTAGCACGACACCTTTTGGCAGAAAATGAGCTCTCTTGCTTTTCAATGCCTTCACATTAAATTGCTGCAGCACTTCTGGAAGAAAACAAAGTAAGGTACTGATCAGTTCTTCAGAAAGATGATTCACTTGGTGAGCCACACTGTTGACTGTACTGCATTTTGGCAGTGCCTCTGTTGTAACTGTGTCAACTGGTGGGAATCTGGCTGACCCAGTTTGCTTCTCCAAAGTCAAATACTTGCAGACCTATGAGAAATGACAACACAAGACACATGAGCGCAAACGTTAAAGTGATCAGTGTCTCTTTAATTTACAGTCTTGGAGAAACGAACAGTAACAACACTCTTTAAAAAAAGCAATATTCAATAAACAGATTACCTTTTAACAAATACAAACAAATCTCAATTAGTCGGCCTGTATTTTCAAAGTAAGACCAGCGCAATATCTGCAGAAGGCACAACAGTTGTATGATTAAGTGGTGTGGACATTTGCCTTTAATGCATGAACCTAATCCTATCTCGAACATCATTGGTACATGCACTGAAAATTGCATTGATTGTTTTCTCATGTAGCTCTAGACATACTGTGATTCTTAACCCATACACTACCCTGTGTCGCATGTTCCTTACGAACTTCAGATTTAAAAAATAACAATTGGGGCATCTTTAATCACACTGTGCACACAATTTACATATATGATTATATCACCTCGCTGGTGAAAAAAATATCAACAGCCAAACAAATTATTTTGCAAATAAAACTAAAAGGACATAAGGTCAAAATCCTGCCATGTCAGTTACAAAAACTACAATGCCTTTGAAGTAAAATATACTACAGATATTTTAGAAGGCCTATATTTTTAAGTGGTATCCCAGGTTAATCAAAGATTTACTGTGAAGTCAGCAAAATGTGTCATTCACAACAAATTCAATGTACAAATAGTTAGAATTATAACAACAGCCACATTTGCTGGCAGCAAATTCTGTTGACCTCTTTACGTTGTAAATGCAGACCCTGTACAGTTTGGTCCCATTTTCAGATTAGGGTCATTTTTCGCGATGCTGTATGCTGATGTTAACCACAGTGCACACATTGCTGTAATATAATCCAGTCTAGACACAACTTTCTGTTAAGTGTTATAGTACTTGTTATTTAGACAACTCACAAAACGCATTACAACTTTGAATAATGTAAGGCACAATCTGATTGGATCTTTTTCTCTGCTTATAAATGCAAACGTCATGAAGATGTCACTTGTACCATAGTAACCTAAGAAAAATCCAGAAAAACAACATATAAACCGAATTTCAGTAATACATACAAGAAACAGTGCTTCTACAAGATCCTGCAGATTGACTCTTAATGTAAGTAAGTAAAATGAGTTTCATACACAGAAGTTCAAGAAAAAAATTTCTCTACTGATAGCTGAGTTGCCTAAATTGTATCTGCATTTATGAATTCCCTGGTGGAGTCAGATCCTTCAACAACACGGGGAAATCACGATTTTCAGCACATTATTTCACTGCTCAAGGATGCTATTCATCGATTCCTCCTCCTTTATGGTCCTGTGTTGTCTCATCTTCCTGCTTGCCACTTTGCTCCCCGTTGACCTGGAACTTGTCGTGGGCCCATTTGGGACTACTCGTGTTGGGGCCGCCGGTGGCTTTTCGGATGATGAATCGAGCCCGACCTCGTGAGAAGCTTCCTCGTCCACGCCCTCGGCTGTCCTCCCACTTCCACTCTGACTCACCATCTCTGTTATCATGCTGCGAGAAAAATGGTAAAAAGGATGGAGGTGTCAAGAATTGTAAAAGAACAAACTTGAACTTTACTCACTGAGAAAATACCACCTGTTTGTCTTTTAATCAAAGGAGCTGTTCTGATATCATCTTGGCTTCTATAAGAGTATCCAATACCAGTGTGATAAAAACTCACCAAACACAATCATTAATTTTAAATGCTTGTTTATAACTAATCCTGCCTGAGGCTTTGTGATGGCTGTCACAGTTTAATAGCTTAACACTTGAACATGTTCGAGGACTTTTTATGGACTTTGACATTTAGTGAGAAGAAAACACATGTAGGAACAAATAGCATTGGTTCACAACTTTTTGACACAACCTCCCCTTTAGTTTGTCACCAGCCTGAATTATTTTTATTATTTTTTTAGAAGGGTGTAATGTTCAAACACTAAGCTAGGGCACACTGAAAACATTAGATGCAGGGTCTGTAAACAGATGTATTTCCTGCAGTTTATTACTCGGAAGTATGTTGAATCAATCGTTTTTCTTTGTCATCTTATACATGTCATTTATATCTACGAAGGCCACATGTATCATCCATGCAGTCCGTTGTGTTGCACTGTCATGTCACTACACTAGCCCAGAAAGGAAAACCAAAAACTGGCTCAACGGTTGGCCTTTTGCAATTATCATGGTCACCTCTGGTTCTCTTATACACTTAGAAAGAGTGAGAGAAGCTGTTGTGTTGAGGCTGCAATCTGCAACCCCACTTTTCCCCCATTATTAGCATGGTGTATTTGTTATGCTAGTTGAAACACAATTCGGAGACAGCAAATAGAAATCCAAATCAAATCCATACCAAGTAGTATTTTCTTTTGGGGATGAACTCTGGGTCTTCAATTTTTGGGTGTACTTCCATGTTTGTCATGTTTCCACTATGTGAACAGTTACCCTGATAATTGCCTCTGTTCCAGCCCCTCCCACGAATTCGGACCTGCTGCAAAGAAAAAGACCAGGTTGGGAGAAAAAAAGAATATTGATACCTTGATACTTGATGACTGTGAAAGTCATTGTCATAATATAACTGAGCAAAGCCATTGGACCAAAAGTATCCAACATCATCAGAAAAACTTACGAATCCTCCACGAGGCCTTCCACTTTCAGCTGGTCCTGGTGTCTCCTGTTGACCCAGACGGGCCTTGTTAAAGCCTTTATCTTTGGGATCAGTTTTGCTATTGGGTACATCTTCCTTGTGGGACTCTGATGATGAGGAAGATGAGGATGAACTCGAGCGAGAGCGCTTCTTCTTATTTTTCCTACAAGGAGAAATGGTAAGGAAAAATGGTATATGACTGTTTATCTGTTTATCAGTCATGGTAGACAAATGTAAGTATTCAATAACAGTAGATAATTAGAACATGGAGTTTGTACATACTTTGATCTCTTGTTGCATTTGGAGAACCTTTCTAAAGATATTCCTTTACTAGAATCTGGGGACTCTCCCATATCTCTTCCACAATCCTGATTAAAATCTCTTTCATGGATGGAATATTTTTTGCGGCGCTCAATATCCAAACGAAGATCCATCGGGTCACCCTTCATTTTTTCCCCGACGTCCTGAACAAATCAAAACAGAAGACAACGTCGTGGACAGACTTTGGATTAGCATGTTTATGCTATCAGTCTGCTCTCTGCCAAGCTGGTTTGTAGACTAAATAGTGACATCCAGCTAGCATAAACCAGTAGTTTTGCATCTTCCATGGTAACCTAAGTATCTGAACCCTTATCCAAAGCATTTGTTTTTAGATTGATTTTCTGCCTTCAAGTGAGGTAATTTAGTTTTATTGGATAATTACCAGGAAAAAGCTTTTGTTTTTTTGCTTTTGTTTTTAGTAAGGCAATGCCTCACCATCAACATTAGGTCAGGTACTGGATGGTCAGCCGTTAGGACATGTACTGGAAACATCCCTGTGGGGTTCTTTGAAATGTTCAAGTCCAGCATCCATAAACAAGAACAGCCAAAGCATATTTCACATTCTTCTTGCTTGTTTGTTGCTCGACGTAGAATATGACTCTTGCATTGTGACCATTAAAGTTCTAGCCACATTGCAAACAATACCTAAATGTGAACAGTGAAATATTTCATATTTCAAACATGTTCCAGTAACTGTAAGTTTACTGTCGTACAGACATCAACTAATAAAAAGGTTCAATATGGATCGGGGGAAACCAATCTAAAAACGTTCATACTGCTTTGGGAAATTGTTGCTGGTATTCTACTCTAAATCAAAGAAACCTTCAAGAGTTACTGTTTAATTTGCAAAACCACTCGCATGGTTCCTCCTTCAACAATGGGTAAGAACACAAAGAAAGGACTGTTCATGCTTATTATTAAAGTTTACTCAGTCTAATGTATTTCAGCAGGATGTATGACTAAAGTTTACGAATGTTTCACCAAATAGGTCCATGCGAATTAATAAAACATCAAGTTGACTGAATTTAGCTGTACAGTTGAGACCATGTATTCAAATACAGATTTACACATTCAAACTCACTCTTCACAATTCCAAATATTCCATGCGACCATACATTTCTTCTAAGTTTATTATGTACCTTATGTTATTTCATAACTTTGAATAATAGCCCAGGTCAAACTTAATTGAGCTAATGTTTCCAAGAAACTGGACTCAAATTTAGATTTATTTTCTTTCATGCTCCTTTTGTATATTTTGTGTTTTTCATCATCCTTTATACTTGACATTTTTTTAAATTATTTTTTATATATTCATAATTGCTAATCATATTTTATTCTATTTAAGTACTTGTTTTATCTTTCGCACTAATACACTAAGACCAATTCCTCATACATGCAAATACTTGGCATTTGTACTTGGCAATAACAAACAATTCTGTTTCTGATTCTGAAAAGATTTGCAGCTGAGCATCAAACAGTTGAGTGGAAAGCCAGCATAGTTAAGTCCTAGGCCACAGTTCAATGCCAGAAAACAGTAGGTGCTCCCTGTGAGTTTGGAGTGAGTTACTGCCTCAAGCGAGCAAGTAGGCTTTTCTTCACAAGTGAAGGTAAGATGAATGCCCATATTGAGAGACAGGTTGGTGCAGTGTCAGTAGTATTGCAGGTGCTGTTCAGAAAAGAGGATACTAGGAGTCACTACACAGCATCGAGAGAGACGGTTGAGGCCGTTGGGGCATTTCTGTGGGGTGTCTCATGGACATGTCCAACTGGGAGCCACCCAGTGGCAGACTCAGAATTCACCTGAGAAATTTTAAAGATAAATGGACTTGGGAACACTTTGGAAAATAATCATTTTTTATCTTGGAAGGAAAAAGGTTGAGGGTTTCCATCTAATAAAACCATCCCAGCTGTGAAGCATGGGGTGGCAGTGTTATGCTGGGCTGTTTTGCAGGAAAAGGGCCTGATGCAATTGAAAACTAGATCTACCAATAGGACACACTCCCTAAGCATCCAGCTCACAGACAACAAACAAGGAGAATTGAAATGACGATCACAAAACCCTTATTTGAATTGAAGTGAGAATGTGTGACCTTCACTGACAGAGGTGTGTCCAAGTCAGAAGCCTACAAACCTGACCGGGTAAAACAAGCTATGTCAGGAGATATGGGCCAATATACAGTACTGGTAAAATATTAAGAGAAATTTGTGGAAAGCTACCTCGGGCATCTTATTGAGGGAATCAAAAGTTTATTTAATCAAAAACTATTTTTTCTAATGAAAGAAAACTGATATGTCTTTCTTTGCTGTTTTTTTTAGTTAATGTATGCCTTATCACAAAAATATGGAACCATGAAATATGTGAAGTTGGAAAAAAACTTGAGTTTGAAAGTTTTTTAGTCAATGTGTATAAAAGAATAGGGCCTCAAAGAAGCATAGGTGCATGAAGGGCTTGCTTTTATACTTCCGTTCCTTATTCTTATGAAGAATACTTACGAAGACATTTGAGTCCCTTGAACCGCTTTGGCACAGTGGTTTCCATTTTTGAACTTATATGATTCATAAGCCTCGGTCAGGCTTGTGCCCACACTCTAACCAATCACCAAGTGTGAAGGCAATGTATAACAAACAACAAAGTCAAAGTGCCTCATTGGCCTTGTCATTTCTTAGACTTTGTGCATCTCCTCTCAAGAAAAGCCACAAGTTTTAGAAGAGCGCAGTCTAAAGGCATCTTGCTCACTCGCTTCTGTTGTTTGTTTGTTCCAACATACTTCATACTTCAAAATGTTCAGTCACCTTGTAAGTGCCCTCCTCTGAGCTTTTCATCGCCTCAAACACTTGAGAGTGTTTCTTAAGAGCTCTTGGGGAAACATCAATTCTTCTGTGAGGAGAAAAACATGGTCGAGGAAAAGTCGTTAATAAGAGATAATACAAGATTTAAGGTACAGGAGTGCAAACCCACACACACAGCTACGTACAATGAAGTGCAACAACAACACAAAACAGAAAAAAAACAAAAAGACAAGTTGGTGGGAAAATAAAACTGACCTCCACCGAGCATTAGAACAAAAAAAAAAAAGCCGAGATAGTCTGGTGATTTTCAGGTAGGAAAAGTGAGAAAAATACCTGAAAGCTGTTAAAAGAGGAGGTGAAGCCACAGCACACTGAAGGTGAGAGGGACACTCAATGGGCGACTCTACCTGTGTATCTCTGGGCTTTTTCTTGGCTTCATCATTTCCTTCTCTGCAGCTCGTCTCTGGTACACTGTGAATCGTTCGTTCAGAGTCATGCCAGAAGACTGAAAGTGCTGAGCTGTGCAGGGACACATGAAGAACAGATGTTATAGTCGTTTGTGTTTTTCACATCATTTTCTCAAGGACGCCGCAGTGAACAGAAAGTGGATCAATCGTAAAAAAAAAACGAGAAAATATTTGAACCCTTCTTTACAGTCCCCTTACAAAAGAGGTGCAAACATGATGAAGATGATGATCATTAATTTAAAAGATAAATAGGATTGTCATCACTTTATAACAAAGTTAGTTTTTTTAGTCTTGTCTGTAAGGACAGTGAGAGAAGGGAGGACTCACCTTTAACATGGTGAACAATGGCGACAATGTGTTGAGCGAAAAGCTCAGAGGGGCTCCTCTGTAACTGAGCTGTATGAACATGTTGAAAGATGGAGCGAAACTCCTGATCCTTTTTTGAGGACTGCACAAGATCCTGAGACAACTGTCGCTCCTCAGCTAAAATATCAGAGGAGCTGAAAATCACAATAACAATGTTCTTAGTCTGTTGCTCTTCCCTTCAAAAAAAATGGCTAAAAACAGAAAAAAATATACTCTGATCAGACAAATTAAAAAAGTAAACAATTACAGAAATATATGATTTAATTTGCTTTTCTTATAGATAAATCAGCACACCATCAGCGTACAGATAAAGAGCCTTTCACAGTCTGCAGCTGCATGTTCATGTGTTAGAATACTCACTTTAAAAGGCTCTCTCCGAGGAAACCCATCCTGACATTACATTTTGCTTCCTGATTTCTTGAGGACATGAAAGATGAGTCATCTTCCCTGACCAGGAACATCTCTCTCTCAGAGTTCCTCCTGGCTGCTGGTGTAGGAGATGGTATAAAGATTTGTTTTGCCATCTTACTAGCTGTACCAACTTTGTCTGGGGACAATTCCTCAAATTTCCGTTCTAACTCCCTCTTTGCAAGCACTGCAGCAAAAGCTGCTGCTTTATCTTGCTTTTTACTCAGATAAACGTCTTCTGCTATGGCGCCGAGGTCACATTTTACTGCTTGTGCATAGGCCACATTGTGCCATTTGTCGAAGCATTCTTCAAACAGTTCACGGGCGGATTGAGTGACCTTGCTAATTGGCTTCGAAGACTCGCCCCCGTTGTGCTGGTCTTTGTGGAGGGACTTTGACAGAGACTTGACTATCATCTCGTCTTCCTCCTCTCCATCAGCAGACAGAAAAGGAGAAGCCTTCAAAAGGCTGCTCAAAGACACTTCCCCATCATTGTCTTCCATGTACTTTTTAGACACTGAGTCAGTGACAGAGGCAGATGCTTTGCCATTTGCTTTCCCTTTCTCCATATCCACATCATTTGATCCTGTGGTCTTATCATTTTCCCAAGCACTGTTTTTTTTATTTTGCTCCTCCAAGAACCTAAAAAATGAGAGATATGAAAATGCATTAAAGTGGCTGTGCAGGTTGACAAAACTTTAAACTCACATGTCAACTGGTCTAAAGGTAAGTAAACAATCAGACAACAGTCAAAATAGAGCAACATTCGTTGTAAGCAGTTCATCACACACATCAATGTAGAAATGTACAGCTATTGCAAAAAGCTGCTCATATGAGCTGCTCATATATTTCGTTGAGGAGAAGAATATCTTGTTCAGTTCATGTGGTTATGAGCTGTGTTAACTGGGGACATAACAGCGTCCGCAGATCAAACCGGTCTGCAGAGTGTGGCTAATGTTAGCAGTGCTAGCACCACCAGCCTGCCCAACAATAATGAAAAATAAAATCTGTTTCTGGGAAAAATAAGAAATAATTCACAACCTTTCACATGTCTCTAAAAACAATCCCAGAATCAATTTGAGAAAGAAAAAGGAAAATCTGTCTTACTTTCCAAAGGCGATGGAGATGGCTGTTTTATCTCCATCCAGGTATTCCTCGTTGGAGAAGAAGTCAAAGCTGGGAAGCATCGGATTCAGACCTTCATGTGAGCCTTTTTTTGTTGGTGACAAATTCATCACTATTTTCGAGGAGGGGGCGCCGTTGCTGATGCTGTTTGTGATTTTTGGGGAGAGACTTGGCTGTTTAGAAGTTTTCTGACCAACAGTAACAGCAGAGCTTGCCAGAGGACTCGCTCGCTTTGGACTGCTGTTGCACTCTGCCAGGCTCAGCCATTTCCCCTCACTTTTCCCATTGCCTGCATCTCCATTGGCGTCTCCTGCCAACACTCTGACAAGCTCCTCTGGCTCCCCATCTGCCCCTCCTTCTTTTTGGACCTCTTTAAAGGCTGAAAGCTCCTCTTGCTTACTCAGCAACGAGCCTGGCCTGCATTTTGGAGAGGAGGAGTGTGAAGAAGAGGATGAACGGTGCGAGTGCCTGGATAATGGTGAAGAGGACTTGTCAGAGCGGTGAGAATGACCATGAGAAGGGCTTCCTGAGCGTTTCTGGACGTTGTGAGGTCGTCCTCGGGAATAGTACTGCTGCTGCTGGTACTGCTGCTGCTGCTGCTGCTGCTGCTGGTGTTGCTGCTGGTGTTGCTGCTTTTGAGGGTGCTGCTTGTAATTCTTCCAATTTTGGCGGAAGTTATTATTGTTATAGCCGCCGCCACCTCCACCACCACGCTGGAAGCGTCCACGTGGGAAGTAGCCGCGCCCTCGACCTCTGAAGTTGTACGGCCTCCGGAAGCCGCGGTTGTAGCCCCGGAACTCCCGATTGTTTTGGTATCCCCTTGGATACTTCTTCTCTCGATTATTAGGGGGTGAATAAGATCTTGAACCTGACCGAGACCTAGATCTGTGAACAAAGGAAGGGTGGAAATACTGAATTATCTCTGAAAGTTATAATAGATGTAAACACCAAAGAATAGTAAGTGAATCCCTTAATTTCATACAACAAAAAAGCTGCTTGACAATGAGAGAATGTAAAATCTCTGTTAGACTTTGGACAGTTTCTGAGTCAGAATGAGAAATAAACAGGCATGGTCTTATTCTAGTTTGAATATTGTTCTGTAACATGTAAAACATGAGCCTGGGACACATGCCAAACATGATCACTTCCATTTTCTGTCCTGTACTCATTCTAATTGTTTAGCCTGTGTTGATTTGTAAGTTTTTAGTCTGTTAACTAGCAAGAAAAAAAATAATAATCCAGAAACACAAATAAAAAAAACACTTAAAAGCTTGCCAGGTCTACATATCTTTTCATTTTCTTAACACGTTCTTACCTAACCTTACACATGGAAAAGGCTTTGCATCAATTTCCATCACTGGAATTGACATAACATGTTTGCAAGTAGGAGCGTGGCAAAAAAAAAAATCCTCGTGCAGAAAACCAGACCTCCCCATTGTGATCCTGCAGCCAGGCTGCAGTATACGACTAGTCCACTTGGTGGCTCTGCTGCACCGATGATAAGAAAGCTTTCAGTTGCTCGCCAGCCCTCGAACTTTAAACACACTCTAAAGATTATAACCATGATACAGAATGTTCTCGTCTTCAAATGAACAATTCGAAAAGCCAAGCAATTAAAATCCCGACTGGACGCCAACATGGCGCTCTCTGCTGACACCAATGAGCTCAAGGAAGAATATACACTACTTCTGTAACGTTCTGTCATTGTTCTACAACCACAAAGTCAGCAACTTCATCCCAACGGTCAGTATATTAAAAATGAACCAGCATTTAAATAAATAAATAACAGCATTTTAAACAATACTATGTTGAAGGTTTGTATAACATTACGAAGGACGTAGAAAGTCGACATACACAGCTGAAACATTTCAAACCGTTGCAAAGCAAAGCCACACCACACGCACACACAGCCGTATGACAAACGGAAACATCACAGCACTCACCTAGTGTGTTTTTTCATTGGAATACGGAGTGTTTAAAAAAAGGCAGCTCACCGAGCAGCACTGCACACTCACAGTGTAAGCTCCAAATACTACATCTCTTCGAGACAGCTCTGCTGAAGCACTGCGTCACATAGACCAGATGGGTGGGGGGGGGGGGCAAACCTACTGGAATCCTTTGCCTCGGCGCACACCAGCTACATGCGCTGTTCAAACTGTTCAGTAAAGCTCTATAATACGTCACAACTGGAAAGTCTTTTACAACTATAAGAACAGTTCCATCAAGCTACACCCGACATGTTGCTCTTGCTGTGGTCATATTTCAGCAAGATGCACATGCATCATTTACTGAGTTGATAAGTCAACATTCTCCATCTGTGTTTCATTCAGCTACTGAGTTGATCGTGTTCAAAGCAAGGGATGGTCCAGAAAAAAAGCTCCAAAGTGGAACAGTTTTATGAATGTGAGACTGTTGGTCCCAGGAGATGATGGAGTAACTCTGCGTGTTCATGTTGAGCATTTTGAAGTGTTTTTATTTGCTTCGATGTTTATAGTCAACTTATGCAAACGTGTGTGTCCAACCATGTATACTTCCACAGTAGCCACTAACTCATTTGCAAATGTTCAAGGTTGGTTTTGGAAAGATTAACCATTAGATTCCTTCCATGTCTCTTCTTTATGCAAATGTTTCTTTGGTTCTCTGGCATTGCCAGGAAATGAGCTGCCCTGTCACTTCAGCGCTGTGCCACAATCATTCTGCCAGAACCAGTAAAAGCGTCAGAGGGACCTTTCACTTTTTCCTCCCCAAAGTGAAGCGCACACCGTAGCCAGCAGATAGCCCTCTCAGTAAAATGCTTGATCAAATATTTTTTTGTTCTTCCAGGTTTAACTCCTGGAAAAGCTCCCGTGCAATACAATCTGCAACAACATTCACTCTCACGTCGGTAAACTGAATAACCGACAGCTGAACCCTCCCTCAAACACCAATTTCCTCTGGATACAGAAGTCGACTCAGAATCTTGAGGAGGACCCAAATCCATTAATACGCTTCACCAGCTTTTTCCAGAGCATGTAAGATCATAGTCAGAAAGTTCAGGACAAGACACGGACTTACAGACAGAAAATGAGCAGATATGAAGCATCAAAGAAACAAAGAACTCCTTGTGGACATTCTCACTATCACAAATGCACACATCTAAAAGTCCAATATTACACGCATATTGCATGGTTGGTCCCTTAATGCTAGCTTAGATTTAAGGGTCTGAGTTTGAATGGAAAATGAGCTCAACAAGAAAGGATGGCTAATCAAAACACTGAAGTCGGTTCAACACTGCTTGGCTTTACAGTCGGCACCTGCTGCTAGTTTCTCTATTCTTCATGACAGCTGACTTTGTCATTCATACCTAATATGTTAGATCAAATCAGTTTTTAGTTTTTAAACGCTTTATAAAACTAATTCATGAATTAGTGTTACATTATGAGCAGTAAGTCCAGTCAGGCATGTTGAACAAACTGAGTGAAAAGCACTAAAACAGCACACGACACAACAAAGCCAATAGAATATTCAGAAAGAGGATTATTCTTAAAGTAGATTCTACCTGTAGTAACGCTTCCTGGACCGGGACCTGGACCTGGAGCGACTCCTGGAGCGAGAAGTGGACCGGGATCTTGACCGGGACCTCGTGCGGCTCCGAGACCTCGAGGCTGATTTTGTTGATCTGGACATCACTGCTGTCTGCTAACCTCAAACTGTCACACACAAAAAAAACGTTGTACAGCCACATTAGGACTTCAGGAAACATAAGACTCAGAACTAAATAAAATAGAGTCCAGCCACCTTTTCAAAGGACTGGATGCATAGGAGTGATATTACCTTTCTGAATGAAGATTAAAAAAAGTATCATTGCGAAAAGAAAAAAGAAAAATCCTGAAAGAGTCCCAAGAGTCAAAAGTCCATGAAATATAATATCCAACAGAGATAAGCCATCTATGCACTTCTAAAGCAGCCGGGGTGAAAAGACAAGACAGCTGTGAAAAAGGAAGAAAGCAGTGTGTCGCACTGTTGGGCATCCAAACAGAACCAGTTTTATTTAGGCTCTGATCATTTGCATAGAGGGCGTCTTACGTCAGTCATTTGAGTACTGTAACTGTTGAAATATAAAAAAAAAAAACAGCCTTCATCACCTTATACCGGTTCGATTATGTGCATCCACTCGGCACCAAGAAATACAAACACTTAACTCCCCGTCTTAACAAGAGGTCATTTCTCTCAATGATTAAACCATACACATAACATAACATATATCTCCTCGGAGCCTCACAACTGAGCCACACATTTAACGTCATATTATCATATCATCAGCATAGAAGACATCTCTCCCCTTTAGTAACACGTCAGAACAAAAGATCAGGATGTGATCAGATTGCTGTATGCAGATGATGACATGCTTCATGAATACAAAGCTGGAGAGTTGAAACTGTTGCTAAATGTACGACTTTTAAGACGAATGTTTGACTCCAGTCTCATCGAGTCTTTGTTGTTTCTATGGGCTTCACCATGAGTCTTTAAAAGTCCAGGTTAATGTTAAACTCACTCCTGACGAGTCCAAAAAAGAATGCCGATATTCATTCTCCCCCCATGAGATTGATGTGAAAATAACTTATTTCCTCTGAAGGCACCTGAGCGTATCTTATTTGCTTGTGGTTAATGATCTGCTGTGAATGTATTTTAACTTCAAAGGATGCTGTGTTTATTCTCTCATGGTCTTATACTCCTTCACTGCTACCCCTGTGTATTCTCCTTTGTATTATTATTACACTCCTATAGTAGAAGCATATAGTGCTTGCCAAGGTCCAATGGCTTTTATCTGTGACATATGATCCTCGGAGTACAGTAAATGCCAGGGATCAAATAATTGAGCTTTCATTATAAGGGTCATCTTCATAGACTTTAGGAAGGAGGAAATTGCAGAGTGGCGTTCCCAGCACATGACAGGGATTTAAAAAGCAGGCCACGCCAACACATGGTGGTCGCAGTGTGCACCCTTTGCACTCTATGTTAGAGTAGTGAAGTCGATCCGTCCTCCCGCAGCCTCCTCCTCTTCCTCATGCTCCATGAACTTCCCTCTCGCCTCATTCCTAGCAGCTTGTTGTTTTTGGCCTTTAGAGAATAATTTCCTGAAGGGCTGGCCTAAACGGACCACCGATTGAGCTTACTGTGCACTTTTATAAGAATGGCATTCAGATGTGCCCCGTTCCAGCATGTGGTAGCTGAACAGTCAAATAAATAAATCGTAACAGCCAGCTTAATTTATCTTTCAGCACATAATTAGTTGCAGGGAATTTTTAAGACATTTTCTTTTTCACTCTAATGGATTATTCTCTTTGATGGATTTTATAATGTGCACAACCCACCCATCTGTGTTTCAGACATCTTCATCCGGCCAATTATAGCTTGTGTGAAACTTTTCGATTGTTGTCAGCAGAAACTGAAAACAAAGCAGCTACACGTACCTAATGTTCCCAGTCAAAGTCGCTCTGTCTTTAGGAGCTCTTTACTAACACGTCACAATCCTTCTCCAGCTATGTTTGACTAGTGTACAGCGTATGCACAGTGGAAGTTAAACCCCTAACAATGTCCTTGACACTTAAATTCAATATAAAGACGAGCTGGCAGAATTGAAAGGTGGCGGTCTGTTTCAGTCACCCCTCTGAGAACTAGACTGATAACCAGCTGCAGCTGTCCCTGCACACACTGTGTGGGCTGCAGCCTGATCACTGAGATTTCAGCCTTACAGTAAGCCTGCTCTGTAATCATTCACTGCTAGATTTGCACACAAAAATACAGTTACAGGCGAGCCCATGATGAGTGCACGCATGTATTATAGTGCTCAGAAAATGGCTCATATTACAGTGCTGCAATTCACTTAGCAGACGCTCTTATCCAAAGCGGCGTACGCCAGAAAGTAAGCACAACACTAATCCATTCATACACCTTCACCAAAGCAGAGGAAGCACATCGAACCCTCGACATTTCAGTTGAGAGGTGATGACTCGACCAACTGAGCCACAGGAACATCTATTAACCTTTATTTCTCAACTTTTTTTAACATTGTACTTTTTTTCACATCACTGTGAACACGACTGTGAACTTGATCTTCAGACTTCGTATAGCTTTTGACCCAATAATCTTACCAATTAACATTTGCTGCACTATATGACTTTGCAGAGGTTGTTAGAAGGCTTCTTTTTTAAGGCACGATATGCGGAATTTGAAGACTGAAATATCCATTAAAATATATAAATATATATAAACGTATATTGCATTGTGCTTGCATCACTTCAAATAACTTTCCAACAGTTTTAAAAGCCAGAGAAATCCTTAATTTTATAGTTGTAATGGTATGTGTCTTGTCACATGACAGGCGAGACATGTTTATCGTTGCCTTGGAAACAACGATCGTTAAATCAATGACCGCTACATAAGCTGCTGTAGTGGTAATGAAAAGGTAGTGTAAATGATACTTGTATTCATGAGCTCATTGTTGAACATATCGCTCATTATATAGACTACAGTCAAATCCATGTTCCTTTTCATCAGGGGGGTAAATCCCATGATTCCCTGCCAACCTCAACGTCATCTTTTGACAACTTGTTATTGTTATAAAAAAAAAATAAAAAAAAATAGCAGCTCTGACTTTTCCACCTTTCAGAAAACAAAACAGGAACTATACACACAATGAAACAAACTAGAAGAGCAGGTTTTTCAACACTGTAGGATAAAAACGAATGCAGGAAAGACCCGAAAAGACCCGACGGTGTGTGATTGAAACAGTGGAACAGAATTAAACTGGTAATGGAGCACATGCACACATGATTAAGGATCCCCCATGGGACAGAGGACGACAGCTGTGTAATCCTCATCAGCTGTTTATTTCATGTTACGGCAAAAGTAGCTCTGATCAACAATGGCCCTGCAACTTGACACGCAGCTCAGGGCGTTGGGAGAAGAAACACTCCACTCAATCAACTGGCCTATCATTAAGAGCAGGAGGCCACAGTGGCAGCTGGAATCACATTTGCTATCTATATGTGCCCCTGAGACACCCCGCTCGCTATTTCAGAAAAGCCACAGCAACTGTCATTGGCACAATCTTTGCTCGCTGAAATGTGGCAGACCCTCTGAGGGTGCCCTCATGACGCTTCACATGTGGAGCAAGCTCATGGATAACGAAGCCGCTGGCAGCGCTGTTAAAGGCGAGATAAACCTTTTAGCGTCAACTTTTCGAAAAGAAAAAAGAAGAAACTCTGAGTAGCCTCATTCATTCTGTGATGTTTAGTTCAGAGCTACTGTTAAGTCTGCAAGAAAGACAAATGGATGACCTCATGCAGACGTTTCCTGCAACTCCTTTTGTTATTCATCCACAATGACAGACAGCATTTAGCTCGACCACAGGTTTCAGGATAATCAGAGCTCAGTTGCAGCTACCTTTCTTCTTACTAAATGCAGTTTAATATCACTCGATCCATATCTGTCCTGGTCTGTATTGGGACTACTTCTGCCTGGAAAATGAGTGTCGCTCAGACATCCTTACAACAACATGCCTCTCCACTGTCTGTCAACACAGCGCCTGCTTCACTGTGCTGCTTGAAAGAGGGAACTCATCAGCTGCAGGTCCTCTCTATTTAGGTCAGCTGGAAACAGCCGGGGGAATGATGAGGTGTATTTCCAAAATGATGTTTTTCTGCCCTTTAAAGTCCGCACAAAGCTGGATGGTGTTTATGCTGGTAATTGAGAGTGACAAGTTTGATTGGCCAATATGCTTTCATCTCTAATAACAGTTAGGTATGTTTATTGAGGACTGAAATCTGCACTTTAATTAAAGATTAAATCCATCCAATATAAGCTATACTATTTGTTGGCAATGTTCGCAACAACTTTAAAGCCACAAAAGTAGAATATAACTCTCAACTCGTTAACTGGGCTGTCATCGAGTTTTCTTTCAAGTGAAATGAGCCGTTGAAAGATGCAGCAGTGTTGTTCTTTCACATCAATGTGACTTTAGGGAGACTCTGAGAAGGGGTATCCACGCTGCGCTTAAAGGGAAAAAAATAGCATGTGATTAACTGCAATTAAAACAAATGAATGCATTTGTTTAAGTCCTTAATCGCAGTATGCTGACAGACTTATTTTTCTTACTTATTGCGATCGATTCAGACCGATGCGATATATATTGTGAGAGCTTATTTTGCGATAATGATAAAATAGTTTTCAGAAAACAAAACTGAAACAATTGGTAACATTATTGTTACATGAATGCCAAATGAACCATGGGACACACCTTTTCATTGTGTTTACTTTAGTGCAGCTGGTATTTGTTAAAGAGGATTGACTCCGACCCGGATCCTGTAGCCCAACAGGAAATTGCATGATAACTTCTTTAGCATCACTAAACCCCAGAAATAGATTCACATTGGACCACAAAACCCCAAGAAAAGGCATCCACAATAAACCCATGTCTTAGAGAATTTTCTTGCCGCTATATGAGTCCTGTTAGGCTCGGTTCTCGATTGGAGCTGTTTATGGTAGGTGGATGGATAGCTTGGAGAAACCTGCAATCACTACAGTCATGCTGTCATTGTGTTAACCACTAAGAGCAGCAGTCACACCACCAGGTCTTTGTGCTGAGACGCTCCTTGAACCCTCCAGTGGTGGTCTGAGGATGCACTATGAGGATCACTGAGCACTGCTGACTGCTAAACTTACAACTATGTGTTTAGACTTTGACTTCACATTATCACTGCACTTCTTTAAGAAAACCTTAATTGACATTATGCTAGAAATGTAACGTAATGTCAGTCTCTTGATATTGCACTTGTTTTCAAGCAGCATGTTAAATCAACAGTGGGAAATGTCCCGGATGTCATTCCTATAGTTTCAAACTGTAATGCATAAGGATGCATAAGGATGAGAGTTTCAAAGCATTCAAGCACACACAAATTAGTAGTATAAGGAGAGCTAAATATCGTCCAACGATTCACTAACCATTCATCCGTAATTTTCAAGTGGGAATCTGTGCCCATCAATGTTGGGTTTTTTTTTACGTCTTTTGTGCATAAAAAAGTAGTCCCCCTTAGGTTTAGTGACTTTATATCACGTTTATATATATTATATTTACCCCAGAGCTGCGAAACTAACACGTCTTTTGTGCTACTAGCATTTAAACTTTATTCATTTACAAATGTCATGCTGAATCGTTCAATAAAATAGTCTGAATCTACTACGTACCGGTCGGCGGGGTCCTTCGATGTCGTCGCGTCACATTCAGGCAATGCGCTGTATCAGTGAACAATGAGTTAGAATGTCTCCTCGGACTTCTGTGTGTCTGTGCTGTTGTGTCACTTATGTCAGCCTAACGTACCGTATGTGTAAAGTGTGTGTGTTTGTGTGGCTGCGAGTCTGCGGTGTTCAGAAAGAGAGAGGGGGGCGTGACCGCTCCGCGCGCGGCTCTGAAGTTCCTATTCCGCGTTCGCCGCTGCTGTTCACCGCTGCCTGCACGTGCGCCTTCGTTACATCGCTGTGCACGAGAGTGGAGTTTTTATTAGAAAAAAAAGTCAGGCTTTAACAGAGCCAGTTAATAAAGTTAAAGTGACATTATGTCAAGGAAGCCTTATCCCATCCAAAAGGGAGCAGCTACAAGAATGAGATAGTATAACTGGGATGCTGGGTATTAAAAAAATACTTTAGTGTGTACTATTTTGAAATCATTTTTAATAGTTTCTTTATATATTTAATATATAAATGTATTTAATATTTCCATGATTGACAGTGTATTTAACTCACTTCCACTTTTCATCTTTGTTATTTGTTTTTTTATTTGTCTCTCACAGTCATTTTTCTAGATATTTAGGATAGTTTCATTCCTTAGGATCAGGCACATAAGCTGCAACATACTGCCCTCTAAATATACTGATAATCGATCATCTCACTTCCCATTCTCTAATCGACTAAGCAGCCAGTAAATGAACCTGATTGCAGCTGACCTTTCTTTTTTTGTGTGTGTAAAATTGATTTTAAGACCCAGCTTGGTATTACTGTTGTTTATCATACTGCCCAGTTATTTTTACCTTTGTCAACCATACTCAATTGCAAGCATTCTGCAAGCTTTCTGACTCATAGCTGGTCTCCAGAGGGTGTACCGCGTCCTAGAAATGTATTGTTTTTTTGAGTTGTAGCTAGTTCTAAAAATAAATAAATCCATTAGCATTGTAACCCTATTGGATGCAAATGACTGCTTCAGGTATTAGTAATTCCCACAGGTATCACCAGGGAAACAGAGTTTAGGCTTGTTAAAACGTTTTTATTGTGATTGCAAAATGCCTGAAAAGAATGTAATGGTCTCAATTTTCTTATTGAGCAGCAAGTGACCATGGTATAAGTGGGATAATGTTCTTTCAGGGAGTCCATTATCAGGTGTTAATCAGGCCTCCACGTCATCTATAAAACCTAACAATCAACACCTTGGTGGGAATTACGTTTTGCATCTAGTATATCAAGTGTATTATTCAGATACTGGTAATTATATCACTTGCATGTTACATTGATTCTTCTTTTCAAGAAGATGCTGTTTAAGAATAACCTTCAAGCTTCTATTTGAGTAAAAAGTCAGGACTGGTTTCTGTCAGCTTTAAGGAATCACATATGGCAGTATCCAAGACTCTCATCATCTGGTTTTCTTGGCTTGCTTTCACTATCAATATGTTCAGTCATGACAGTTGGGAGTTCATGGGGCTGCTGCTGTTTGAGCTTTATTTTCCTTCCCCTAGAATCCACATCATAAGATATCTATTATCGTTATCATGTCGACATTGCACAGTAGCCTGCATATGTGACATTATCATTCACAGTCCCACTGGGATCAAAATGTGTTGCTAATCCTTCTGACGAGTGAACCAAAATGTCCTGGTACGTTTGTCTACATTAAACCTTGCTTGAATAAATGTGTTTTTCACATACTCGTATTATATCGTATTCCTACCAAGACAGAAGCTCTATTCAGACTGTTGCTTCAACATGTGCTGTTCATGTCTCTGTGATGTTTCACCTTAATTATGTATGTTGCAGAAGGATAAAGGAGGGAAGTAGTTATCTCCCTTCTGTGCTGCCATTGGAGGTAGTAACAGAGATGTAACAGGGCAAGGTGAGATTGGTGGAACAAGCAGCAGTGTGTGTGTGTGCATGTCCGACTGTTTGTGTACGTGGAGCTCCCAGTGTGTCGTGCTCTCTCCCGCTTCTGCAAAACCATAATGCAATGTGTATTCATCTTCTGGGACAGCAGTATAATGTTGTTGCATTGTCAGTATTTCCTAAGGATTAATGACGGCCGAGCTTCGTGATGCTGCTGTTGCGGAATTGCACTTTGAAAAGGACTGTAGACTAATCCATGTCTACAAAAACAACATACTTTGGGATTTGTCGACTTAATATTAAGACATCCTGTTGTATTTCAACATTTGATCCCGAAATTACCATAAATCTTAATTTGGACCAGACAACTTTTACAGGGTGATAATATTTTTAAAAGCGACACAAAGAAAGTGTTTTGTTCAGGGTTTACAGAAGCTTAATTTGAGACTTATGTTGCACTGCAGTCATCTGCATCACTGCTGGTCTGCATCGGGGTGGGTGGATCCATCTGTCCATTTCAAATAAGATATGCAACCTTTTTTTTTTTATCATTCTTTCTCACACCGCCTCTGTGTTATTGTTGGAGTACAGAAAGGAACATTTTGGAAATGATCCACTTTTTGATCTAGCAGACCTGAAACTGACACAATTTGGTCAGGGCGAGTTATACTCTAAAGGATTTTTTTCTTAATTTAATTTAGTTACTTAACATGGGCTGTGAAACCATCTTCTTTACTCCTGCACTATTACTGATTAGCTATCTGGTGAGTAAAGGTGTCCCCTTATCATACAGCTCCCTGTCTTTACTGGAACAGTGTTGCATGGCAGATAGCCGAAGTGTATATTTGTATTAGAAACAAATGGGTACTGTATGTGTACACATGTCATTGAAAAATGCAGGAAGAGACTCTGTACTGTGAATTTGATAAATGAAAAACATTTGACACATGAAACAGAAAGTAAACTTGGCTAATGTAAGGCAGATTAAACAGGAAAAGCAGTGATTGTATATTACTACGCTGAACATGATTGGCAAAGGAAGACTTACTGTGTTTATTTTAAAAGACTATGAAGTTAGAAGCCAAAAAGGAAGCTATATGCTGCAATAAATTAGACTAAGCTGCTTACATTTGTCTGGGTAATTACTAAACACAATGCTCTGAGCAAGACCTCTAAAATGTGCTTGAAGTCTCTCCAGGGCAAACAACATGGTTTTAAAACTCATATTAAAATGATCATCATCAGTCATCTGCAGCTGGACAAGCATTAATATCAGACAGTCTTGACATCTTGTTTTGACAGCTTGTTTAATGCCAGGTCTTTTCATTCTTCAGTCTGACATTGCATTCAGTCTAAATCATTTGCACAAATCAATGTGCCAACTTTAAAGGAAAGTCAGTTTATGTTTAAACTTGTGATTTGCCATGCCGATAGGAACGTTTTGCTAGTTGCTGGTTAGATACATAGTATAAACCTATTTCAACATAGAGTCATTCTGGCATGATTTACATACATTATATATTTGCTGTGGGATTCAAATTGAAAATGCCTCAGATGAAATCATTATAACTAAATGATGGAAAAGACACAGTGAAGGTAAATTTGGTCCATTTGGATGCAAATATAGTAGACATGGAAAACCCATTACATTCAGTTGTAGCCTGTATTTCCTGCTAATTAGGAAACGTTAGCATGAAAACAGATTTAACTGAGATGGTAATGGTAAACATTATACCTGCAAACACCATCTTCATCATAGCATGGTCATTCTGAGCATGTTGGCAGTGTGAAGCTAGCATTAAGTCCAAGCCCCCTGTGTCAAAGTATACCCTTACCAACTGCCAGCATTGAAGCGCAGATGTTTAATTCTGACAGGTTTTTTTCGGTTGCTTTTATTTTTTGTTAATCTATTTGTGAGGCACTCTTTAATTATAATGTAGAGTTAGTCTTCTTCATACCATTACTACAATGTCCAATTTTTTACTGTCAACCCTTCTGTTCAGGATAATCCCAAAAAACCACAGCCCCTGCTCTCGTCACATTTTCTCTATTTACAGTAAATAGCAGTCACATAGACTCTGCAGATACAGAAATACCGCAAAAACCCATTTACTGCCCATTTATAACCTTGACTCTGTCTTCGCCGACAGTCAGTCCTGGGATGGCCCTGGTTTAGCACCTAAAGTTTCCCTGCGGCCCCTTCCCATCCATCTCTCTCACCTCTTAGCTCTGCATCATATCGCCACTGCCCAGACACCAGGCAGGTTATTTTGGGCAATCCCTTGACACCACTCTCTCCCTCTGTGCTGGGATAAGTCCTCCCCACCTGTTAGAGCTGTCCGTCTCCTCTCCAAAATCCCTGAACTCACAGAGCTACAACATTACTTCTAATTATTGCAACTAAAATCCCTCATGGGGGATGGACAGTGGACGGACATCTGGGGACAAAATGCCTGTTGGCCATTAGAAATTTCTTGATATTGAGCTTCATGACCATTTAAAAAAAATACAGTACATTCAACCAAGTAGTTTTTTGGATATTCATATTCTGGCATATTTTGAATTTGAGTATTTGCATAGTGTCAAACCCAGGCCTTTTGCATAAGCTGGTTTTGATCTGTTCCATCTGGTTGTGGTTACCCTTGATTCTGAGCCAAACCTTCCGTCAGACTCATTGTTTAATCAATCTTTAATCAATCTTTAAGGTCACGATGGTAATCTTTCCATGAAATTGTTCTCCTTTTGGAAACTCTGGTTTTCTTTTGCAGCGGCCATATTCAAATCACCACATTATACCCACCCCATGCTAAAGAGACATCCCTGTTTATGAAAACACACACAGAGCTGACTCAGTATGACTCACAGATTGAGCCAGTGTTACATCTGACTTCAGTTCCAAGTTCTGTGTCAATCTACAAACCTTCCTCCTCATGCCGTCCAATACAGAGTATTTATCTTCAGTTTATGAGTTGAAATATGGACATTATTATTAAAAGGAGAAGTGAAGTCTGGTTTGAATTGAATGATTTGGGGGGAAAATAAAATTCACACCTATTTACAAGTTAGAGTGTTGCCTTTGTTTAAACACTGAATATACATCACTGGATGGTTTTTACTGATATATCAATGCTCCCATTTGTTATTGTCTGGCTGAGGCTAAGCCGTTAATAACTCATTTATAAGAGCAAATCGTTTGTGAATTCTATTATTATTAATATTGTATGTTTATACAACACTTTCCTCTTAAATATAGTGGCTGGGAAAATACAAAGAAGCATCACATGGAAATACTTGAGTCGAGTGAAGCAAAATGGTACTCAAGTATTCAATGCTTTAGTGAAAGTCTTCAGTCCACTGAAGACATCATAAAAAGAGATGAGCACCTGCAAATCAATCAGAGCCCTCCTGTGTCCGCCTACTGTGAGGGTGTCAAAGATAAAAGGTTTTAAAGGCTCTCACATACAAAAAGGTACAACCTGCTGCATTTCTTCACAATTTAAAAACGTTGTTTCAAGAGTCCAATTTCATTTCAATGATGCAATATATATTTTACAGTGACGAACGGCATTATGCATTTCAGGCAGTGTCAGAGGCCATTTAAGCTATTGTTATTGGTATTGGAGCAACTCTTCTCCAGATGGTGTTTAAAGTCACGTTATAATTTTGGCTTTGATATAAAGTTTGATTTGGAACATCCATTTAGATCCATCTTTCCTCCCCTATACTTACATTCAGCCAGAGTGAAATGACTCTGCCGACACACTCTCCACCGTCCTTTACCGTCACCATATACGTATGTCAGGTTGTCTGACACTTTTCCAACACAAGATGGATGTCTCTCCAGTCCTCTTTGTTGTCAGCACAGCCAAACCAGCTGAGTCTGAGAGGATGGACACGTTGGCAAGACAGCTGCCTTTTCCTCCGTAGGCTTCCATGACCCCTGTCCAGAAGCCTATTATCACCTTCTAGATGTTTCTGAGGGGGTTTGAATCCCACCCTTACCCATCAGATACCATGTCAGCGACAGGAGAGAGAGGTGAGAGAGCGGTGGAGCTGCTGACTGAGAGGGTATAATAGGATCTCGGATTATGAGCAGGAGCCTGAAGTGATTAGTAGACAGATAAAGAGGGCCAAAAGTCATTAAACTGGTGTGCCACTAAACAATGTTGCAGTTGTTTGAAATAAAATAGTAAGAACACTCTGTACCTTTGTCTCTGAACTACCTTGGATCACATAATACGTTTTCTCTGTTTACTACCATTAACTGCATCTTTTAAATACAATGGGAAGAATTTGGAGTAACTCACGTTTTAGAGGAAGACTGATCTCATGAACCAATTTGCATTAACAACTCTGTTAGAAAAGAGACACAACAAGTGGTCTCCAGAATATATTCACTGCTTCGGGATGCCTTTTATAAAACACTATCTATCTTACATGTTTAGTCATGCGAACTGGAACACTACATCGGAGGTGATTCACTGGACTGGGAAAAGATTTGGTCCGCAGTTTTCTTTGCTTCTAAAAACCCAGACCATCAACAGATCCATTTCAAATATATCCACAGGACTTACCTCACTCCTAGGAGAAACTTTCTCATGAAACGTTTGACATCTCCAATCTGCACCCTGAGCCTAGATTGACTTATAGGTTCATATATGCATATGCATTGGGAATGCATGGATGTGAGCCTTTTTATGGGTGAGGTTTGTACTACTTTATCTAATGTACTAGATGTCACTGAACCATGTTCTCCCACTAAAGATGACATGTTGGAAAATATGTATGTTCTTGGCAGGCATCACTGCTGCCAATAAGATGCTGGCTTTACACTGGAAACCTCCACACACAATTACTAAGTCCCAATGGATTAACACATACACTGACATAATTAATTTAGAAATATCGGTGGCAAGAATGCACAGTGCTGGAGCTGTTCTTGCGGCAAACAATGGCCTATAAGATTAATGAATTCCAAAAATATGAAAGACCTTATATGAATAATCACAAATCATCATCTCAATCATCTTTAAATCCAAGATGTTGTATTTATGAGGACTGTTACATATGTCTCCCCCGAGCAGGCACCCGTCCCCAAAGTTTGAATCATTCTTAATTTGCTGGAGGCAATACATGTACAGTATATAAAAAACATTAAAAGTTTCCAATTGAATATCCGGGAGCCCCAGTAAAACCTTACTGTTTTTGTTATACTGTATTCAGCTTCATTGGCCAAAGCAAAACGTGAAAAAAAGAAAACTCTCGTGAGACAAAAATGCACATCAAATCTTTTTGTCAAAGCAGAATGGAGAAATCTTCGATTTCATGTCAATGTTTCTATGTTATCTTATAAAGTTGTTATCAGTGTGATCAGTCTCGGACAAATGGAGTTACCACGTTGTGAAATAAACTCATTAGATAGTATCTTTTAAAGAGGAAACTCAAATTCAAGCTAAAGATGAAACAAAACCATCCTGTTGGCTTTGATACTGCTGAAATACACAACATTTGATGTTATGTTGAAGGGGAAATGAAGTCCAGATAGTAATGAGGTCTCTGTTTTCAATAATATAATCTAGATCAAGCTACTAAACCTGAAGTATATACCAGAACATGCTGTTTGGAACAAAGAGGCCAGTGTGTTTTAAAGATACAATTTGCATTGAAAGCACATGTCAGGCACACAATCCAAAGGGGGGAAAACTGTTTTCTCTGTGGGATTTCTTTTGCACAGGGATCAGAGTAAATACTGTTCATAATGCAAGCATCATGACTGAGATAGTTATGAATTCTCATACATATATTATTGCCTAATCAACCAGAGATGAGCGGAATAAAAGTTGGACTTAGTTCAACGTTCTTATTGTGAGTCATTCATGGTTGTTTCTCTTTATGCTCCCCAGCACAGGATGTTGAAAACCACATTGTTAGACAACTTCTGCTCTTTTGTCCAAATCCAAACTATAGCTCACATATCTTTGCATACAGAAAGAGCTGAAGGTCTTTGTTTTTAGGGTTATTTATTTTGTTTTACCATATGAAACCAGGATAAGATCCTAACTGAACATTTTCTGTTGGGTCTTCTCTGCAGACTCCCACCACAAAAGAAAAGCCACCACTGAAGGAATGGACTGCTCACACCACTTTCACCAGTGATCAGTTTCCCCTGCAGGGCTTCTTCTTTCAACTAAGTTTGGTTCTTAAGCCCCTACTTAGCATCCCTGCCAGCAGCCTGGACCTAAATAGCCTTCCCCATATGATGCAGCACAGCAGTCTCATAAAAGAGGACCTCTCTCTGTGCATGTTGCTCAGCCCGGCAGCTGGGTCAGTTGGAGTTACAGCTTAGAGCGTCAGGTGGGGGATTGTTGGTTAGGGGCCTCAAGGTTTCCATGTATGAGGTTTTGATGAATCAGTACCTGTGGGCCGTGGAAAATGTTCTGCTTAAAGCGTTAGCCAAATTCATGACCGGTATGAACTGCCCATCAGTGTGAAAGCAGGTGGTAGCACTTCAGCAACAGCCAGTATGGCTAATAAATGACCAGAAAGTGAACTAAATTGGGGTCTAAGGCCACTCGACACCTCTTGTGGCATCTTCCCAAATATTTAGCAAACTCAGAAACTGGATCCACTTCGTTGATTGCCCTCCGCTGCTTTACAGCTTCTCAAGTTTGATATTCTATAAGCCAACGGAGGGAAAGAGCAGTGAGCTCGGCTGTCTGGGATCGAGGTGCTTATTATGCTCGAGGTGTAGGTGACTATGGCAACACGTTGGCAACTCTGAGAACATTTTGCCTTGGTGATACTATAAACCAGATGTGGTGTGATTCAGCTCCTTAAGAAGTTGACACGCTAAATTCCCATCCATGCTTTGCTGAGAAAAGACATTCAGCAGAGCATTGAACTTTACTAACTCTAGTTCCACATCAATTTAATAAAACAGAGATAGCAAAGATTAGCCTGAATATGTCCCGCCATGAAAATATAAATGACCACCACTGTAGAAGTCCTGTCTTCACTTTGGGAAGATAGAAGGCAAAGCTCAGAAAACTATGCAACTTGTAAGGTAACATTAGGTGGTAAACGTGTGTGCATGCATCCTTCTACACCCCGTGTATTTGTTTGTGTGTGAAATCCCCATGGGAGAACATAGTGCAGGAGGAAAAACACGTTAGCTTCCATCACAGCTGCACTTTCTCAAACCCAAAGGAGGCATCCCCAAGGGCAGCTATTTGCCCAAAGGATAGAGCAGCTGAGGCTGCCACTCTCCGCCTCAGGCCAGTGGAGGACAGTGTGTGATCTGCTACATCAATAAAAAAACATTACAAGCCCAACCTCCCCCAGCTGTAACCAATGGGGCTATTTGTGTGTGAGGTAAAATGATGAAGAGCTGACCTGTTTTCACACTCACACACTCATTTAAACAAAGATGCTAACACAGGGGCTCTCTCGTGCTCTGCAGCATCTATCTGTGTTCCACTGTGGATAAATTTAGTGCTCGTGAAAATCCACCCAACCTTGGGTGCCCCGTCTTCCTGAGCTGTCACTCAGTATTACAAGCTGTCATCGGTTTCACTTACAGTAAGCGTTCCAATGGATCTCCGGTAATCTGAGAACTTAATCAGGAGACGGACTGAGGCGAAAAAGGCTAAAGATTCTTTCATAAAACGTGCATTATGCCGTTCTAACACCTGAGAGGCTGTATAGTCATTTCCTGTACCCTGTGCTGGCTCACATGTTCAGCATGTTTGAATAACTTGCTCAACAAAACATATGCAAATATAAAAAAACCCTAGATGGCAATTCAAATCCAAAAAGGAGCTTTATGTATTCATTGGGTTCAAATCAAGTTCAAATAAGCATCATATTGGCTTATTACATCAACGCTGTATGGTTGGTTATTTTCACCTTCGTCTTTCTAGTGCTGGAAATACCGTTTTAACAACTGTGAAATATATATGGGGTACTTGACATCGTATAAATTAAATTTATTTGTTGATCTTTTCCCGCTGGCATTTATGAGGCCACATTTTTTTTTCAAAGGTCATCTCCTTCATCGTAACTTAATCATAGCAATGAATGGAGGGGATACTTTATGTCCTGGAGGTAGAGGCTCAGGGCCTTTAGCCAGACTCCTGAGGTCATTTTTGCAATTGAGTAGCAAAGTGAGTTGAGACACAGTTGAAGTTCACACAGCTAAAGAGAGGTGGCCTACACATGCCCAGTATTCTGACTCACAGGACGTAGAATGACAACAGTTTCAGATGTTTCTTAAATACTCCTAACTGCATATAACTGCTTTTAAAAAGTCTGAGTCACTACTTGAAACAAAAATCTCTTTGCAAGCAATCTAATCTAAAGACCGCAATGTTGTGTTTTTATTTTTTTTTAAATGATTTGGGTTGTGCAATGAGTAACTTATATCTAGCTAGCTATCTATCAACTATAGCATACTCTCAGGCTTTGAGTGCTGCAGCTATTTTTGTCGATCAATGTTCCTTTTCCATTTTAGTAGGCTACAAAAGGGAATAGTCTTGCTGTCTTCAGAAAATCCCATGAAATGTCTTCTCCCTCTTTAGCAAAGCATTAGCACTGGCACTATGTACGTCTGTTTGGCAATTTAAGACAACATGCTAATAGACAATCACTGTGAATTCCCTGCATTGATTTAGTTTGACAATACACAAATCACATTTATTGACCATTTATTTACTTGTTGCTGCAGTTTAGAGCTCAGAGTAAAGCAAAAAGGTTATCAATTAATAATTTAACATACAGTAGCGATAATATTTACAGCAACAGTAATAATATTTGCAATATTGATGATGCAAGAGATATTCAACAACATGAAAGGAGTGTTAACTTAAAACATTGATGGCATGCTTCATTATAGGGGATGATTCGAGTACTTCAACATTTCTTCAATTAATGAAGTAAAACATCCTGGTCGTTGCTATTTCCTGTGCTCTAAGTTGATCATAAAACTCTTATCGTCCGACTTTTCTGCACACTTTGAGTAGCCATTAAGCACTTTAAAGGCGCTCGTGGAAAGAATAAACTTCAATCTGTGGTTCAATAAGTGGAGGCAGATGCCCACTGCAGGATGACATATCAGCAGATCCACTAATAGGTACAAACAGGAACAAATGTGCAATGAAAGTAAATCTCTTTTAAACAAACGTGAGCGTTCAATTCAACAACATTTAAGAGAAAAACTAAAGAATTCAACCATATAAAAAAGAAGGGATTGAGGAAGTAGAGGGAGGCAGAGGAATGCCATTGGAAAAACCACAGTGAGTCACTTTTGGTGAAAAAGAAAAACACCCTGCCAATTCTACTTCAGCAGGAACCGAAACATGTTTGTATAGGGTACATTCTCTTCGTCTGGCACATACTAGTGTGCACATAGTTTTTCAGTTTAAGGATCAACATATTTTTACATATGCCTGCAAAGCTATTGGATATGCGGCATGTCAACGCCAAACAGACCCTCACACACTGGCTGTTGTCCTCAGCTGCTATTGTCGAGTGTGGATCCATTTAGCTTGTGGCTGAAATGGTCATAACACTTGTGGCCTGAACGCGATGACTTTTTGAAAGCCTTTCCTGACAACGCACACTGTGTTCCTCCTCCACTGTCTGGACACAAGATGCCTGTCATTGGCCCCTCGGCTATAGGAGGGGTGCACGGTGGGACTTAAACAGCCTACTGACAAGATCTACATTTTTCCCAGTCAACATAAAAAATGGACACACTGAAAGCCTCAGTATTCACCCATTCCTGAATGTGTCAACTTCTGTTAAGCCAGCTTTAACAGCAGGGAGTCAGCAACACTTAAACTCCCAGATTCTGCAGCCACATGTCCGATGTGTTCTTGAGCAAGACACTTACCCAAACTTGCTTCTTTAGTGATGTATAAATTGTAGTGCATGAATTGTAAGTGTATGAATTAGGTTATCACTTGACATAGCAGCTTCTGCCATCAGTGTGTGAATGGACGTGAATGTGTAGGTGTGACCTGTGGTGTAAAAAGTGCTTTGAGTTGTCAGACTAGAAAAGTGCTGCAGTATACAAGCCCAAGTCAATAACATTATTATGACTAATAATACATGGTAACTTGTTGGGACACAAAGTTGATCTCTCTATTATTAAGTCATGAATGTTTTAGTCACAGACTTGTTTGATGTAAGCAGGCCAAGGCTTTATTGCACACTGCCACAAATTAAAGGTGTCCTATAGTGTTTTGACCACTAGTAGTGCTAACGAGTAATGCCATTTTGAGAGACAGATCTTGTTGATAATGCAGAGCTACAAAGTAATATGCTGACTGAAAAAGTAAGAAGATGATTGCAAGATAGCAAACATGGATGTGAACGATGTGCAAAATTAAAAAAGAAAGTACTTTTAAGGAAATAAGGAACGTCTTATAAAACCTTTTTCAAGGAATTTACTAAAATGTAATTTATTGACGCTCTGAGCACGGCAAAAAATATAACACTCAAACTCAAGTTACTGTAGTCAGGATTTAGTTAACAAGTGCAAAACTGCATAACTAGAAAATAGTGGTTGCTGAGAAAATGTGTTTTTTTTGTACTTTGGATCAATGAACCTTGTGTTTCTTCTAGTTTTCTCTAGATATTCAACTTTGACTTCAAACAGATAAACACAAATTAGATGCTGTCCTCAAAGTTGCTCTCTCTGTTCAGTGTTTGTGTGAGAATATGTGTTTTAACTACAACTTTTCCACTCTCATTAATAGCTTTTGGTGTTGGCTCTGTTTCGTTTGGCTATGTGTGTGTTGCCTGTGGCAGCCCAGAAAGGACAAACTGCGACCTGAAAATATAAGTGAGGTTTTCTGTTAGAAGTGTACCTCAGTAGCTTTTCAGACCCAACGGTAGAATGAATAGAAATGACATCTATTGTTCAAATACTGTAAACTGCCACTGTGTCACCTTTTAAGCCTAATGTTCTCAGAGCCACTTACGCAAATGTATAAATTGCATTATAAAAGCATTATCTGTCAAATCTGTTCATGTTTGCTTTGCACATGAGTCACATTCTCCTTCAAATATCCAGTCACACGGACACCAAGAACAATCGGACCCCCCAAGCCTTCTTCTGGTATTTGCTGCACAGCAGGAGATGAAGCCGAACATTTTGCTTTTTTACATTTCTCCTAAGATGTTTGAAGCAAGTTAAACAATGAAAGCCAGTGACCCCATAGTTATGACCTTGCCTTTAAAACGATGAGGTTCTAATGAGAAGAGCCATAGCACTACTTGGAACTGCAAAGATGTCAGTTTCCCCTGACTGAATCTGTTGACTGTCTTGCCCTCAGGCTATATTCTAATTCAGGTTTTGTCATTTGTGCCTTTAGTGGCCTCAAAATAAAAAAACACAAAAACAACATAATTTAACAACCTTTTGAAGGACAGTGGAATCATGGGAGTTGTTGTCTTCATTGTTACAGTTAGTTTTGTCGATGGAAATCTTGACTCCAAAAAATGCATGTTCAAGGATGAAGTAGTCATTCCTACTTGTTGACCAGGTGTGGTGTCACACTTACCTTTGTTGGACATGCCCCTCACCTCCATATCTGTGCTCATTGGTCTGGCCAACAAATCTAACCAATGAGCTTTGCATGTGCCTTATTGGCTGAGAAAAACATATGTGGATGAATTTGATTGGTTATCTATATATTTATTACATTTTTTTTAAATGTAAACCTTGTTTCTCAATTTCGTACCTACACTATTTCAAATATTTATGACATATTTCCATTACTGCATGTCCACAGGTCCTGTTTGTGCATGTGGCTAATTCAGATGCATGTGTGTGAGAAGCATGTCTCTCAATAATAGAGTGTAAAACCAGAATTTTCCCTTGGGATAATACATTAAAAAATTGTTTTAATTAGATGAAGACGGTAACTAGAAAAAAAAAATTATGAATAATCTTTTAAGTCTTTTAGATCTGGTATAAATAAAGTACTTGTAAGAATTACTTAATAAAGCACCTAATTTGTTGAAACTTTACAAAATAGATCTGCATCTAGTCAACCAGTATTTGGGTTGATATTTGGCTGTACACAACAGTTTATTTTTTTTTCTTATTTTATTTCATGGATTAATGTTGCATGCTCTCCTCTTGGCCTCATTTAACCTTCTGTTGGCTACAGATGACAGTAATTACTACCCCAGCACCAGCAGGGGTTTGCTAAAACTAAAGGGAAGCGGTGACTTTAATTAATGTCACATGGCTCAGTTTTATGGTGGAAATCAGGCAACGGGTATTTAAGGCTACATAAGTATACAACAATCTAGAAGATTAACAATCTTATAAAAAAAAATTAAACAATGTTGCATCTAAAAAAATGTGTTTTTATTAAAGCTCACAAACATCAGCTGAGGGGAGTTTCTATGTGTCAAACTTGTGATCAAAATTAGATGACCAGACTTGTTATTGTTTTTCAGTGTGTTCATCCCAGAGGAGATCACCACAATGGCTAGGACATAGATGTAATCAGGGAGGTCTGTGGGGAAATCATCATATCTGCAAACGTGTCACACAGCCAAACACACAGCAACACATCCAGCCAAAGGCTGCACAACTAAGCATGACTTTGGCCACTTGCCATATTTGGAATGTAAATCTTTCAGAAAGTGATTATTGTTTAAATAAACAGTCAAGATATCTCTGTTTGTTTTGGCCACCTAAATAGTCAATTATCTGTATGAACAGAGCTTTCCAGATCAAAAGACAGGGCACTATCAGAAGTGTATTTTTAAAAATGACTGTGTGCTCTAAAATTGTCTTTCCTGGCCAAAATTCTTTTAACATTATGGAATGGGAACATTATCCAAAGCTTCAAAATGTCTTCTTTGAATATTTATGACTGCCTGAAATATGTTGGTACAAAAATGAACTGAGGAGATGAATAATAGTGTTATCATGTGCTCACCCGGGAAGTGAAAATCAAACAAGTCCTTTGGCCTAATGAGCTTTTTAAATCAAAGCAGTCAGGGCATCGAAGTGATGTACAGAAAAAAGCCCACATTTTCTTTTTGGTGATCAGTTTATTTCCTGGAATTGCTCCCATCCTCTATGGTGTGCCAGAATCCCATCTGGGTTTGATTCCTTCTTGTACTGTGTAACTTCAGTGAAAATAACTGTTTTCCCAGAGACGTGTGGCCTTCACAGAAAGTTAATGCAAGTAAGAAAAGAGAATATTGATTGGCATCAGATGCTGATGCAATTAAAGATACCCTTACAAATTGTAAATGATTTTAATTGCCCCTGACCTATGTTAAACTGTTTAGTGATGAATTAACGCTCAATTTGGCAGCAAATGATGGAACACTTAATAATCAACATGTAATCAGATGTTTCTGTATGTTTGATAAATCTCAAATTATGATTTAATAATGCATCTAATTCCAAAATTAACTTGGTTTCGATAATAATATTGACTCCTAGGGCTTTGGACTGAGGTACAATAGAAAGAATATCAATTTGAAATTGTTTTGGAAATGGGAGTCAGTGCTTAATTACATAATTGTTTTTAAACAGCGAACTGAAGGGCGATTTGGAAGAACAGATTATAGCTGTTTTCTAGTTGTTTACATATTTCATGTTGGACAGAGATGTTGTAAAAAATTACCCAAACTTGTTTTTTTCTGTTTGGTCTGTGTGCTTGTTGGCTAACTGAATGGAGTTTCCTTAAGTTTTAGAGACATCAAGCAGACTTCACACAGGTTAACCACACAGGTTAAAACTATAGGCCTGCTTTTTTTCCAAAACATTACCTTCTAGGACAAATGCTGCCTAACCAACAGGTGCCATTGCAGAAAAAGGATCAATGCCACCTCTGATTGGTTGTAGCCTAATATTATTGCTAATCAATAAGATAAACCATGAAGTCATCCCAGATAGATAAAAAAACCAGACATTTTGAGACCATTTTTAATAAATATCAATCTGTAGCAAATAACTAACCAAACCTTTTTTATTAGGGCTGCTTTTTCTTTTCTTTTTTTCCCAAATAAATTGTTAGCTATTTTTAAACTGAAAGTGGATTTTTATTGTGCTCACATGCTTTACTCATTTGAGAAGCTACAATTCCAATATTATAAATTAATAAAAGTTCACTTTGTTGTAGGTAATCATTTTATAAAACCTTTCCCTAATCAGAGAGAAGACAAGTAACAATGTTTGACAAAGAGGAGCTCACAGATGTTCTTCCATGAGAATGTTTGGGAATCTGGTTTTAATTCTAGCACTAAAACACTCAGATTGTAGATATTACAACAATGTTGTTTGATGTTTGGCCTTCATTGCTTATTGTTGTGATTATAGTGGAAGAACTTTCCCACAGCCTTAACACTGCCATAATTATTGAGCCATGTTGGACAACATGGCAAATAACACTGAAACAAAAAATAGGAAAGTAATGCGTACCCATTTTTCTTAAGCTTGTGTCCTTGTTAAAACAGATTTGGCTTATCATGCTGCTATGATTAAGTACCATTAGTCTTCAGCAGAAATCAGCATATCACTTTCAGGACAATCATTTGCAGCTTTGTATGCTCCTTACTAAACTAAAGCTGAAGTTACAGAGCTGAGCTGAACAATATAGATATATATATATTATAGCATATTGAGATATATATATATATATCTCAATATGTGTTTTATGTGTGTAATATCCTTAATGGGACCTAAATAGAGACACTTTCTACTATACTTTAATGTTCATTCTCAAGTATCCAATGTACAGTGTGAATGAATGTACAGAATACACAATAGATAGATGTGTTTATGATTTCATTTCCTGATAACTGTGGTTTATTCTTCCAACCACACCATCTGTGTTTGATACTTGCTATAACAATTGTTCAGCCATGTTTATTTTTGTAATTATGATAAAAAAATAAGATAGTTTAACTTTTATTCTTTCTGTTTAATGCACAATTATTTGCTTAGACACCTTAGAGGCGATTCAGCTATTGACTAAGATCACTGAGTATGCTAAAGTTGTGATGAGCCAACCGACCTGTTTTCTATCATGGGGCAGTTTTAATCAAGAAAATGTGCTTGCTAGACTTCCTCAGAGGCTGCTTTTTTTTCTCTGAGGTGAATGAATGTGTTGAAGATTGTTTTCTCAAAGATTTAAACATTTAAAGTCACGGTCCTCTATTTGGAAAGAAAATAAATGCCAAAAACCAAGTGGCAGGGGCATAAAGAGGGTCAAAAGCAGAATCGTACTGTAAGGTTATTCTCCTGCTCGAACTCCAGTGAGGGAAACATTTCCAGTCCCCTCCACTTCCGAAAGAAACAACTCCAGTAGGAAAAAATGAGGCCCCTTTAGCTTCAACCCGAGCATTTTTTTTTCGTTCTTCTCATCCACCTATAGAAGTTATATGAAATATTATTGTATTCCACTATAAGTTATACAGTATTATGGCTCAGCTGCTGTCTTGCAAATCTGGAGAAAAAAGTTTATTTTTTGTCTGGATTTTATAAAAAATCTTCCGTTTTTGTGATGGCAAAAGAAGAGTGACCTCATCTTATACCCATTCAGTCTGGAGCCAGGGAAAAATGGTTTGGTTTGAATAGAACTACTGTTCTGCTTAGTTCTGTCCTGCTCGTCGTCTCTGCAGGGCTCAGAGAGATCCAGAGCTACTTCTGTGGCTTTTGGTCCCACTCCAAGGCTCAGTTAAGCGGTATTTCCCCCCTTTTCCCCTTGAGTCTCTGATCTGTGCTGCAGACTGATTCACAGTCTGTATGTACACTTGCTTTAACACATAATGCAGAAACCAGCCACGTTGTCACACATGTTCCATCCCTCTCTCCCTCATGTTGATACAAACATCATTTTCCATTTCACAAGCACATTTTTGTTTTCCACAACAAGGGCATTCACAGTCTTCCCTGTGCTACCTCGATGAGGAGTTCCTGTTTAGGGGCAGAGTGAGAGAAAGCTGTCTGTCAGCATTACATCCAAGGCTGTAAGGCTCAGAGAGCTTTCAGCTTTCAGGAATAGCTATGGCGACATACTGCACCTTTGTAAACTCGCATGGCATTCTGAAATCGTTCCCCTCATAAACAACCTCAAGCTTTAAATGATGAAATCATATCAGGTTCATAGGAGGGGCACAAACTTAACCTCCTCTTAAATTGTCTCACCCCTGCACCTACTTTTTTTCTTCGACCTCAAAGCAAAAGTTAAGTATACTGTAAACTGTTGCTCAACTTTTAGGTAAAGCATTTATAATGGTTGAACACCTCAAGCAAAGATTGCATGACATATATGGACGTAGCCTATGGGTTTAAAAAGTGAAGCCACTTGACTGCCCTAGGTGTAGCGCGAGTGGCCGAGCGATTATATATTTTTTTAATATATATATATATATATATATATATATATATATTCAACTTTTTTTAAACCAGGTCATTAACCCATTGAGAGCAAAATCTCTTCCACAAGGAGGACCTGGCCAAAAAGGCAGCAGCACACATCACGTCATTTAGGCTTTTATTGTACAGCACAGTCGGCAAAGTTTTTCAAAGCTGAGAGTCGTAGGTTGTGCAATTCGGTTTTATTTGATTCAGTGTTGTTCTGCTTGTTGCCTAGCAATTATTTTTTTCTGAAACATTATTACAAAATCAATGGATGTTTGTTTACCAGTGATTTGATTTAAATCACCTGACTCGACTCAAGATATACATCAAGGTTACAGGATCGATGAGACTCGATAGCGGTAACGATAAGCTCAAACAATATGGATTTTGGGGTTTTGAAAAATGTGGAACTGGGTTTGGATCTATCGAGTTTCCAAATTTCATAATTTCTGGCTAAATAAAATCAAGACACCGACAGCCAAGATGGCAAAGCTCAACGATTCAAATGGCTAGTTTTATATAAAAGAAATGGTTGTAGAAAGGTGGCTATGTCCATTTCTTATGTTACATTTCTAAGCTTAAGACATTCATTATTAGATTGTTGTTATATTATGTAACTCTGTGAGTAAAATCCCATTCAGTTGTCAATCCATGCAGACAGCATATTTGTATATGTGTAAAATGTGTAAGCCATATTGTGCATATGTCAAGAGTTCATCATTTTGTAAAAGACACTGATACATGATTGTGGTCTTCGTCCAATTCCAAATGAAATTCAAGATGTTGCATAAATTGGACAACGACTCTGTCTGTCCAAGCGTTGTGCTTTGCAGGTCATTGGGAAATATCTCTTTATGACCGTTGTGTTCAGAGTTACTGGGCTTTACAGGGGGAATGTTTAGAAAGTACCCTGGGACTGAACCTCCGGATCTCAATCCCCATCAAACTGTTCTCATCATTTTTTTTGTGTTCCTTGTCCCTAAGGCTCCCACAGCACTACACACATTGTCTGTATTTCACAGGAAGATGATTTAGTGCCTATTTCACACCAGATGAAGAACACATGTAGAGAACTTTTTTCTGATCCTGATGTTTCTTTTTCCATGGTGTTTTTTTTTTTTAATGGAAATGGGGAAAAAGAAAGGATAATGCCTTATTGTGCAAAAGGGTGCAAACATTTCTTCATGCATTAAAATAAAAGTTGCATGCTCTTGACAAAGTCCTTCTGATGTGAAGCATGGAAAGTATGCATTTTGCTGAAAATAATTAATGGAATTTCTGCACTTGTTATTCTTCTACATTGAGCCCAATGGAAGAAAATGTTACAAGATTTCAGAACCTATAATCAACTTCTTCTTGTGTTCAAAGATATTTGGCGTTGGTTTTATTGAGGAGGATAAGACACATGGGAACATACTGTGATTCTGCAAAGTGCATTCATCAAAAATACACTTCACATATTGCTGCTTTCATTTCTTCTCTTTTAGCATGATCCCCTGTACTGAGTGATACACTGATCTAAAAATGGTAGCGTGTATATGAGTGTGGCAACTCCTGCGACCACCAGCTCTCTGGCTTGCTGCATCCTTCCTTGGCTATAGTGACTGTTTTTTTAGTTGAGTTATGCAAGCTTACGATTGTAAACAAGTCCAAACCAATTTAATGTAACCAGGACCAGCTTACCCTCCTTCATGCCAACCCCACCACTTTGCCAATACCAACCATCAGAAGAAAAAAAAATCTCCTTCTTTGGGAATATATGTGGGCAGACAAAAACTTTCTGCAGGACTCTTTACAAACCAAGCAGTCTGGAGGCACTTGATGTGATTAGGTAATGTGCAAAAAGAGGCTCCATAACAAAATGGAGTCTGGTGGTGAAGAAGAAGTTGCGTACTTTGAGTCAGCTGCCATGCTGCTGAGCAAACCCCTGAGAATCTGAGAACATCTGAGGGCAGAAAGGCTGACAGAAGCAGTGACCACATGGATGACTTCAGGTCAGAAGCCTGCTGTGAAGCCACTTGTGAAGTTTCTTTTAAAAATAAAGTCCACTCAGGAATATGTTGAAGGCATTCTGCTTACTTTGAATCCACAAACTGATCTTGTGGCCTCAACAACCTCAAGCATGGTGGGCGTACTTTAGACAGCTGCTGTTTATTTTTAATTAGTGCTGGTCTTAGAGGATGGAGAAGAAAATTAATCAAGCTAGTTGTTACCTAGCAGGAGTTTTGCCTCAGCTCAGGAGCCCTAACACTCCACATGGTGTGCTATCTGAGGCATTTTTTTTACCCGTGCTATTGGCACTGTCAGACACTTCACTGGACTTCCCATGCAGCTGGAATAGTGAAATATAGGCTACATGGGAAACAACATGACAGCCTATACAGTGTGTTTCAGGCTTTTTCTGATCAACACCATGTGCTTATGGTAACCCCATATATTGTGTCCATGTGTCTTGTACGTCACAAAAATAGTTTTGATATCACATGGTCTAAAGTAGTTCCCAGTTCAGGCTAACATGTCTTATCTGGAGTCCCTTCTTTTCTGTCTTTCCTTTCTCTACAAACATGAAGTGAGGGGACTTGGCCAGTGAGTTTGCGAGGGGATAGGGAAAGCATATTTCATCTGTTTTATATAAAACATCACTACACTCTTCTTTGTAATTCTTACAGTGGTTTATATCTACGATACACAAACATGATGCAAGTTTAACAAGCAATTCTCCAACTTTCTGTCCTCTTGAAAGAGGTCTTTGACTTTAAAAAGCCAATGTGGGTCAGTGGCAGCACACCTCCAGAAACTATCAGTCATCATTAAATATGCTGAGAGATAAATTGGGCAGAAAAAGGCCTGTCCACGTCACGCCCGGCAGCACCAAACCAAAGACCCAGACAATTGACACTGCTGGCGAGCTGGCTGTGGCTCACATTAGACGAAAGGAGCAAGAAACTGAAAAAAAAAAAAAGGGATGGTACATTGATGCACATGAGGGGATTTTCCACTTCTAAAAGTGAGAACCAGCTGTGCCTGATTTCCCTACTGGGAGCGTGCCCAGTAAATCATGACAATAAGTGTCTTCTTTAGACACCGCTGGACTCAAAAGTTTTGAATAGTTAGCTAGATTTTCAAACAGTAATGCTTAGTTACTCTAACTGTAACTAAGTTACTGCCATGTTGATACACATTATTAAAAGATGATTTAGCATTGCTTCTGTGTACATTAACTTGAGCCTATGTTTATTTTAGCAGCTGCAGTTACATTAAATGCACAGACAGACAGACAGACAGACAGACAGACAGACAGATAATGTTCTTCATTTTAAGACGAGTACATATTTCTCACAATGATTCATAGGAAAAAAGAATGTGTGTATATCTCTTGGAAGCTACTTAATGTGCTACACTGCTTTTTACAATATGACTTATCATTTTTGACCACCTCTAAAAAAAAGTTACAGCCATAAAGAGAGTACATTGCTAGCACATTAATAAATAACAGTGAATGCAACTGTAGAAAGTAGAAATAGTAATATCCAACCTCAGTCACACCACCGTAACAGAACATCTAAGACCAACGTCCCTAAATGTCAGGGGACCGGTCACCTGGTGTTTTATGTCAGTTTATGTAAATACGTCTTCATTTTCAGTCTCTTTTCACACTGCCATCACTTTGTCTTGATCTTTGGCCCAGTGTGGTGCGAAACAGATTGAGTCACTGTTTTATTTTTTTAAAACTTTCCTTCCTCCTACCAGAATGCTTTTAGTCTGACAGCAATGACATCTCAGGGCTACTGACACCGGGTGGATGGTAGTTTCAGCCCCCACTCTCTCTCTCTCTCTCTCTCTCTCTCTCTCTCTCTCTCTCTCTGTGCTCTCCAGGGTCCCAGACGGCTGCTCTCATGTGTCATGAGAACACACTCCCTCTCCACACAGATACTCATTTGCAGTATGCACACACATAAAACCACACACCAACAGAATTGTGGGAATGCAAACACAAATTCACACACATTCTCTCAATGTATTTTTTCTCTTTCTCAGACAGATATCCTCCTACATGTCTCCTACAGTACAACCCCCTGTTAACCTCATGACCCTTAATCATTAATCATTGGGATTGTAATGATTTGCAGAAAATGTGAGACAACAGCTTATTTCCAAAGCTAGCTAAATGTAAGAAAATCTCAAAACAATAAATCAAATCGATAGAAATTCATTGGGATAAAAAACAATAAGTGCAGCTACGTGTAACAAATCAGTTGGTTGTAATGTTCCGCTGTGTCACAGCAACCAAGACACAACATTTCAACTGAGTGAACATACACCTCAGAGGGACATTAGACACTACAGGTGGTGCCGACCAACATTTCGATAAATCATCCATAGCTCTTCTTTAGTGAGCCAAAGCTAACACAGAGAGACAGCAGGAAGGATCCTGTTTCGACATTAAACATTTGGCCCCAGTTCGTCCATGTGAGCCCCCGTTTGAGAGTTTTTCTTCCAAATGGAACAAAAAGAAAACTGAGCGATCCAAAAGCCTAAGTGTAGCTGGCAGCGAGTTTGCAATGGGGGATTAATTCTAAGTTATCCCACGAACTGAAAATAACCAAGCTTGCAAGCTGGCAAAATTGAAGCCGCTTGTCCTCTGCGTGCTGATTGGCAGTGATGCTGTAAAGCTGTCAGCTCCAAGATGAAGAGACAACAGATCTTTGAAATGAAACTGTGTCTATGTCTAAATATGAAACCCCTGGGGTGGTTGATATAGTATTTAGCCTCTAGAGGCGTGGTTATTGGGACATTCGATGTTGGTTAGTCAGGTGTTTTTTCACTGGTTTGTTCTGGACTGAATTATCCCCATGAGGACGGTCCTGACATTGCACAGACAATTGATCGGACTAGCAGTGAGCATGCTTGCAATAGCTGTGACGATTGTAAATATTTCACCTGTTTAACACAAACATGTTGTGGATGTTAGCATTTTGCTCTTATTGAATAACATAACTATTTTTCCACTATTTGTTTGAAAGAGTAGCAAAGAAGCAAAATCCAGAGTTGAAATATCTTCATTCATTTTTCAGAAGTGTTGAGAGTCACCCTTCTAATGTCAGCATGTCATTAACATGTCTCAAATGGTTAACATTATACCTGCCAAACACTTGCAATGTAGCATTTTCATTTGGGTCTTGTAAAAAGGACATTAGCATTTTGCGTGATTTGTCGGATACTTGATTTGACCAAGTTCATGCAAAAATATTTCTCTCAGCTTCGGCTATACATCATTTTAAGTCTTACGAGCAAATGTTAGCATGTTAAAAAAGCATTCAACATTATGAATATTATAAATGTAAATGTTGCTACCTACAATGGAATGGTAAAAGAGGCTACACTTTCAGCACAGCTAGTGTGTCATTGCGAGCTCTGTGTTTCACATAGCATCTTTTTTCAAGGGCTTGAAAATGAGGCATAGCCTACAATTAGCAGAGATTAGTAGTATCAATGACTTTATTTTATCTGACGACATAGTATGTGTTGTGATGCAGGTCCAACTTCTATTAACGCAGCTACTCGGGTCTACATTTTGCCAAGGTTGTAAATAAAGGAATCTCAACACCGATCAACTGCCTAGCAGATGCACCCATAAAGTAAACGGCAAGTTGTGCAATAAACCTGTTTTCACTTTATTAAGGCATGGTTTCAGTCAATGTATCCAAAGAATACTCAATAACAACATGAACACAGTGTACTGAGGTCAAACTCTTAAATTCTTGAAGCTTGGTGGATCAAGTGACACTCAGGAGGCACATCATTAAAAAAGCGCCCATCTCTAAAAGTTGCGACGATGTTCCAGCAGTCCATTTAGACTCAGCTTCTCCCTGCCCTATGTAGACAACCCCTTATGTGAGGCCATGGGTTCTCCGGGGGGGTCGCTCTTAAATCTAGTCCTTTTCGTCAACATCGCTGAAATACTGCCTTGCCCAAACCGGTTTCCAGGAGGGATCAAGTAGCAGGCTTGCTGTGAGCGCTGGCCGTCCTGTGGCCTTTCATTAATGGTCTGCCATCTGAGAGCAGCTGTGCGAGGAGGCTGTTGCTGAGCAGATAGAGACGGTTCAACGTGAGAAAGGAAGAGGGGTGTAAGCATAAACACTGAAAAAGGTTGTGGCTGTGCGCTTTGATGGCTGTGATGTATGAATAACTGTCGCCCTGGTGGTCTTATCGGGAGGGTTGTGACCGAGACCTGACCCCCGTCCCCCCCATCTTGTTTAAAATGGAGGCTGAGCGGGCACACTTGGTGTTCTGAAACATTTGCAAGATTCCTCCCTGTCCTCAAGTGCATAGATTTATGTCTGAAACAACAGGGAGCTCGTGTCCCAAAGTATGCTGGCTGCATGCTCTGCACAGTGCAGCACTGACACAAAGGTTTGACAACGTGCCTGTAAAGTCGTCACATGCGACGGAATGTGGTTAGATCTTCTGCTCCTTTTTTTATGATCCATCCCAGGAGGAGGATAATTAGAGCCCAGCCATGGATAGTGACACCTCCAATGCACCTAGCAGCACACTTACAGGCTGAGGAGATAATACACCATCAATCACAGTGGCATCGACATGAGGGAGGGGTGCATTGCAATGCCAGTTTGTCGCACAATCAAGACAACAAGGGGCATTTGGAGCTTCCTTTCAATCCACGTATTCTGACCATTTTTTTTTCGATATCCACAGAATTTGTATTTATTGATTTATTTAGAGTTTTGGATCTACTCATCCTGTAACTGTGCACTGCCTTGCTGACACCTCCCTAAAAATAGTGCCCACTAATCCTCCAGTCCCCCTTTGAGATGCAGCACACATTAACCAGGCATTGACCCAGCACATGTACTTGGTCCAAAACCTCTGAAGCATATTTGATGCATTTGAATTGAACTGTGCATCTTTGCGATGTAGACATTAAGACATGGAAGAAAGTGATTACCATGTTGTCACACTGTTGTGTCAAACTGCAGAGTATATGCATGAAGCAGGCGGGACGTAACCTGCTCTCTGTCACCACCTTGCTGCGTTGCTGCACCCTCTGCTGGGGTTGATTAATACAGCTTTAACAGGAGACCCAAGTGGACAAGTGCAGTGGCAACACAAGAGACCAGAGGGATCATGTTGTTGAAACACACACTCTAGGTGTTGGCAGGATTTTAACATCTTTCTCAAAGGAAGCTCAGGAAGCCAACTGGCTGTGGCAGAATGTCCATGTGAGCTATAGGCTACAAGGTGAAGCGTTCGTAGATCTTCAGTATAAGCGCTAAAAGCTCTGATGGCAGTTCAGAGTGGAAAAGAAATGCAGGGCTTAATGAAAGGTGACATTTGCAAACACTATGGTGTAAATATGTAGTAATATTAGCACTTTAAATGAAAACTGCCATGATTCTCTGTTAAAAGCTTTACAAACAAAGTTCTCACTTACTTTAAACGTCGGTCACATGCATGCGGAGTCTCCTTTATGACAAATCTTTTCCATCTTTGGGAAAACATTCCTCTTAATGACAGTTAAAATAAAGTCTCCATGCGTTACACAGAGCTTTCCATTGCATGGTGATGAAATAATCTGAAGCCCACTGGGAGGTAAGAAGGCCATCCATGGTGCATCACAAGTTTAAGCGACCTACTCCCTCCTACAACTGGACCTCACTACATTTCACAGGCAGCTATAAGTCATTTACATCACATGCCTCACTGATCACCATGCAGGATGTGTGTCTTCGTTTTGATAGAAGGGGACATAAATTGTGTTTTTAGTGCACTGCAGCTGACTTGAAGGTTGGAAACAGAGTGTGCCAGGCCGCGCGCTGGCCACCAGAGTAAAGTGGAAGGGAGGGGGCAGCCCAGTGAGTGGCATGTACCCCCTGTGGGGATTTTGTAAAAGGAGACCCAAACTGAAATGGACAGCTGAGCCAACTCGCATGCCTTTTACATCAACTGGAAGGCCCTCTGGTCCCATCTCTAAATCTGTTTCCCTGGCCGTTAGCATGCACCATCTTTTGCGACTCTCAGCGGTGGTGGGTTTTCCCCCCTTCAAAGTCAAAATATTGTTCAACTTCAAAATTAGAACGAAGCAAAATGAAACGCAAAACTTTCCCAAACTATCAAATTGATAACACATTATTAATCATGCCTGGCTGTTTAAGATGAAAGAACCTGATAATGTTTTCTCTTTGAGATTTAGGCCGCATTTTCTTTCTTCCCACATTATCCCCTGATACCATCAAATGCATTTTTTTTTATTTTTTTTTCAGGAAAAATAAAAGCAGAGGCGAGTGACTGGACAGCTTGTCTTTAATAAGACTTAAGATACTCCACCTGACCTTGTAACGCACATCAAAATAATTATAGCATATACACGCACCAGCATTTCAAACACATATGAGTCTATGGAATCTTGATGCACATGAGAGAAGACAGTGTCATGCTTGCACATGTGAAATCAAACAGTGTCTAACTGTTAAATAGTGGAGTAAATCTCTGTTTTAAGAAGCATCACCTTTGAAGACTTCTGCTTTGTTAATCGTCGTGGTTGCGTTCTCTTTCTTTACATCCAGTTCTGCATACAATCAATCAAAGCTGAGGTTCGAGCAGATGTTTACACATAATACGAAGCTGCTTGCGTGTGAACGTACATTTCAAAATCTTCGTCCTGTGATTTCTCGGTTCGCTTTTACAAAAACTGTTACATGTGGCTTTATACACAGGAGGAAGTTCAATACTTGGCTTTCTACTCTGAGCAGAGGAGCAGAAAATGACTCCCTTTCATTCACCTGCAATCGTCACATCAGCCCTCCTCTGTCCATCACACAGTTCATTTACATTATTCACAAATATGTACCCAGTCTTTTATATTTCTCTTTCAGTTAAATAACTAAAGAACAAAGTAAAACCAACACTTCAGCTTATTGTAATCCAAATTACACAGCTGTACCTTAATGTACAAAGCATGAGGCCATCACTTATTGAGGTGCATGGGATTTCTGCCACAAAGATCTTTACTAATGTTTACACTGCATCCTGTTTTTGACTTCTTGCTTGTGTCCTGATGCTTCGGTTGTCACTTTCTGCAGCCCGGTTCTTCTCCAGAGATAAGTACGTTTCATCTCAGGGGCTTAGACAGGGGGAAAAAAGGGTGGTTGATTGGCACAGGTGACAGCAGTCCCCCATATGAGCGTTGGCAGGGCTGGGAGAGGTTGGTGGCCTAAAGGCGACGGGCACTTCAGCACTGGAACATGTCACAGGACCTCTGTGAGAGGGAGCAGAGAACAGGGTTAAAGATCAGCAGACGTCGGGGATTCATCAACACATGCTTAAAGACAGAAGGTTGTTCAGTTTGCATTCAAAAGAGGGTCTCACTCTTTGATCTGAGTGATGAGATGGTCTGTGCACCTCTGACCTTTTGGCAAAACTAAACGTAAAAGACGAAGCAGCGACAAGAGCTTGTTAGGATTTACTGTCCTGTGAACATGGCAGTATTTGTAAGAACTCAAATGAATAACTGTCAGAGTCAAACGCAGCCAACTTAGGGAACTACTTCCTTATTGATGTTACGCCAGAAGATTTGACTGACAACGCCACATGTGCCTACTCTAAATACATACGAACATTCAAACAAAGTCTGGAAGAATGCTTCGATGTATAAAATGAAGTCCGATGAAGTTACAAAAAAAGGTGTCTCATGTGTCCACATTTACAAGAGTGAATGTTTGCTTTTTATACGCCTGCGTCAAAGGCACGCAGATAGAGGAAAGTAAAGTGTTAATTAATGTGTGATAACATTTAAGGGGACTGCCTCTGTTTGCTTTCCGTAATATTTACGACCTCTGGCTTGTCTTCAGGCTATCAGGTGCAGGTTAAGATCTCGCAGGAGAGGGAGAGGAAGGTGCTGCTGACGTTGACGCAGGGTGTTTGGTTGAGTGAGGGGTGATATGGTGCTTAATCGCTCCGGGGTCCTGTTTCTAACCCCCTCGCCGTGAAGCACTTGTGGATAGGGTCTCCTCGTCACCTCAGGCATTGTGGGAATTCCTCACAGGCCCCTGTCAGAGGGGGCTGCTGGAGAAAAGCTGTCATCAGGATAAAGATACCCTGCTCCTCTTCACTCCTTTCACTTCACTATTTTTCCCCGATGCCGCCTCTGGGACTTTGTGGCTGTAAGGCGAGTCTCCACACCCTCCTCTCCTCAGGGTGTGATGATCTGCACGTTTGGGATCGAACACGTTCTAGTTTTGGTCTCTGTGTGCCCATGCTTCCTTCTACTACAGTTGCTCTTTAGTAATGACAACTTGGAAGTGTGTATCTGGCACAAGCCAGTTTGAATTGAACCGTGGCTATGTTTGCTGCTGTTTTATATGAGGGGAGGAAGAGGGAACACACTGTGACCGACACACTAGTGTTCCTGGCTTAAGCAGATCCTTTCACACAACACATGGCTGTTGAATTGTAAAAATGCTTATAATTCTGTGATGTAGATTAACAGTACACAAGTAACCATATTAGAGTTATTTTTTCCACGTCTGGCATCAACCCAACTTTAAGATTTACTCCCCCGACCTTGGAAAAAAGTGTGACCCTTTGTAAGCTTTGGATACAGATCTACACATTTAGTCGACGATACTAAACATCATCACCCTCCCTCGTTGGCACCAAAACTACTCAACAGTAAATGCTCGTCAAATATTACGTTCAAACTGTAACGCAGCCGTCCACCACTAGGCGGCAGCTCTGGCTAATGGACGTTCTCTTCTGGCATGCTAGCACTGTTAACATTAGCCACGCTCAACAAACCAAATGACATTATTTACTTGCAGACAATTGGAAGTACCGGTAAGTTGTTCTGAGTGTTTTCTTATCTTTACACTATTTGGTTAGTCTGAATTTAAATATGCAATTTGAATCGACTTTGAATTAGGTGCCTAGGAGCACTCCTAGTTTTTCCTGCACCATGTAGGTAAGATTTTAAAGAAAAATCCAAAAAAGTAATTTAATCTGTAAATGTGAAAATACTGCTAATGTCTATTACACCTATTCTACTCAAATTATGAGATCATAAAGTTAGCATGGAAAGTAGGTTTATGTTTTTGTACAGATTAACTCTGAAAGTAAGGAGAATCATTAAGGCTACCACTCTTCATGCTAGGCTAGTTTCATCATCTTGCCAGGTTGCTTTGATCGCGTCTTTCTTCTCTTGATTGTTGATTTTTACCTGACTTGATGTCTGGTGTCTATAATCATGTTGGGTGTTGTTGTCAGTGTGTACCTGCAACGTGCTGGGGCTTCATCGGGCCGGCCTTTTTCATAAATGAATCCTCACTCTCAAACGATAGGATGGGATCAGAGTCCATGCTGCTTTCAGAGTTTTCCCGCGCTCCGTTGGTAGTGTTGCCATGATTTGCGAGATGGAGAATATCTCCGAAGTTGGCGGTGTCTCCTTTTGTGGACAGACCGTTTTCATGTCTTGTAGGCTGGACCCCATTGACCACTGGAACCGAGGGGCTGCTGAAAAAGGGGGAAACACAAAGAAAAATGTGGTTTTACTTATTAATGGTGACTCATGTAACAAATGAGTCATCCCACCATTGTCCCATCACAACAAGTTTTTTTTCAGCCTACCCCACGAAGAGGCTTCAAATACAGAAAATAAACATTACAAGAAACAATATCTTTCTCCAAACACTTCCATTTGTTACTGTTACCCGTCAGTGTTACGCTTTTGTCTGGCTTCGGCAGAAAGGAAGTTTCAAATCATCAAAGAAAAAGCACACAGATTTGAAACTTTTTACCTTTCTTTGCCATTGGTTTGTCCGTTGTCTGTCTTGTGATTGGGCAGGTTGACCTCTGGCTTTGGCGGATATTCAGCAGAGGCTAAAGGAAACAAATCAACCATTTAGCCAGTGTAACATCAACCTGATCATCTCACATAAAGAACCTTTAAATAAACATAAACAAAAGCACAAAACCAATAACGAATGTCTTCAAACTGTGTCAGGCCGACCTAAATTGGCAGAAAATGGGAGCTACATTTTCCATGGGCTTCCTTCCTGTGTAATCCCCCCCACACTCCGCTCTGCTGAGGACACGGCCGTGGTTGAAACAGATCTCTACTCGCCGACTACAAAAGAGGGACGCCTGCCAGACATCCGACCACATCAGTGGCTGGCATTTGCCGTTCTGTGATGGGGAACTTTGCCTCAAACAGCATATCTCTGTGACCACATTGATCCCCTTTATCTTACTCATCTACTGTGCGTGACGTGGAAGTCTGGGCAAAGAGAGTCTATGCGTCTCAATTTAGCTTAGTTAGGATTTTTTTTGCCAAAATTAGAAGCTGCAACATCACACCTGTCCCTGCAGAATAGCTTGTGTCAATAGTTAATATCTGATAAATGCTGCAGGCTCTTCCTCTCAAAAGTCCCTCCGTCCCACAGTTTGGACAACAAGTAAGCACACATGGGTCCTATTTAACAGAGAAAAAACTAGTTAAACTGCAGCTGTGCAGGATGTGAAGCAGAAGTGTATAATCTAATAACTCCGTTTCTACAAAATGGTCTGAAGACAAGCTGACCCAGGCAGAAATAAGAACTAAAGTGCAACAAATACCTGTGACTTGGTTTAAGCTCACACATTAAAGAAGTCAAATCAGCAGGGGAGAGACGATGCAGTCTTGTGTTATATAATTCAAGCCCCCAAGGATGAATAATAAAGAGTTCTTTGTTGAGCAATGACATGAGTCAGACTCTGTCGAACATGGCATGTGTTCGTAGTTAAGGTCCATCTGCTAATCGCACAAGTAGTAAAAGTTCAAACTTCTGGGTGGATTGTGTAAACCAACAGGTCACAAACCGTACACAACAACTGAACATCAGTTAAAACCATTGCCCTTCACAATCCAGGTAGATTAAAAGTCACACTCTGTTTTAACCTGGCTCAGAAGAGGCTGTGTCTGTGTCTGTGTCTGTAGCTTTAAATGTAAATGAGCTGTGTCTGACCACGCCCCTCTCTGGAAGGGCTCAGGTGGTTTGGGCTTTCTTGCACTGTGCCTTATTGTTTACAGTGGAAAGGTGAACTCAGAGGGCAGAACAAACTCCCTGCTGTGGTAGTGTCACCCAAAGGGGGGGGCGGGGTTACTGCCCTTTGTGATGTCATAAAGGGAAAATGTCCAACTGGCTTGTTCAAGCTTACATTTTCTGAAAAGTGGAGCATGCAAAAGACAGGAGATGGACTTTTCTCATAATTGTGGGGTTTGCAGACAGACTGGTGACCTTTAAAGAATATTAGTGGGGTATTGATATAAAACTTAAAGCCCCTATGGGGAGGTTTGAACTGGTTATGAAACAGACTGACGTTAATCCTATGAGTTACAAAGGGAAATATGACCAACAGCAACAGGATCAACTCTCTCTAAAGTTATTTATCATGCATTTAACCTCTGCTGGGGGGACGGGGTCAGACGAACCATTTAACAGCATGCTGAAGAAATGGCCTTTGTGTACATTTTCAATAACAATAACAATTATGATGAGACTTACACATGTGATTGTTTAAGAAAGCAGGATGAGTTTTTCGACAAAAACACTACCTTCAGATGTTCAGGACAACATATGTAAATACATAGAAGCCCCACTTTGTCTGCAGGGGGCAGCAGAAAGGTCCTCACAGGAGCCTTAAAGACGTTGTTTCTCTTACCTCTGCTGCTCTCTGCCTCTTTATCGTTGCCATTCGTGGGCGGGGAAGACTTTGTCTCTTTCTGTGAAGTAGATATTTTGAGTCAGTTTTTTTGTCCTGTTACATTTTACTTTGTTACTTCATAAAAACTGAACCGCAAATGTACCTTGTCGGCGCCATCTGTCTTGCGTGTCCGTTTCATAATCTCGTCCAGACGCTAAAAAACAAATAAAAGACAGAAAAATAAGACAAAGGAAATGCCACAAAGAACAAAATGCCAATCACAGCACTTAAGTGTTTTGTTTTTTTTAAGAACACAGCAGGACAGATATGTTCACGAGGTTCAGATTTGAGGATTTCTGTTTTTCATCACACATGATCACAAATGCATAATTAAATATGGTTATAGTAAGGTAGAGTGCCGACACACTTTGACAAACTCGTGTTTCACATTTACTGTTCTCTGCTGGGAAAAAACTTGAGGTGAATGAACCGAGTCCAACTGAGGCCCTTACGTCTCCAGGTGGAGGGCTGCGTCAATAATGAGTACTTGTATTTTCAGCTGGAACGCCGGCGTAGGATGGTCGAACAATGAACAGTAAGAAGATGGATGCTTTACAGCCAACAGAATGGAGAGATTTGTCTGAAGATGACGACCTTCATCTGAGGACACAGCTAGCCTGAGACTACAAGACTTGAACTGCAGCTGCCACTCATAAAAGGGAAACCACTTTCAGATCCAAGATATTTCATTGATAGCTCATGCATTTGTGGAAAGTCATTTTGCTTTGTCTAGTTGCTTTGTTTTCCCATCAGGTTATGCTTAACACTCCACCACAAAGTCTTTTTTAAGAGTTAGTTTCGGGAGAAGTCAGTCAATCTGCAGCAATATTTGATTAAGTGTGACTAAGCAGGAAGTCTTTGAAACACAGGACATGCTGTCCAATGGGGCTAAATCCAGCGCAGATCCAGACACAGACCGTGTGAACAAGGCCTGGCCTCTGGAGAGAAGAGCCTCTTACATATGGTGAGAAGACGAAGGTAAAGAAAAGCTTAGCTAGCATACAGAGAAAGATGTGGGTGGTTTACTCGAGTAGATGGTCACGGTCATAGAACACACACACACACACACACAGACAGATCTGCACAAATCCACCCAGATAATGATTGGCACAGCAAGGCCTCCATTATTACTGTTTAAATATAGCCCCATGCTCACACACAGACTGAGCCCTGTTAAATCACGGCATGCAGACGGCCAATCCTGGATAAGCCAAAAACATCATTCATCTTGGTTTCAGGGACTCAACTTTCAAGCCTGCTCTTGTCATGTCAGGAGACAGACCACAGATTTATGCATCCCAGAATATGATACCTCCACTGAGGGAGGAGAGCTTATTGTGTAATGACTGCAGAATTCATTTAGTGTTACCTTGAGGTGGATGTTGAGAAGAGACACGGGACGAGGGACGTTCAATACTTTCAGTCAGTCAGTTTGGACATTTTAAGGGTGTTTTATTCCCGCTTAAAAGCTCAGGCAAGGATTTTAAGAAAAGAAACCCAGAAGAGCTTGAGTGCATTTCCAGTCTCAAATAGGTAACTTTATATCCTGACTGAAGGATCCAGGGGAGCACAGATGCATTGCCCTACCTTTTTCCTCTCCAGCCTCTCCTGCTCCTCCTTCTGGAAGTGTTTCTCCCTCTCCAGACGCTGCTTCTCTGCCTCCTCCCGCGCTTTCGCCTCAGCCTCTTCTTTCTGAAAACACACACACACACACACACACACGCAGGCGAGAATCCAAACAATATGTTAATGCCAGCATAGTGAGGGAAAAAAAATCTCAGCCAAAATAACATGCCTTTTACGTAACAAGGGTGTGGTTGCACGCTGCAATTATTGTCTACAGCCATAAAGGGAATATTTTTCTGTATCTTTAAGCCAACGTGGTCTATTTTCAAATTTTACAGCTTTGTGAGAACTACTCAAAGCGAAACACAATAGTTTCTTAATTATGCCTTTGCATAATTATATTGGATCATTTTCAACCACAAGTGCCAATTCTGGGAAAGACCACAGGGGGGTGGCACAGAGCAGTAACTGGATGTACAGAGAGCCGACTACGCCAAGGCTGCTCGAGCTGCAGGATGACATCCACAATATTTACAAAGAAATAAAAAAAGCTAACGTCGATGAGAAAACTCTGAAACATTGTAAACATATAAACAAGCTCGCCAGTTTGGTTTAATATATGACTGCAAAAAAAGGTCAAGGTGAAGTGAGCAGCTGAAACAGTAAACAAGTGGAAGAAAAACAGACTGTTTGCGTCGGAGAGCGTGTCATTTGTGGTGTGATGGGCAAAGTGCCCGGGGATAATGTGAGGCTGCAGTGTAAGAGCATGAATGTTTTGCTTGACCTTTACTCAAAAGGTAGCAATCGTTTTCACACTTGTGCTTTATGGACCTCATCACTGTAACAAAGTACTTTAAGTACTTGTGAGTTACTTTAGCCCTGATCTGAATAACACGGTCCGTCCACTGCACTGTGTTCACACCCAAAAACTTTCACTTCCGCTGCTTTCTCTGCTTGCTTGATGGAGACGGGGAGCGTACTTGTTTTTGCAGGCGCAGGTTCTCCTCCTGCTCGGCCTTGGCTCTCTCCTGAGCTTCTTTCTCCTCCTGCAGACGCTGGACTTCGTCCCTCTTCTGTTGCTCCTCCGCCATAGCACGGGCCTCTTCCTCCCGGAGTCGCCTCTCCTCTGCCTCCTTCACTATCCGCTCCTCTCGCAGGATCCTAAAGAGTATGGACGGGAGTTTAGGTGAAAGCAGTTTTCACTAAATCATTTCATCTGGTGACACTTCCTCAGTTTGTCTTCTCAGTGGAGATTGAAGCACCAGCAACAAGAAACTATTTCAGGACATGGAAACAATCGGAAGTATGAGTGCCAGCAGGAGATCATATCCATTCCCGAGCTGTAAATAGGGACTTGTCGCTGTAAGAATCAGTCGACAGGCTATCAGATTCCTAATGCTTCCACACTATGGCCAGTGCTCAGTGAGAGACTCATTCAGACACCTGATGTGAGAATGCATGGAGCAGTCCTGCTTAGTTTGACAGATGTCTGTTTCATTTCTCAAAAAGGGAAATAACAAAAATGTCATATGTGAGGTTTGTTTTCAATATCAAAATGACTTTAACAGCAGATTCTACACCTGTGATTTCAGAATGACACTTTGGCATTTTTTTTGTAATTTTCTCGATGATGCTTTAGTGCTTTTCAAATGTGCTAATGACGCTGACATTGTCATGATCCTTTAGTCTCCCAACAATAAGCTTTTGTACAGTTCTGACCTGCTTGTTTTCCTCAATTCTCCTGGCTGAAAACACAGCTTGGGAACTTTTCCTTTAACATCATCACAGACACGTTTGAAAAAAAAAAAAAAAAAAAAAGGTGTTTTGAGGCTTATTTCTAATCCTCTGACCTGTCTTTCTCCTCCTGTTCACGTCGCTCCTGCTCATCCCTCTCCCTCTGCTCCCGGGCCTGTCTGCGTCTCTCTGTCAGGATGCGACCCGCCTCCTCGGCGTCGTTGGTGCCTGCCATGGGCTTGGCCGACGGAGAGGGTGCAGGCGATGCTGCGGGGACAGAAGGAGCTGAGTGAGCCGGCTCAGGTGAGGAGGCTGCAGCAGCGGTCGTAAGTGTCGGGCTCGATGCATGAGGGGAGGAGGCAGCTGAGGCAACGAGGATGGCAGGAACCAGAGGAGAACCTAAAAACAAGGGAAACAGCTGTTACACAGAGACAGACACATACATGAGTTTGAAAGCGGCCCTCTTAGAGCCCACCCAAAATTTTTGTTTTTACGCTTTGGACTCAGCATTTTATCACATTTTGGATTTTGTTAAAAAAAAAAAAAAAAAAAAAGTATAACATTTCAGGCCCTGATCCATCATTTTTAATAAATGCTCAACAGCAACTTTTTCTCTCAACAATAGAAAAAGCAATATCTTCAGCCTTCGAGTCTGTAATTACGTCATTAAGGCTGATTAGTGCTGCCTCTCAGTGCTGTGTGTGGCAAGACGCAGCGTATGGAGCTGTGTGGCGCTCTAAATCCATTTGCATGGCTAATTAAGCCTGATGTAATCTCTGTCTATTGGCTCTTGAAAAGAGACACAGATTTTCCAGACGCTTGTTCACTTTTTTTCCCTTCAATTGTTTGTCTTCTGGCCGGTCATAGGAAGAGACCGAGCCATAATACAATAACACAGTGTGACTCAGATCTAGAGAAGGCTTCTGAACCACAGCACAGGCCAAATAGGACAGTGGATTACTGTGGAGGGAAGAACCTGCAACAAAGTGCAGATGATCGTGCAGCATTCGGACATTATAACATTTATTACTGAAGGTCCTTTGACTTGCTTGTTCCACATATTTCAGACTCACGTCATGATCTTCCTTCATCACATGAGGTCTACTTAGTGGTCATTATGAAACCTCCCTCAACATGTGATGACAGGTTCCTCTCTTGGTTAACATGTCAGCTGACTCCAGCTACTAATGCGGCTCAATGAGATGTGGTGGAAAGCTCAGACAAAACCGTTCTGATTTTAGTGTTTCAAGGTCAAAGCAAACGTCCTACATCATGTTACAGAAAAAAAAACGGACAAATTGAACTTCATTGTTTCTCCTCTAGCACAGAGTTGAGATCACTATGAGTCATAGCAGAGGGACACAAGTTGATGTTTTCTCTGTGGAGGTGACCTTCAAATCTGTGCACAGCCAGGCTGACTGTCATTTTGTTGGCTTTGATCGTAACCACGACGACACCAAATCTGTGTTTCGTACTCACCCTTTCTGTCCTCAGGCGTTGCGGGCCTGCGAGGCTCCTTCACTCTCTCGAGGGGGGCGGGGGAGGATGTACGGTGGTCGATCCTGGCAGGGGTCCTGGCTCTTTTGGGCCGACTTTTAGGGGTCGATGGGCTTCCATGTGTGGATGAAGGTTTAGGGGAGGGGCTTCCACGTGTGGATGAAGGTTTAGGGGAGGGGCTTCCACGTGTGGATGAAGGTTTAGGGGAGGGGCTTCCACGTGTGGATGACGGCTTCGGAGAAGCGGCAGGGCTGGGCGAGGCCGGTCTGCCCTTAGACATAACAGGAGATGACGTCCGTTGTCTTGATAAAGGACTAGGACTGGAAGGAAGGAACATTTGGGAAGAAATGATTAAACTGATGTGAAATTGTCCCATTTGTTGATTCTGCAGACAAAAGCTGAAATGAAATTTAGGAATTCAGATGTCCTGATGAAACCTGACAAACGGGCAGAGCAGACGAGGCACTCAGACATTGCATCATCCTTACATCAGTGAGCTACACACAGGCAATGCAACACTTGTAGAAAGACATGCATTATGATAAAGAAGACTTTTTTTTTCCTCCCGCCTTAAGGTGCTGTCAGCTCTGCCAAGCTCTTTGATACTTTTTTTTTTTTTTTTTAATTGACTCAAAGTAACTTTTTTCTCCTTTTCCACCATGAATGTCATTTACTTCAGCTGCCTGAGGACATGCGAGGGGATGACCTCGCGTGACGGGACCTTATGTCACTCCCAGTGCTCTAACAGAGCACTACATACGAGGTCTTTACAGCGCAGACGTAAAAATGGCCGTCCTGCTTCGTCCAACCATAGAGCACAAACGAGCCGAGGACGCGGGGACGTCAGGTGAACCTTGGTGTTTCACAGAGCGGCTCTCAGGTCATTGTAGGGTATCAGGACGTTTTCTAAAGAGGGACTTGAAGCTTTTCTTGGATATTTCTTCAATAACAAAGGGGCACACTTGTCTTGCTACTTTACAGTGTTCCCGCAACTAATGTTTATTTTTTGGATTACATATAAAGACCATTATTTACACAATATACTATAACATAACGTATTTAGAAATCACAAAAATGTTCATCATGAAGTGCGTATAATTCTTTGTTAATTTTTTTTATTTTCTTACTTAAGTCTACAAAAATTGAGATGGAAAAGTCTGATTGTCCAACATTAGCTGAGGTAACTAATCATGGGCTTTGTCATCACCTTTACTATCACAGTAAGAGCTCGAGGAGATAAACACCAGTCACCAGTTAGGTGGTAAACGCATCATAGGGAGGGAAATAGTTCATGGGAAAGTCTTTTCCAACTCATAAATCATTAATAAAATATCAATCAATCAATTATTAGATGTTAGCAGAGTGTTTTACCTGGGATCAGGTCTGTGCCTCATACTGGGGAGAGACTGTCTCTTCTTCAGCACCTTCTCTTTACTGAGAGCGTTTTTCTCCTTCTCGTTCTCCCGCTCTTTATCCTTCTTTTCTTTCTTGTTTTTATCCATCTGGAGGTCAGAGAGATGAAATATAAGGTTCACAAATGTCAGTCTGAGTGTGTACAGCTCAAAATGACTACATATGCTATTGGTCTGTACACATACAGTACAAGAGAAGAAGTGTCTTCTTCCGCAGGCTGATCTTCATGGGGGTTTTTGTATAATGTATTGATCGTGTTGTAAAGTGCACTTTATAAAATGATTCTATGGATGTACATCTAACAGTGTGCTGCCAACACTGCACTTTACTTTTACTTTGAGCTGCTTTGAGCCTCAGCTAGTGATCATGACTGGTTGTTGCTCTATTTATAGTGAATGTGGTGACTCTGGCATTGTCACTGAGTTGATTATGTACTCTCGTCTGTTGTCCCTGTGTTGTCTGCTGTCATTGTTCTGACTTGTTGCACAACAGATCGCCCTCCGGGGACAAATGAAGTTGAGTTGAGTAGCTACGCTCTTTATCTGGGTAACAGCTTACTGTTAAAAACCTCTGTTGGCTGTTAAACTGTGCTGTGAACTAACTTTGAGAAAACATGACTGTCAGGGGTCAGCCAAAGGGCAGAAGTTAATCAGGCAGACTTACGGGTGTGGAGCTCCGTCTGTGTTGGCGCTGCGTGATGTCTGGCGTGCTGGACGTCACCCTCCAGCGGTCGGAGCAGCGGTGGTGGGGCTGGTTGGTGCACAAAGTGAGCGGACTGGCTGAGGCCGAACGGGGGCAGAGAGGAGAGTCTGAGGTAAAAGCGGCTGATGTTAATGATGCTGAAAGATGCTGATCTAATGTAAGTCCTTTTTTTCCCCTCTTTCTGGATTTTAACTTACGACCATCTTTGCCGTTTGTGAGGACGCTGGCGGCACTGCGGCTCCTTGCGAGGAAAGACAGCGTTGGCGTCATCAGGCGGTCCACTATACTGCTCTCCCACGGACTGAGTGTAAGGCCGCGCGCTGCAGGGAGGACAGCAGATATTTTTATTTTAAATATGTCCTCAGTTTAGTAAAAGGTTTGAAGTTTATCGACCCAAACCGTAGTGACATTTGAAATATGAGAGGAACCGATCTGAGATCGACCTTTACATAAACTTGTTATTCACAACCCAGACAAAGAAAGGCCAAAAAAATCTACAATTTGTCACCACAGGGAAATGAGAAGAAACCAGGGTGTAGCTCAAAAGTGCCTCCATGCCCACAAGTCCTTAACACCCCATCACACACAAAGTCCCAGTTAAACACTTCAGTGCCACCCAAAGAGAATCTAAGAGAACCAACAGGAGCTGATTAACTGTGTCTGCTATAACCTTAGGCTGCAGTGGTGCCACCCAGGAGAGAGAGAGAGTTATTTGAAATGTTCGTCTAGACTCTGAGTCAGTTATTTATAACCACAGCCGTGAGCTTACAAACAGTGAAGAACTGGAGAATATCGGAGGAGTGTTCTGCACTTCCTGCGGGGGACACATTGTCTTTTTTGGCTTACGGTGTGCATGTTACAGCGTGTTGGAGGAGTCAGGAGAGTGAAGAGAAGAAAAAGTTACCTAGCTGTTTATTCTGAGCAGCACAGGAACAGGACCTGCTTCAGGGAGGTTTTTTCAGAATACATTACCTCCTGAAAAATGCTGACTCACTCACTGACTTTACTTTATTTCAAACTCAGGAGTTTCTCATCCTGTGCACGGATACAAGGTGACCTTATTTACCTCCACTATAAAAAAGAGAGCAGTACACATCAGAGATGGTCGATTAAAAGATAGAACCCACCTGTGAGATCATCAATCAAGAAAGCCAACATAGACAACATAAGAGACATCCCATATCCAGTTTGTAATGATGACAATGAGCACAGAGGGATCCATTGGACGATGCAAACAGATGTCATTACCACAAAATGAACCAACCAAAGGACAGCAAAAAGACAACAAAACCACAAAAAATAAACACCAATAACAATAACCAAATAACAATATGAGCATGCAGAGCATGTCAAACAAAGCCTCAGCCCAAACTCTGAAAAGTGAAAAAGAATTGAGTTATTTGGGGAGATGGAAATGGATCACCTGTCAACCATCAAGCACCACAGACGGACTGAAATCAGAAAGGGGAAGAACTGAAAAAACAGAGGACAATGATGGACGGGTTCGGAAGTGTTGACGGTGGCGGAGTGATGAATACATTTAAACGGAGAGGAGGTGGGAGGGGTCATTCCAGGAGTTGCCTTACTTCTGCTGGGGGAGATCCAGAGCGTGGCGGAGGACTTGGACAGTCGCTTGTTTATAACAGTGTCCACGTGTTTGGGCAGGTTGACCGTCGACAAAGAGCATCTGCCTAAGAAGCCAAGAGAGCGCCACACAGATGTTCACACAGGGCACATGGAAGAGGGGAGAGGGGAGGGGGGGGGAGATTCTGTGGCATCCTGCGTTACGCTTGAATCATCTCCCTCGACAAACAAACACCCACAATCGTGAGAGGAAACTGCAAGAACGAGTTTGTGGGTAGAGCCACCATGATTACTGACTGTTTATATCGCAACAACAGAAAGCGTGTCAGAAATGAGATGTAAGGATTCTGAGTTTCCAGTTCAATCAAATGAAATACTTGTTTTTTTCTTTTTTTTTTACATAACTGTAGTTGTATCAGCATTGGTCAGGGTTGTATAATATTCAGAATCAGCAGCAGGCTTAGTGCAGAGAAGTTTGTGTTGTTGTTTTGGTTTACACAAGAGGAGAGGAGACGAAGAAAGCAGAACTCTTGGTGTTAAAATACACTACAGTTATTCTTTATATATAGTAGACTAGTGGTACTTCTATTACACTATTAAAATGAGCACACACTGTTTAACATGTTTATGTGAGATCCTCCTCAGTTTAATACCTTTGACTTTTTGTTGCCTATAACTTTATAACCTTCACCAGCAACAATTCAACATCATTATCCTAACTCTCTGAAAAGTGCTTTCACTGGAAATGTTCCTGTCCATTTATTCACTTCAGGTGGTGGAAGAAGGAAGATAGAAAGTGAGAAAGGCATCTCTTGTTGCTTAGTAATATTTGACACTGCATTTATTCGACCCTGTGTTGAGTGCCGTGAGTCCACACCGAGTCATTTAACTTCATTCAACCTCACTGAGGAAGAAACTGTGTGTGTGTGTGTGTGTGTGCGTTTCTTCTCAAAACTCTCTCTATATACAAAATATAACAAAGATTTTTGTCTCCCTAACAACAAACTTAATTTCAAAAGTGAATTAGAAAAAAACAAACAAAAGCTACATGAATGTTGTCAGGAATAATCCTTGGAACATTACTGTAACACAGGTGAAGTATTGGAGCAGGACTTTCTTATTTTCATTTCCATTTAAGATGATGAGGCTGTTTGCTCTTTGGACAGAAGCTAAGACGGCTCCTTGTAGCATTTCCTCTGTGACGCCTGTGTACGCTCCTTTACTTCCAAAATCTGACAGACAACAGACTGACGAGGGGGGAGGAAGGCAGAGATCGATTAGAGAGTCAGTCGGCAGCAGCTTGTGGCGTCTATCAAGCTGTTCAAACATCATATCTACAGTTTAACGGGGCCTCTGCAGACTCTGTTTCACCCACTGAACCCTGCATACTGCATCCGTCGCAATCAAGAACTCTGTCGATCAATACAGACCTGTAAAGATCAGAGGCCGATGACAGCAACAAACAGAGCTGTGGTAGCTTACGAGTCTGATGCTTTTATCCCCTGTAAGGTGACCTTGGATGGCTTGAAAGGCGCCATCAAATAAAATGTATTAATATCATTATTATTATACATGAGGAAAAGGGCTGTGTTGAAGTTTTGACAAACACACTTCAGATTGAAGTGTAAAAAAAACACCTGATGCTTTCAGAGTCTGTTTGGATCCCTGATGTGCATCGACCACCGTCATGATCCCGAGCCAGCACTGTGCATGAAACACTGCAGACCAAAACAACACAACCGTTTCGCTGTTGGAATTAAAGAACAAACAAACAAACAAACAAAAAAGGTTTTGTTTAACTAAAAAAACTCACTATTTTTATGCCGCACTGTTTGATGTCCACCAATTGTTCCAGGGTGGGAAAAATCAACCAACCAATTAGAGATGAAGCAGAAGTAGAAACATTTGCCACTCTGTTTATTATTAATGTCCAATGAATTTCAAAAGAAGATTGTTTGATGTGTTTTAGACAAAAGAAGCTTTCTCAACATCGGGTATCTGAAAGGAACATTTCTGAAGTTAGAAACAAAAGGCTCAATCGTTAGAAAGTAAACCTCCCGTCAAAGTTCAAAAGAAACCTGTGCAAGGACATCACACCGTATTAAAGATGTTCAGGGAAACCACGGAGAGAAGCTGCATGCTTACTGGGAAATGAAGTCCCTCAGTCTAATGGGCTTATGAGGTTAATGGCACTAGAACTGAATATCCAATGATGACCAATAAAACCCCCAAATGACAGAATCTATGGCCATAGTAAGGTTTGTATATCACGCTGATGGAAGGCTAATGGAGATACACACTGCCTATTATAAGATTCTTGAGTGGTTACAATTGATTGTTTTAGGTTTGCAGATTCATCAATGTGCTGTACTCACTTTCTTTCTGGCTGGAGTTCTGGCTCAGCGCTCCGGCCCAGGACCATCTTTGCTGTCGGATTTCTGCCCACGTCTTCTTGGTCGATCTGTGGATGGCTGCCTCGTAGCGTTCCTGGAAAGGATACAGGGAATGAATCCGTTATTAAAATATCTAATTCAGTAAACACAGGATCCAGAATGTGATGGCATTCAGCTGGATTCAATCCCTCAGGCTGGATTACGTGCTCTTCAGCAAAATCCTAAAATCCACTCATTTGCAACCGAAACCTGTTCAGCAGTTTTTCCAGTGAAGGAGGGCGCTCACGCCACGTGTTCTAAAAGTGTTACACGAACATCACAACGTGATCACAAGCGCTCTCGTCCAAACCTACTTTATTCTTCTCCAGCTTCTGTTTCTGTCTCTCCTCGAGGGCAGCTCTCCGCTTCTCCGCCTTGATCCTCTGATGCTCCAGCTTCCTGCGGCGCTCCTCCAGCTGCTGCTCCCTCAGCTGCCGAGCCTTCTCCTCCTTCTCCAGCCACTGCGTCTTTTTGGCGGCTAAGAAGGGACAGAAAAACGTACAGTCATCGAGGAACGTTTTTGCCACCGGAGCACAGGACAAAAGAAGCCCTCTCACTCCTCGCTGTCCCTTCATACTAATGTAGGCAAAGTAAGCCCTCTCCTAGATGTTCATCCTTTGATGATTGCTGTACTTAAAGCTCAATGTTCCATCACCTCAATCCTGCCTTTTGTCTGAACTACATAAATAACTGTAATTACCTGACTTGTCATGAAATGCTGAGTAATCCTGAGTTGTTCAGACACTTCTGAAGTGACACTTTTGTGGCACACTAATCTTCAACGTCAGCTTCAATAAACCACACACTGTGATATGGAAATCTTCTCCTTTTGCCTGAGCCATTCAAAGCAGGCGTGAAGAAGCCTTTAGCAGCTGCCTCTGTGTGTACACAACCCGCCATATTTCTTTTGAACTACAAAGAGAAAAACCTCCGTGAAGAATCGGACCTCTGCAAAGACGCCGGGCTCAACTCTCTTACAGCACTTGATGCAACAAAAGCAACTGGTTATGGATTTCTGACTGTGGTGGAGGATCATTGCAGAGATGCTGCAGGCGAGAGGGTTTAAAATGTATGGGGAGGCACACGGTTCAGCTTTTATCTGGTGAGGGAACAGAAAGCTGAGTTATACGGAGGCGCTGCCTGCCAGCAACTGTCGGTTGGAAAAAATAAATAAATAAATAAAAAATCTGCTGCAGTGCGTATCTCAGCTCATCGCAGCTCCTTGGCCTCGATTTGAGCTAAGCCGTACTTTTACCTTCCAGTGATTGAATTCTGAAGGGACGCGCTGTAAGTGAAGAGCAGTGCAAACTGCTTCATTATTCACTGGATAGGCTGTGATGAAAAAAGAGAGGAGAAAGCTGCTTCAACTGCAAACAAACAGCATTTCTACGGCCAGATGAAAGAAAGATTCTAGATTCCGTTTCCACAACTTTTCCCCCCTGGTGACATTTTAACATTAAAACAGTTATTCTGAATGATTTCATCTCCTGCTTTGCACATTTCTTTAATCTAATCCGTGTTATTTCTCGTCATTCATGCATCTATGCATGGACTTAAAGCGTCTCTTTCTGAATATCTTAAGATGACATAGTTTGAAATGTATTTCTAAATCTGTCCAGACACTAGTCGGTGTCGACATGTGACATCAGGGCCTGCTGTCGTAAGATCAAGAAAGAATCATAAACTGAGTGCTGCTCTAACTCGAGTGCATTAAGTATTTAAATCATCTCAACAAAGACAGACAAGGAGAGAGAGAAGCTCCAGTTCCTGTGCAGACAATTCCCCGATGCAAGTTTCTAAATCTGTTACCAGTTTGTTACCAAACTAGTAACAGGACTGGTGATGGTTATTAAGATCTCCTTTTAAGCCGTGTCGTAAACACAAGCTTATCATCTTTCATCCAGGTCCGACATAGTATTAGATCAGACGTGCCATCTGGCAAGCCCGGCGATCGTCCAATTAGACTGAGCCGCGCTCCAAAGTGTGTCAAAGTCATCTTAATACAGACCAAAACACACAGAGGGAGGGATTCACTGAAGTACACGTATGAAAGTTTCAAGAAATCAGTGTCATCTGAAGCTTTACGTCATCATGATGAAGTCGTGTTTATCTATGGGACTCAAAAGTGCAGGCCAAAATTTTGGGTCCTTTTCATGACGAGCATGTTTGGACTCTCTCTCAGGTTTAAAGACGCATTTATAAAAAAACAGTCATATTTATGAAAATACAAGAAAACGAAAATTCTCCTGCCTGTGTTTCTGGGAGATTTTTCTGTTTGGCATCACAAACTCACACACACGTATCATCCTACATGTTCATTCACAGACTATAGAGAAACAGCTGCATGTCTTAAACCCTCTCCTCCAGTAAGATGGGAATCAAACATGTCATACTGAAGTTTGTCTGCAGCTGGAACATGTGGATGGACAAAGGACAAACTCGGTCGTCTCATATCTATAGGACTGAGCCCGTTTTTAACAACCAATAGAAACATGAATTTACAGATCAGTGATTGGTTAAGTGATCAGTCTATGTCTACATGATTTTTTTCTCCCAAAAGACACATTAATGGTGTTTAGAGAGAACAGCTGTTACATTCAGTCGAACTTCCCTTGAGGGTAAAAAACACAACATGATTTTAAAATGATGAACACCATGGGGATTAAATGAATGAAACTGTTCTAGTGCTGGGCAATGGGGCCAAAACTCAACATGTTCACTCTTATGTGTCATTTTTTTGAGGATTTATTGTGTTCACTTTCCATCAGAGCATCCGGATAAAAAAAAAAAAAAAAACACCCACAGGAAATCCTCCAAACGCTCTAAAGTAGAGAAGCATTTACATGAAAGATGTTTATTGTGCATGTATCTAATGTATTTGACTTAACATACATCTGAAAGAGAACTATTGCAGCCAAATGCAAAGAGCATATCAGGTTGAAAAAGATGAGTCGGGAAGTGTTTTGGTTTATTGCCCACCTCTAGTTAAAACTACTGATCTTTATTATATCGAGACATCCAAATGGAGAAGAATGATCATACAGGGTAACCACTAACACCACCACCACCACATACACATAGGTGAGTGGCTTACCTTGTAACATGCTGAGCTCTTCTGCAGGGGGGAGGGAAGAGGTGAGAGAGAAGACAGAGGCAACTGTCAATCATGCAAAGCAGTGTACAAGCAGCGTGTAGCCAGTGTGACAGACGGCAGTTCAAACAATAAGCAAAATCAACGGACACAGCAAGTAAAGTCACGTCAGTGGTTACAGCGCAGAAGGAAGCGCTCGTGATCGAAGTTTTTATAGTTACAACTCAAAGTAAGCTCAAACGTGGACGTCATGCGAGAGGTTTGACAAAAGTGTAAAATAGAGCGAACTTGACAAAATGTTGTAAATGTGTTTCCATGTCAGGAGATACATTTTAAATAAAGAGAGATGGGCTACACAGAAATACAAAAAGCAAACATTGTGACACAGCTGGTCAGTGTAAATAAAAAAGAAAAATTAAAAAAGCTCGCTCGGCTGTGATGAAATGGTGGTTTGGCATTTTAGCCACTTTAGGGCAGAAGCACAAACATCCATTTTTTTCTCCTCCCTGTGCAACATGTGCATGCCATCTGCAGCAGCGTGGACTCAAACCAGCACAAAACCCAGCTGCAAACATAAAACTAAAAACATCCATTACCCCGGCACTAGGGGGCGCTCTCTTCCTGTGCAAAGAGAAATCTCCTCCCTCCACTCTCTTCCACTTACCGAGATATTTGGCCTTCTCTTCCCTTCGCTCCTTGGCAAGCTTCTGCCTGTCCTCTGACTTGATGATGTCTACGATGAGAAAGAAGGGGGGGAGAAAGATTTAATACAGAGGAGGGGGTAAATGAGATGAGAGGGGTCTTACTGCGTCAGGTCTCATGAAATCACACTTTTGTCAAACAGTGTTTTTTAAAGTACCTAACTCATTTCTTTATGTCACCTTGCAGCAAAAAGAAACAAATGCTATATCATTTATTAGAAAAGAGAGCTGTAGGATTTCCATCTCAGTTACAGCATGACATACCTTCATTGAAATAAACAACAATAGTTGAGACACAGAAGATAATTCAAAGTGTTTAGTTAAGTTCCTCGAGGACAACCGGAGCTTCCATAGTGTGGATGATCGAGTCATTAAAGATGATAGTGTAAGACTGGTCCTGTTAAGATTCAGATTATCTGATAAAAAATGTTGAACATTTACATAGAAAACACTCAAGGTTGACCAAAGTCCTTCAATAATAAAATCTATAGGGTTAAAATCATGATGAAAAAAACTCATTTGTTGGAATAAAAACGCTCTCATGGTGAAGAGAAGAGAGAAGTCTTCAGCGTGGATTTTAATATTCAAGGCAATATGAAGATGTAAACAGGTCCGCTGGTTTGGTGCAGCTGCAGAGAAAAGCTCCATCCGTCTCAGGCACATCCAGGAGCAGCTGGTTGAAGGACCTTCGTGCTCTGCCCGGATCGTTTCAATAAGGCAGTGAGTGATTTAGTTCAGGGTCGATTGCAGTTACCTCCAGAATCCTCTAAATGAGAGACGGTTCACTTGACAGGCCAACACAAGGAAATGCATGCCAGCAGACAATGACAGGAAACTGAGGACATCATCATTTCCAACGTTACGCTAAAGAAACAACTAAAGACAATGTGTAGCAGGTTCCATCTACATGGAGGCCAGTCTCGTTCAAAGAGCAGCTGCAGGATGATTCAGGCTCACTGAATCTCCTCTGCCATCTGGATGTGTGTGTACCGTATGCTTTTTATGTTTGATTGTGAAACGTTATGACTACAGGGGGCACTTCCATGTACATCTCCTCGCCCTGTGACATCGCTGATGTGTGCTCATACACATCAGTCCTTCCAAATACCTCAGGGGAACCTCTCAGAGGAAATGTAGAGCAGCAGAGTAAGCAAACACTGAACGAAGATATTTGAAAACCGCAAACTGCATCGTGGGGGAACACACTGCTTGCACTTTGGGGTGGGTGTGTGTGTGTGTGTGTGTGTGTCTTGGGAGGGGGGGGGGTCCTTCAAATAGAGATGCACTGATTGTGAAAACCTGGCACAATACTGAAAGCTAAAAGCAATGTTTGTACAGTTTTTATTTATGACTTATTTCGGTGTAAGACTCCTACAAACATGTTTGACAACAAAAAAGATCAGTTCAGTCCAACAGGGGATTTCTTCTGTCCAAACTCTTCAGTCCTTCAGTGTTTAACATGCCGACATTAAATTGAGGTGACACAACAGAAAACGTTGCATCCTCACCTCCAAAGAATATCCCGATGGAAACACTTCATGTTTCAGGTTCGGAAGCGTTTATTTAAATTCATCAAGCAAATCAAAGGGAAGAACATTTACAGGGAAGAAGTGTTTTTAAAATCCACCTGGGATTGGTCTTTTCGAAGCAGAATTTCTCGAACGGCTGATTGAACAGCCTTCATGACACTTCATTCCCCTCCCGCCTCAAACAGCAGATGTTCAATCTCCAACATGAAGGAACTCCACCTTCAGCAGTGTCTAATAGGTGGAGGCGTGTATCACACACATGCAGCCCTGCCTAAGAAAAACCTCTGACCCACTTTGATATTTATAGGAACATGTACAGGCCATGTGTCGGTGTGATGTGCCGCTGTGTGGAACTCACCACCAGCACCATGTTAATCATAACGTCACATGCTCAAAGCTTCAGAGACCAAAACAGAATGGCTGTGCTGTTTGGCTGTGCGCTCACACGCTCACGCAGCCTGGCTTCTTCTCAAAATGTCAGCTCTGCACTCGTTTGTTTGTCTCTGAATGAGGGGGCAAAAGCAGCAGTGTAAGATATAAACACACACCGCGCTCTGTGCAACCCTTAATCAACCAAATACATACTGCACATGCAAGAAGCAAGAAAATCCAACTCGGTGAACTCAAACCTAACATTGGAGAAATCGCCCACACCACCTGCAGAAGGGTATTCTAGCAGACAGGGGGGGAAATAACTGACTGTAAAATGACACAGCCCGGCCGAGGCTTCAGCTCCCGTCTGAAGTGCAAGCCTTCCTGTTTCATTTGACTGATTAACCCCTTAACGCCTGAATATGTTTCCAAGTTTACATGTGTTTCTGCTTTCAAGTAGATGCTAAATGAAGTTGAGAAAGTCAATCTGACAACAGCACATAAAATAGATATTACACAGAAATAGCACATAAAGCGGATGTTGTTCCGTCTCTGACTGGTCCTATGACAAACTAATGCTTGGTTCCATGGTATGTATTGAAAGTGCATCAACCGGCAGTGGAGGAATACAGACGCTATGTTGGCTGCATTTGGAGCCGAAGCGGTTTGATGCAAATTTGCGACAGAAGGTGTCAAGGGTTAAAAAAATTTTTTTTTTTAAAAAAAGACACGAAATGCTTTTTATCTTCATCATGCTCCTCTAGGTGCTGCAAAACCAAAACAAAGTGAAGTGCTTTACAAAGCCAGCAGAAAATGACGCAGAGGTTCATATTCAGAGACGAAGGACTCGACCATATTGAATATATTTCTTGAAAATAGATACAAGACACCATAAGAGTGATGTTGCTTCATAGAACTTGAAGAAGTGGAAGTGTTGTTAGACTTTCGGGAGCACTTTGGGACTCGGGAGGGGGGGGGGGGGGTTATCCATGTCACCTCACACTAAGGGAATATAGACCATGACCACAGAGAATGGATTAATGGATAAAGAATAAAGGGGAGAGAGAGAAAAGAGGCTTATACTTCAAACTCCCTCAAACATGTTCCTTAGAGTTTTATGTGATTTGTTCCAGCGGCTGTGAGGAGTTCAAGTAGTGGCACGGCGGAAAACTCTGCAGTACCAGGTCAAACTAAATGTCATCTTGGCACTGCTGACTGACATGGGGGACGTTAGCGTGTTCCCTTAGCCCACCTTTCACGAAGCTGCGACGAGGCTGCGATCAGTAACTCGCCCCTTCGAGAGGACGCTCGTTTGTCCATATTTTACTGCCACATTTTCTTCGCTAATTCAATTCTGCCAAAGTCTTTGATGGCTAAGCTCAGATGTTTCCACACAGCGGCTTTTGTTCTGTTTGTTTCCGACACTCAAAGAGAAACTGCAGCAGCTTTATTGGATTTAACTTCACGTCTGAAAGCATGTGGTCACTTTTAGTCAGATACTGAAGCATTATCCTCCCCCCTCCCTGAGAGACCTGACCGAACACCAACACAGACTGCAGATGTAATGGTACCATTAGAGGAGCTGCTCCATGTCAGGCTACATTTAGCTACAGCTTAAATATAACTTCTAAGCACATAAAAAAAAAAGTTTCTCTTCACCTTCCTTCCTCTTGGTCCTGGGGAGAGGTGATGCAGGAGACCCTGGTGAGCGAGGGATGATGTCAGATATCGTCGGCGTGGTCAGTTTCTGCTCTGCCTCTTTCTTAACCGGCGACTCCATTCTCTGGGTGAAGTCTTCTGTCTTCGGGGGGCTGCTCTCCCCCTCCGGATCGGGCCTGGTAGGATTTGTTTTCAGATCCGAGAAGGGAGCTGGTTAAAGAAGACGAAGAATAAAAACAAGTGAGAAAATAACAAGGCAAGAGGTGAGACAAGCACGGAGAAACAACTCAACCAGTTGGTCTTCATTCCTCTCACGGCCGGGCCTGTGAGCTAACTCACTGGGATGACGTAAACTTCCTGCAGAGCTGCAAGTATTGAGTGTGAGGGGTGGGGTCCCCCTGCTTCAGGGAGAGGATTGTTTTCTGTAGGTTCAGTTTGATAAGTCACAACAAAAGGCAATGGAGCACCGCCAAGGACGTTTTATAAATTCCTCTATTTCAGTACAACGTTATTCATCTGCTGCAGAGATAAAAACCTTTACACAAGACAAGTCTGAAGCGTGTTCCTTCAACTCGATGTCTCAAACCATTTCCACTCTGCATGATGGATTTATCGACGTGCCGGCCTCGGCTCTCTAGCAGAACAAAAACACTGTCATTACTTTTTGGCATCCTGATGATTCTGTTGAGGAGAAATGAACTGCTTACGAAAACAGAATCAGAGGGATCATCTTCCCAGGAGACGCCAAAACAACGATTTCTCTGCTGAAAACTCCTCGATGGGAGCCGGTTCAGGCTCACGAGTCATGTGTACTGTCGGAGGTCGGGCGGAGTGATTTGATAAAAGAGAAAAGAAAAAACAATCTTTGCCGGTTTGTTGGGACAGCAGCTTCACTCACCGCACCATGACTCACATTTGGCAGGCTGCTGAACTTGAATCTCTTGCTCAAACATTAGTTAGGCCTGGCTTTGACGGCCAAACAAAGACCCTCATTGGAGGGGAGGGGGGTTGGACTTGGCTTTGTCCACTCAGCACTGTACCCCCACGCTCCCCGTGGAACCGTGTCGGAGAACAGCCTCTCCTGCGTGCTCCTCTGGAGGTAAACACTGGGGCAACATGCTGTAAATTATTCAGACTTTGGCTAAAAACATCGGAGGCAGCAGGGGGGCCGTCACACTGCGATGGTGAACGCTCTGAAGATTTACTCCAGAAATGCTATTCAACAGTTGTGAAGGAGAGCACCAATGAGCAGCGAGACCAATGCTGTGCTACTGTGCTTCTTAAGCTATAAACATCTCAAAGAGGCAACGTCAGGACAAAGATCTGCGTCAACAGCTGCCGGCCAAATAAATAAGTCGACTTCTCACTTCTACAACTACAAATGTTTAGCAGCAGTGAGATACAGTACACAAGGCCCTGTGGCAAAGATGCGTCTGTGCTCATCTGTTCACATAGAGTGTCTGTGTCATGACTCTGATGACCCTGAGTCAGACTTCAGCCCGACAGCAGTGCGGGTCCATGAAAGAGCTCTCATGTGGGAGACGAGACACTGCGCCTCCCCTGCAGAAGCGCGCCACTATTAAATAAGCATTCCTCGAGCGGCGATGTGCTCTGACAGAGAGCGGCCATTGTTGTGGTCTCTGCATGGCAACGGGACGGCAGCCAAAACATTGCAATGACAGCGAGGGGGGGTGTGATTGTGTTGAGATGAACTGAAAGGAGAAGATGAACACTGGAACGGGTTCAGTCCAATTTGTGGGGGAAAAAGCTGAAAACCAGAAATGTGCTCAGTGATGAGAGATACAAAAATACATTGATTACAACGAGAACGAAGGCGAAGTATTTCAATCACAGCGCCCACTGCTTGTAAACAGCTTCATTTAAACATGAATACATGAAGTAAAGCTGCTTCGTTCCTCATGGAGATACAGGACCTGTAATTATCTTTTAAACCCCGACGACAACAAACGATGCTCCACAACACGCGCAGGTGTTTCGTTGTGACTGACGGCTGAGGTGAACTTCAGTCCCTAAATACATCCTCTCACACATCTCTGAGGGTAGACCTGGCAGCTGTTCTTCTAAAGGTGGGAGTAGCTCTGTATACGTGCAGCTTTGACAGACAGGTGTGATGCGTCTCTTCATATCCTGTGAGAGTGAGCTGCACACCGGAGAACATGCCTCACAAAGAAGTGTCTCTGTGGCAGGACAACGGCTGCGATCTATACGCTGAGTGACGAGGAGAATGGGAATGTAACGCACTCTGGTATGTTGGTGGCACAGACAATGAATACCGATGAAACCTGAAGCTCTCAGGGGGAACACGGGATGTGAGCTGAGGGAGAGGACTGCTGCTGTGCTGCAAGACACTGAAACAAGCGCTGATTGATGAAGCTCTCTGCAGACTGTGTCTCCACCAGCAGACTGCTGCGGGGACAGAGTGTGCCACAGAGTGAATGGTGAAAATCAGAACATTGCTCAGTATAAAAATGATCTACTGACAGTATAAGAGTATCAGGTAAGCATACGAATGATTCAACAAACGCAGTAAGAAGACTGCAGGCAAGCAAACGTTACTCTGCAATGATGTTGAATATCAGTCTGCAAGTAAAGCAAAATGTGCAGATATTAACAGTTTTAAAAATGTTTTCTGCAGAGAGCCTTTTTTTAATTTTGTCAGAAATGATGCACGTTGCTATGGAAACACTGAATGCCGAAAAGTCAGCACTGAAAGTCTGATGGCTTGGATTGTGGGATGTTTGTCCCGAGCTGACATTGTGACGGGTAACTGGGAAAGTTTGCCCAGTGACCCCTGACAGCAAACAACATGGCTGACATTCACGCAGGCCTTTGATGAGACTGTTTCAGTAATATTGACACAGATGTACTGAATGCAATGACACAGTCTGTTCAGTGGTCCATGGACTCTGTGTCCTGACTGCTGTCATGGACAAAAACAAACACGGCTTGAGCCAAGCTGATCTAATTACAGAGGTAATTTAGTCATTAAGAGTTGTTGTGAACATTTTTTTTTACTGGAGAAATCCTCCGCACAAATCAGCCTCTTTCTCTGATCCTCTTGCAGCAGTGAGTCTATCAGCGGAGCGCACGGACAGACCCTTTGAGAATAACAGCCTCTTTACAACATTCACGCTCCAGATTCCCCAGGAGGTGCTGCACCCAGGGGACCACACCAGCCATAAGCCATTAGACCGCCCTCTTGTCACATCACTTACATTATTGATGGTTATAAATCAATGCACACCAGCGTCTTCAGAGAGGCTCCGGTCTCCATCAGGTCTGAACACGGAAAAACACTTTGGTGAAGCTGATCATTGGGAGGACAAACATTTGCTCAGCGTTTCCCGAGCTTGATAAAAGGCCTCGCCCAGTCACACTTTTAGGGAAGAAAGAATTGTTTATCCTCAAAATAATCTTTTTTAAAGAAATATTGGAGGGCTTTAAGTTCTTCAGAGGACACTTGACAATCCCTCTAAAAGACCACTTTATTTAAGTCGACTACTTTCCCTATGATGACCTTAGTTTTCTCTCTTAACAATGTGGAGGTTTTATTTAGGAGTACATCAACATTAAGAGTACATTGAAGTGGGGATGTAGTGGCCGACTATCTAATGGGTATTTAACAGCGACAGGATGAGACCCTTGGAAGTGGGTCAGGGGAGGTTCAGGAATCTGCGGCATGCTGTGCCCGATCACCGCTTGAACATCACACAGTCACCTTGCACCACAGCTCCGTTAGCCTCATCATGCCTCCCTTGGGTGCCTCTCTCCAGCCGCCGGTGTCAAACAAAGCCTTTAGCACAAAGCTTGAACCCGCGATTAAGATGCAAAACAAAGTGCTACAATAGAATAAGATATGTGTAGAAGTCAGCAGTGAATGGTGGAGGGACCCCCGCAGAGGCGGGTAGATATGCATGCATGCATGAGCACAGTGTGAAGGTAGAGCGGCAGGTTGGGAATCAGCAGGTAATTAGCACAGACTGTGTTCCACTTTCCAGTTCACGGCATGTTAGGATGAATCAAATGTGTGTGTGTTGGTTAGGGGAAAAGTAGCACAGGCTCTGCAAAGCTCATTAAGCATTCGCTCCCAAAGTGCAATCACAAAGCACTTCAGTACTTTACAATTTGGCTGATGACATAGAGCGCAAGGAGCCAAAGCTCAAACTGGGACGACTGGTAATAACCGCCACACTAATTATGATTTAGCAAAGATATATTCATTTGTCAGCACAGTTTACACAGCACACACAGGGCTTCTTCATGTAGTGCAAGCTCAACTCCACTCAATAAGATTTTTAGAGTTCTCCCCAAGTCTTAGGGGGGTGAAAGAGCTTTTAAAAAAAGGTTTCCCCTGTCTGAAGAGGCTTTAGAATCTGCCTGCTCTAACCCTCTCTTCATGCTCACCTAGCTCACATTCGTGAAGGCTGGTGTCCTCAACAGCACAGCAAAACACATGACTCAGTGTATGACAGAATCAGCAAACTATGACAGCACATGAACGGCTTAGGGAGGGGTGCTTTCGGCTGACTAGAGCTGGAAACAGCAAGAGCAATGTGAAGCCACTTGATGACCAAAACAAGGCGACAGTGCCACAGCGAAACCGGTACAAATAAGTCATGTTGAGTCGTTTTTTAATGACCTCAATTATATGATTACAACTTCTAACTGCTGCTCCGTTTCAATGCAGCATCCACCAGAGCTCGTGCCAGACTCTCCCTCCCAGACACTGGGCAGAGTAAATATATAGAGCAAGGCATGGAATATTTATGAGGCCAAACACAACCTTCTGTGTCTCCAGCTGAACAGATAAGAAGAGTAGACGCTGCACTCTCAGCATTCCACCAGGAAGGACTTAAGATGGATAATTCAACGACGCAGATCCCACATGAAGAAATATTTGTTAAACAGGTTGGAGATGAGGCATGTTGTCTTGAAAAAAAAAGAGACGGAGGCAAACAAGCAGCGAGGAAACGAAGGGTGAAATCAAAAGACTGGAAAAGGAAAAGGGCGGCGACAGCCGAATAAAGAAAGCAGGAACTCGGAAAAACACACAGAGAATGGATGTGCATCTCATTTGTGATGGGCCAGGGGACTAATGAACTACCTCATCGCTTACACCCCTCACCCGTCGCCCCTTCACCCTGTTGTGTCCCTCCTGCACCCAATAGGGGTGATGTAAGAGGGGGCCCAGACACACAGGAAGCGCAGTGTAAACAGCAAGCACTGACCCAACGCCAAATCAGGCCCTGTGTGTGTGTGTGTGTGTGTGTGTGTGTGTGTTTGGAGAACACGGTTTCATTACGTTTGCTAACAACTCAGGACTACAATTTAAACAGAAGCTGAGACAGATGTTATAAGCTGCACTTTGACATCACCAGGATGATTTTGACTTGAGCGGAAATGAGTGTTTCCACTGTATGATCATCTACTATGTTCACAATGAAGGATATGAGCTTCTAAAAGAAAGAAAAAAAGCCCTCGCTAATATTTGGAATTGAACAGCAGTATCAAGGATACGTGTCAGAGTTACATATCATCCTTTCATGAAAGTTTCAGTTGAAGACATAAAACTGCGTTGTATGAAAAGCTGGCGTCTCAGTGTCAGTGACTCGAGCAGCTTTCATCCTCCCACCTGGCCGGCCTGAGGACACTCTCTTCTGTTGCTCCAACAGAAATAGATAAGTACCCTCAAATGAATGAGCGGGGGGTCGGGGGGGATAGGTGAGAGAAGAACCGCCAAACTCCAGCCAGTCACATCTGAGGACGCACAAGCTGCCATTCACAACTTGAAGCACATCCACATAGCATCCCGTCGCTCCTGGCAACCAGCTCCCCCCTCTCTTTGGGGGGGTTAAGAAGTGACAGCGTGCTCGAACTCTTACTGGTGTCAACAGGGCTTTCAGGGCCCCTTGGATTAAATCCATTTGTACCAGTTTGGGAAGAGTTTGATCTTTTGGAGTTTACTTGGCTCCCAGACATCGGCAAAGAATCTTTTGACAAGAGGAAGGATGCTTTAAAGTGCAAACAGCAACATTATCAGGATTTCTAAAAATGACTCTGATGACAAGCCACAGGATGAGAGGAAGAAGGAAACAAGGAAACGTGTTGATGAGTTGTCTAAATTGTAGCCTGCCTTCACATGTTAGCAAAATAAAGGGAAAGATGTATTTGAAACTAGGCTTCCTCATATCAGAACGACAGACTGTTTTAGTATCTGACTGGTCAAGTCACAAAGAGATTCAGCAGAACAACGTCAACATGAGCTGGATGGACAAACGTGTTCATAGTCTCAAAAGTGCAGATAAAGTTTTCCGTCGCCATCATGTGAACTTGAAGAGTTCTGAGCAAAAAAATGTAAAAGGTGGTTTTAAGTCTGCGACTGAGGAGAACGAGACTCAGAGGAGAGCGTGAAGGCAGCATTACACTGAAAAGTTCATTCCAGATTAGAAATAGATGTGTCAGGCTTCGGTGGGCTGAGCTCAGAAGGTGAAGCGCTCACAAAGCTTGGTGTGACTGAAAATACAACATCACGTTTTCAAACATCTGTATCTGTCCCCTATAAGACTCTACTGTCTGTATGGAAGTCTGATTTCTGAGCACAAAGACTGTCGGATGAAACATCTTAAACGACGACCCTGCAGGAAGAGCAGTAGTGAGTGTTCTTTGCTCTTGAAGTTTGTTTGGGATCAATGAGTAGATTCAGATGTGTGTTATCATCAGGACAGCCTTGTTGACAGCTGAGACGAGCGGTGACTGTGTGTGTCCAGGTCTGGGGTATAGCGCTCAGAGTTGTTGTTTTTGTCAACATTACCTCAGGCGAAATGAAGCACAGGCAGCAGTCTTGTGCGTCTTTTTTTAAAAACGTACAATTACAGCTAACAGTTATCATTAACTGCACTTCTGTCTCTCTCAAAGAAACACAATGTTTTTCAGCTTGCATCAGGGTCCAGTCATTGGTTTAATGATAACAAGCTAACTCCTTCTGCTTCAGTGATAAAGTCCAAATCCAACTACTACTGCACCCATTTCAACATTTCCAAAGAGTGCAGACACGACAACCAAAGTAACTGTAAAAATAGGTCAGACAATAGCTGCAGATGAAATGTGGAGCACCTGCCAATGAGCACGGAGTCCAACATGTGTTTACAGTAAAGGAAGCGTGCCCTTTAGCTGAACAGGGCCTGCTCTAATATTAGCAGATCAGTCTGGTGACTGGATCAGTCAGACGACAGGAGAGCACCGAGCTGCACGTCTGGGATATGTCCAGCGTTTAGTGGAGGCGTTTGGAGAGAGCGACTTTTTCCACATCGAGACTTCCCTCCCTTTGTCCTTTCCTCTCGTGCCTCAAGGACACCACTCTAAATGTAAAGGCCGTTCACGCAGCGGTATCGACCTTCTCGCTGTAAGTCACAGTGAGGGCCGAAAGACAGAAAGGGTTAAAGACTAGATGTGTTCAACACGTGCACACGCGTGTAGGCTTATTGGTAAAAACGTCATGTTTTTTGGGGGGTTTTTTGGCCTCAGATTCTTACACAGCTGCTGCAGCTGTCAGGCATATGACCAGAAATTGGCCAACAGAACATCCTTTGAATTCTGCTCCTTTGGTATTTAAGGAGTAAACAATGGTTTAAAAGCATTTTGTAGGCCAACTATTTCTGTCCATTAAGTTTATTTGTTCAATCAAAGCAGCCTTCCTGCTTTAATAATGCTATGACGCAACAAACTTATTGTCTAAACATGTTTTCTCTCGATCAATTGAAAGTAGCCAAGATGCTGAAAACACAAGCTATACATCTTCATCCAGAAGTTAGCAAACAGACCTTCAGCTCCTAAAGTCTGTCCACCAACATGTATACTGTTTACATTGTCATGTTTTTTTATATGCAAAGAAACCGACTTCCTCCAAATATCACCCTGTTCAGCCAGTTTGACCTGGGTTGTTAGACACACATCAACACTAAAGCTTTGAGCTGTGCTATCTGTTCTTAGATCCCCCGGCGGTCCTTGACAAGTCCGAGCTCCCTCAACGATCAGCTGTATTAGATATCAAAGAGTCTTGTTGTGGGGGAAAAGACTGAAGGAGCTGAGGGGGAGAAGACAGGTTATAGATCATTCAAGTCTTTTTTTTTTTTTTTTTTACAAAGCAGACAGATCATTGGGTTCATATGTGGAGTAACTGTGTCTGATTCACCATTACAGTCGCCCCTGGTTCTTTTTCAGAGGGGCTTTAATCGAGCTGTGGCAGGTGAGGGAATTACTGTGCAAAATGTCCAAGGCAAAGAACGAGCCAGTATCAAATATTTGTACTACATCAGCATTAGAGGAGTTTGTAGGTGAGACTACAAACAGGCTTTGTTAGCTGGTTGGAGGTCGTTCAAAGTTAGACCAGTTCACCTTTAATACGGCCTTAATCCGTCTTTTTTCAAGTTTGTTTTCCCCTGAAGAAATGATCTCTGTCTTACAGGCTCTCACAGTGAACATGCATGGTGCCTGATGCACGCACAGTGTCGAGCACTCTGCAGACAGAGGCAGACACAGTTCTGGCTAATGGGGAGGCTTTCAACATGATTTGCTTTTCCAGAGTGCTGGGTTAGAGCTCTGTCTCCACACTCCCTCATGAGAGGCCCGTGTGATTTCCACCATCCGGGTGTTACAGAGAGGACGAGCAGTGACGTGATGCCTCCTCTGTGTGGAGAGTTTAGATCAGGGGAAGGCTGTTCAGCGATGTTTTAGCACCTTAGTCTTCTCTGCATTGACTTTAGAGCTTCAGAAGAAAACAGAACAGGACCAGGTACATTTTCAAATTCTGTTTTTTGTAATAAAGCGTTGAAAACATATATGTTGATGAAGCTCCTTTACGTGAGAGTAGTAAACACTTCTTGTTGTACGAGGAATAATATGATCACACAGATTAATTGCACATCTCTGTTACTCTCAGGGAGTCTGTCAGAGAGCTGCAAGGCTAATGGTTTTTTAATTGCAGATTTAACCTAAAATAAGTTCAATAAGTTACATTTTACATGCTGTATAGTTTCATATTTTCAATGCAAACGTTCCAGTCATAAATGTCAACAGTCAAAGTCAAAACAATCAAGGTCAAGTTTGTTTGTGAGGTGATTTCAAGTGTTTTGAGACTCAAAGAGGGACACGAATGGAGACAGTGGATCTGCGGATGAAACGTAGCAGCTGAGAAAAAAAGTGCAAATCAAAGCAAAGCAGCCAACGAGATCATTTCAGTTTGAAGGGAAAAGAATGTTCAATCTTTGTTTTGAAGCCTCCGTTGACGTTGTGCAGCTTTTGCATGAAGCGCGCAGAGTAACTAAACAACAGTGTCCAGTCACAGGACGGTTGATCTGTACGTTAAACAAGGAGCTTCATGTTGTACCTCTCTGTGTACGCGCCGCTGTAATCCAAACTGGATGAAGACTGAAGGGAGGGAATGAGGCCCCATCACATCCTGGTGAGCTCTTCAAAATGCAGGCTGTGACCAAAATAAATTAAAAAAAGTGATACAGCACCGCTCGAACTGTGAACACCCTTCAATCTGTCTCGGAAAAAAAACTGCAGTGCAGAGCTGAACGTCACAGTGCTGGCAGGACTTCAGTCCACTCTGTGTGACTCAGATGTTTCTGTTCTTCTCCCTTTCTCTCTCCAGACTTCACAAGGCTCAAATAATGTGCTAAGGGGGGCTTTGAACTCCGGAGAACATGCAGGAACTGGGAAGCCCCCCCCTCCCCCCCACTCCCAGTTCTTTTTAAACCAACAACAGCACCTGAAGTGGCTTTACAGGAGTCCACCAATGAATCTATACACCCAAAGAAAAGTGCTATCTTTTGAAAAGAGTGTGGTGATCACTCTCAGGTAATCCTTTTAGCCATGCATGCCTGGAAAAAGGCCATTTGATTGATTGAGCAAATTGTGATTGCCGCCACATACAGTGTATTAAAATGGCTAAGGAAGTAAGAAGCATACACATTGGTGGGTTACTTATCAGTGCACCATGGGTTGATAATAATGACATATAAATAGCCAAAATAGTCTGAATGTGACGGCACTTTTGTCTGCTTCTGATGTATAAAGCATCTGATTTTTTTATTCAACTTTAATTCAAACTGATTTGGCGGGGGCTGGGGGGAGTCGACTTCCCCCTTCCTCTTTCTGTTTCCTCTGGTGCTCTCTTTGCTGTTAGCCTCGGCTCCATGAACAGTTGTGTTTTGTTAGTCAGGGACGACTGGGACCACGAGGTACTCGGGTACGAAGTGTTGTCACCTCCTTTGCTGGCTCGCTTCAGCTGAGCCTGGATCTGTTGAAGGTGGCAACACTTGTGACCACTCATCGCCACTAGGTTATGAAAGGTATCACTGAGCGTTTATCCTTTCATTAAGGCACATGAACTCTGTGCTTACTCAAACACTTGTCTTTAAATATTCAAGTTTACAAAAATAATAGTACAAGGAAGTCTGCCAAGTGACATCGACAGTCAGATTAATATCTAACTTATACTTTTACTAAAGCGTTACACACCACCACTGCAGTGCTCTGTGTTCTTCCTGAGTATGAAACAATGGCAGATCCCACTGTAATCCGGCTCCTTTATAAGGCAGGGAATCTTGGGAGGCTCATCAGGACCCTGCCCACTGCTAATTTACAAAAACACCAAAGCAGCTCTCCTGCCAAAAAAATGGGACACGGTTGCACGTATTCCCCCTGATTACATAACAAGTCCAGCAGCTGAAGATGTGTAGCTGGCTGATCCTGTTCACTAACAGTATACAGGCTTGACAGCACACGACAAGGCAAGGACAACGGAAGGACAACGCAGTCTCTCTCAGGTCTGCTGAGGTCCTTCATCCACAGCAACGCAGCGCTCTTTTTCGGCTTGAAACTAAAGTTTGAATAAAGGTTCGATCAGTGACACGGATGCCTCCAGAGAGAATCTTCCAGATGGAGCAGCCACTTTCAACCCAGAGGAGGCAAATCAGAGTTTCTATTCATCACAGCTGGTCACAGCTTAGCTGCTCAGGTATATGGAGATTAAAGATGAAGACCAAACAGAGCTGACTGTCAAAGACCGGCAGAACAGAGAGCACTGAAAAAAGAAAACTGCGTAAAGAAAGGAGGGATTAGACGATCTCCTGACAGCAAGGCTTTCACAATGCTGGGCTATAGGCTTTCAACAGCGACGGTTTAAGTCTAGATTTAAGCAAGACGGATCAAGTGAGTTTTCTTTATGCCTGTATTTCAACAAAAGAAGACGACGGTTCCGATTTCCTGACTGCTTCGAGGTGTGTTTTTCAAAAGATTTAGCAAAATACAAAGGAAAGAAAAAACATGTCTTTCTTTTTAAGATTTTCAGTTGTGGACATTCATTCACTTTCCCTTCAGGAGAGAATATCGTAAAAGTCCAAATATTTCCCTATAGGCTGACTTTGAGTATTGCACTCCCAGCTTGAATAATGCACAATCAGTGTTGGAACTCAGATGCACTTTAAGTTATTAGAAAAAGCTGCAGAAACAACTTTATTCCCAGTAAGAACGAGAAGCAAAGGCTGACATCACAGGAAACAAGAGCCCACCTCTGCTGTGAGTCCCAACACTGATGCTACCGGCCTTCCTATGTCACATCTTTTCCCACACTATTCCATCTGGTCAAGATTCTCACGATCAGGGTGGAGCACGTCTCTCCTCCTGCTTGATGCAGAGCCAAAAACAAGCTGACCTCCCGGCACAAAGCCCCCTATTGGCAGGAAGGAAGTTTTTTGTTGTTGTCAGAAGGAGGAGGTGACATTGTGTGTCCACTTCTATTTCCAGAATGAGGCAACATGTCAGTGCATCGTTCTAAGGCATGAAATCGGACCACAGCTGGGTGTTCTGAAAGCTCACATTGGCAAGTTTTCAACATGTAAAACTGAGACGTTGTCAAAGCTCAGTGAGCAGACATGACAGCTGTATTTATAATGGAACATATTACACAGCAAATCTGTCAGATTTATCCAGAGTTTGAACTGAATTCTTTATCTGTGCATCTCTTTAAATCAATGTAAGGCATTGTTTGACATGCATCTCTGCACCAGATGCAAAAAAACGAGCTTGACTGCATCTATGCATACAAAAACTACATCCACTGCATTTGGAGAAGAAGAAGAAAAAACATCCTGTGGGAAGGCTGCAGCAAAGAGGAGATATGAAAGGATGCCAGATCGCCTCCTATGGGTCTGAATCACGTTAGTAGTGAGCTAAACATAACATACGGAGGGGGATGGGGTGGGACTAGTCAGATTACCTCATCTAGAGCAAATTGTGTTATTATAACCTTGTTGACTGAGCTCTGTGCAAGAGAAAAGACGTCGTTGTTGTTGTTGTTGATGTTGTTTTTTCAGCGACATCATCAGTCGTGCAGCTGATGATGATCATAGTGTTTAGTTTTCATCATCAAAAGCTTTTTGAGATTGTTAAACCATATTTCACTGTCACCGGATTAGATTCTGGTTGGAGGTTTAGGTGTTAAGCTTGAGGACAACAACATTGCATTAGCCTGTGTATATGTGTGGACTGTCTTGTCTCCGAAACGCACAGTGGATTATTCATAATTCATCAGTCCTTTTTATTCCAGACCGCACTGGAGGCTATTGCTTCACCTTGATTGCACCAGAGCTTGTCAGACCCTAAATCAGCATGTCAGCCGACAATAAAGTTAACACAGACGAGACGTTTTTAAAAAAAATCATTTTGGTTACGTAGAGGACGTAAATAACAAAGCAGCAGTCAGTGAGTTCCTTTCAGACAGCTTCCAGGTAGAATGAAGTAGCGCCAATAAACACTTACATGTTGCTCCTGGCAGAATATTATCCTCCATTCCGGCGGCAATACCCTCGCTTTCTGCTCTTTTGTTCATTCAAACATGCGAGTTTCGGCTCTTCCTCTCCGGCACTCCTCTCATTCCTCAGGACAGAATAGAGGTGGGGGGGGGGGGTGAAACTTGGTCGAGTCACTCCAGTGTAGCACCCGAAGTCCTGAACGAACCGGGGGCTAGAAACCCTGCGTCCACCCCTCCAAAAAAAAATACGACAACGTATAAGGTTAAAAGAAAAAAATAATAAACCTGTTACCGCCTATTCATAAGGGCACTAAGAGAAGTAAAATAATTTTTAAAAAAAAAGGTATCAGAGAGAAAACTGCAGTGGGAGAAGTTTCTCACTCTCCGACACTCTACAGCTGATGCCTCGCTCGTGCGCCTGAGTCCTCAGGATCGGACTGTACCATTAGCCAAACGGGGGGGGGTACTGTTACCAACTACAGTGTTGTTGGTTTACTGCTAGCCAGATTTAAGGTCATGAAAGAAAAACACATAATCTAAGCACTTAAAAACCAACTACTGTTGTATTTTTGAGGGAATATTTTTTGCGAAAAAAACTATTTTCTTCATCGAAGTAAAGTAGTTGTCGCCCTCTCTTCTGGTTGGCTCATCCACCCGCAAAACTACAACGCTCACACAACCAAGTCAGTTCACAGTTCACATTCAATTAAACCTTTTCCCTTAAAAACCTTTGACCGACAGGCATAATGTTTATCCTCATTTTATGTAATTCCTGCTTGTGAAAAGTCATTTTTAACATCTATATTTCTGCAGTAGGCCATGTGAATTAAGATCATTGGTGTTTTAACTTATTGTATTCACAGTATTTAATTGGCAAAATCAACCACAATACCTGGATTTTAAACATTTAATAATATACATGTCATTTACCCATCACTGGGTTCATTTGCAGAAAACAAAAAACTCTACAGGCTAAATTGAAATAAGAAAAGTTGGCAAAACACTTTTTCATCAGATGCATGAAATCAGAAATCTCCAAACCAAAATATTTTGGGGCACCAGAGAGAAAACTTGCAACCTACTGAGACTTAACAAAATGTAATGCTAATAATGTGTTTAAGCAAATAGATTGTACATGCATGTAATTTAAGTGTAACAAGAACACTGGATATTCCTGTCAGCCAGGTTTTGTTTTGGAAGATGGATGTTGGATGCGTCAAACAAGTTACTCCACCCTAGATGAGAAACCACCATCACATATTTTTAGATTTTATTTTAAGTCAAAGCCAGATGCAGCACCAAGATTTTCACAAAACCTAAACCTCTGAGGAATCTTTGTTACGCAACATGTTTTAAGCATTAGAGAGTGTCCACTCATTCACCACCTGTGGATGTCTCGAAGCATCTGCCAAGGCGGGGGCTGGGCCAGGGGCTGACCGGCACACTTGAGAGTGGACACCCCCTCAAAAGGACCCCAGTGGGGCTCTTTTGTGCAGCTGTTGAACTGTGTTACCCCAAACCCCCAAGAGCCACCTGTCACTGCAACTGGAAAAGGGGGATGTAGAAAGAGGTGGGGGTTGGGGGTGCTGCTGAATGTGTGGATGGTAGGATCTGCAGAAGAAAAGTTTAAAGAGGAGTGTTCACTATGCGTGTCTAAAAGTCTTCTTGTTCTTGTTATATTCATCTTATTTATCGTCCTTGGTGAATGCATGCTGACACATTTGTGGTTTTGTCTCCCTGAAGTTATTACAATGTGCAGATTAAGAACTATCTGTAATTGAATCAAAGATAAGGATCTTTTATTTAAACAGGAAGCAATGAGAGTAAGGTTTGAATTATTTTCAAGTCAAGCAAAGCTATAACACTGTAAACTTCTTCGTTTGTGAGATGAATAAATTATTATCTTATCTTGTGTTTTTGTAATCTCAATGCCTAGTCATTGCATCAATTCTGCAGCATTTCTAATTTAAAAAGAAAAATGATGCAACATTTCTTATTATGACCCACATTCACTACAGCCCTTTAATAATCCGTCATCGTATGCTTCAAAACCAGCTAAATAAACGTAATAAACTATATGTGCATAAAGGGGGAAAAAAGACTATATATATATATTGGAGATACTAGATTGTAAGATTGTTTAGATTGTTAGGATATCCCCTCTGTGTGCCCATAATGTATTCTGTTTTATTGTCTAAAAGACAAAATTAAAAAAAAAAGCTTTTCTGCAGAATTTCACATCTCCTCTGTATCTTGAAAATATGAAGAAACAACATGCTTGATTAGTTTTATGAATTCATTTTTGAGGGTCAGATTTTGTTTTTATTTTAGCTTCCTGTCATGGATCATAAACAAGTCAACCAAATGCTTAAAATTCATTCAATACTCCTTTTTTTAGTTGCTTTCAGGAGCAGATGCATGTTCTCAGATCTTTTGTGTTGTCTCTTTAGTCAAAATTGAAACCCTCTACTCCTTTCATTCACTCAATTCTCCTCTCTATACACCAAGCTCCTCAGGCAGCACGTGCCTCCTCCTTTAGACACCAACACCTGTGCGCGCACACACACACACACACACACACACACACACACCTACACACACACACACACACACACACACACACACACACAATGTCTTTTATCAATCAAATTCATTTTATATCTCCTGTGGATTTAAGTGAGCTGGGGGGGGGAATAAGTAGAACACAAGCAAAGATCTAGAAGAAAGGAAACAATGTCAGTATGTGCAAACGATCAGCTTTCAGTCTGATCAGACACACAGGTGCTGACGGACACTGCACAAAGAGGCAAAGCACAACAATGACGGCAGTTCTATAGCAACCATCTTAAAAGTTTTACTTTCGATTAGACAAAACTTCTAGAAAAAATGGACCATAAACATTGATCTTCAATCAATCAATCATTGTGTTGCACCAAATGTCATCTCAAGACACAAAAAAACAGGTAAAATAACCTACTCTTTTTTTATATAATATTACAAAGACCCAACATTAATCCATCATGAGCATGGCACTAAGCAATGTTTCACTTTAGATATGTCAGTGTGGTTTATTTACCATAAAGTCACTCACATCTAACAAAAGGATGCAACATCTGTATAAAAACCAGTCACTGAAGTTTTTAGTCACTGAAGTTTGTTCTATATTTCACCAAGAACGAGATAACCTTGACTTGTTCAAGAAAAAAAAAAGTGACATTGGAGCCACCAAGTCATTACTATTCAGCTTTCCAAAATTGACTGTAGTCCAGGTGCCAGCAGTCTGATAGGAAAATGAAAGGGCTCAGTCAGGATAAAAGCATACCTCAGAGTCGGGAGGCGTGTGTCCGTTTATCTCACATCACTGTACCATGCTGTGCAAATGAGACGTTCAAAATAAGGTGAATGCAAATGAAAGAAAACAGCAAATTTGACCCTCATTAGCTTTTTTTTTGACATCCTGAAAGTGTGCATGTCCTTTTTGCATTCTGCACGCAGAAGTGACTGAATGAGATACACATTAGTGCCTTAAAGCAGTGGTTCTCAACTGGTGAGTCAGGACCAAAAAGGGGGTTGAGGGGCCATTTTCAGCGGGTGGCAAATGTTGTCATGGAAAAATTATAAGAAGTGCTTTTTTTTTACAAGTTTGTTTCATTCAGTTCCTTGTTCTATTGGGTTTTGTATCATTTTAGGTCCCCATTTTTCAATGAAGAAGTAGTTGGTGGATCCTGAGGCTAGAGCTGTTGACAACCACTACCACTTTTGTCACACCCATCTCTCCATTTTTCAATTTGAAAAAAAAAACCTGTGATCATGTGTCATCTCCATTTGTAAACTACTTGCTTTCGGCTTCACTGCACACAGGAAGCAGGGGGGAACCCCTCCACCTCTCTCTGTCCCTCAGTGCTCAAGAAAGGACTTGATGTTGGGCCTGCAGCTGCACTCTCCATCCTAACACAGAGACCCCCATACATACAAACACACTACCACATCTAATTAAACTGCCACTGATCACCATGAGCACTTTATGCCTTAAAAGAAAATACAGAGACCATAGAAACTACAAGAGAAGACAAAAGTCATTACTTCTGTGAGGATTTGATTGCATCAGTTAATACACACTGAGAAAACAAAGGGAAGTGCCTGGATAGATGGAAATGAAGGTTGGGAAAAGTTCTAAGGAAAAGAAAGGAGAGTTTAGGGTTCAGTAACAGGCACAAGAGAGAGCAACTGATACAGCAGAAGAAGAGAGTTACTGATGAGGAGTTATCTTTGCAATGATAGTATTCAGAGTACATCCTCTGAACCCTTTGAGTAATGTGACACTTGAGCTGGAACTGATTGTAGGATCAAGATCAAACATTATAAAGCTTGTTTTTTTTTTCCAAATAGACAGAGCCCTGCAATATCCCTATCAAGAGGACAGTTCACATTACATGACGTTTTGTCATAAATCACTGATTTAGATCAATTAAAATCATTAGGATACAACACAACATAATATGATACACATTACTGTCCCCACTGGGAGATTTGTCTTGGACTCAAAGTGCTGCAAACATTCAGCTGCCTCGGGGAAAACAAAAAACAATAGAAACAAACCCTATCAACAAGTTAAACAGAAAAACACAACTATATTGCACATTACACATTTTGCACAAGATCATAACACAAGTAAGAGAATGCAAAAAACATATAAGAGAACATCATGATGCTATAGCACAACCCTTTCAAGCTTAAGAAACAACATTCAGAATTTTGATCGATGTAGGTTCAGATTGTATAAAGGTACTCTGTATTGTTTGCCAAATGGTGTAAACTAAAAAATATACAAAAGGGTCACCAATGTTCTGCTTTGAATGTCTTCACCAAATATTTATATTTAGGAAACCGAAACCACATATGCTCATCTCAAAGGAAAGTGAGATGGGTTTAGCCAGAGCCCTGAGGAGAAGTTACTTTTCAAAACGTTTTTGCACCATCACTTTTGGTAAAGAGAGGGCTCCCATCAGTCTCCTCCGAGGATCATGGACCTCAGCAGCACCGCCTGTTAGTCTTGAGGTCAGCCAGAGTGAATGGCAAGGGTAACCCTCGGCCTGGTAATGAAACAACAATAGCAGGAATGTTCAGAATGTCCCCAGAGAGTATAGACCGAGCCGATGTTATAGACTACTGAATACACTATCTCTGTGTCTAGTAAATGCTACATGGCAGCAGCAGCATGGGTGGGGGAGCACAAGGGAAGGGTGGATATATGATACTAATTAACGATGATGGATTTACTGAGGAAATATCTTTTAGTGGTACTGTCTTAATCTATTCTCGTTAAGACATTTAGCAAAGACAGATCTGCACAAATATTTAAGTGATGTTGTAAGTTTCATTTGGGTTGCTAGTTTAGCTGTCAGGTTTCTAAATGCATCCCCATCTTTGTTTCCTAATCTCTGTCCAGACTAAGGAGGGTCAAATGTCCCCTGCACCTGTAGGACGCATGCAGATTCAAATAATTTACGACCTTGTTGTCTTTTGTTTGCTGTAGTGTGATTTAATCAGACACTACATCACATGTCACACTGGAAAAATGTGTGTGTAAGCGCAGACGGAGCGATAGGGAGACATAGAGTGTGGGAGAGTTCCCTGTTTCTTTGTGTGTCTCTCTGGGGTGCTGGGAAAAAAGAGTCCTGTTTAGTATGAATCATCTGAATTTAGTCTGCCTCTCATTGTAGCCTAGGATTTTTGACTTGAGTTTAGAGGTCTGGTTTTTATTTTCATGTTTTACAGTAAATGAGGTACTGAATGTTGACACCTGCAGCTGCAGCTGGGGGAAAAATTAAAATGCAAAAAAAGCTCTTCATTTATTTTAAATACATGAACCCACAATAATTAAAGGAATACTCCAGAAACATTGGGTACTAACATGGACAATTACAGGGCGCTGATTGCCTAACAGTTAGAAATAACATGGAAGTTGTCTCAGTCATGTCACTCATTGGTTTCTGACTTCTGGGGCTTTTGCAGAAAGCTACAAATGCATACTTGGGGAACTGCAGTTTTTGCACTTCCACGTGAGCTTAATTTTTTTAACCCTTGCAGTTGCCACTTGGTCGCAGACATGTACAGAGGCAATAGCCCTCCAAGCTCGCAGCCTGGGTTCAAGACTGATCAGCAGCTCCTCTCCTGCATGTCATTCCCCACTCCCTCTCCTTCATGACCTGCTCCACCTTCCTATCCAAATAAAGTCTCAAAAGGCCCCCAAAACATCTGTTTACTGCAGCAATACACCAAGACAATTCAAAAATTATTCTGATTCAATAAGGTTTAACGCACTTTCATATTTCATATTTGCCTCACCTTGTTATAAAAATGTCCTGACCACTTTTTGGTGTATGGTCATGCTCCATAAGGCAAGAAGTAGTAATAAACCTGGTGACATCATCAGGGTTGTGTACCATTTTTTATGAGCCTCTATTAAAGTAAAAAGAAACATCATAAAACTATAGTTTGATGAGCTTCATAGCACTTGAACTCAATGATCTTCACGTCTGAAAAAATAAGAGTTGACAACAGTCCTCTAAGCATTAAATCATTAAAAAAGGAGAAACATTAATATTTTCCCCCAACAAAATAATTTGTGTATAGGCTATACTTTCAAAGCTGTTGATTAACCAGCAGCAAGTATTTGCTGTCTTAAACTATAAATAGAATAATCAGTCTCTGCTTGTGTCTTTATTTTCAAGTGTAATCACTTTAAACTGTTTCCCATGTGGTATCCAATAGTTAACACAGCCCACCACTGCTCGTAAACACTTTGTGCACTGATCTTCCTTGAACAGTCTTTCCATCCTCTCTGACAACAGGTGGCATTACCCCGGGCTCATTACGTCGTCTTCCATGAGGAATGTGGTTCCACAGCAGTATGTCTCAAACAGCACAGAGCCTGGTAGACCATGACGTAATGGTCTAAAACGTGCTATCAGTTAGAAGCAGGGCCAAAACACGTGGAGTTGGCTCCTCTCGCCGCACTCCCCCGGGGCCCCTCTCTATTCTCCTTTTTCCCTGTTTCTCTCTGCCTCTACCCCACAGCCCCTCCGCCTCCCTTCTGCTCCACCGCACTCTCTGTTTATGAGTGCATGAATCGCTCCATTTCACTATACCCAACTCCCAGCCCACTACCAATCCCACAACTGCCTCAATAATAGAAGTCCCTCCTCCCCATGGTTTCATTTCCATGACAACTAACAATGAGGAGAGAGGGGGAGAGAGAGGGAGAGACAGGGGAAAATAGCAGAGGTCGGGAAAAAAACGTGAATGAGAGTGTAGGAGTGCCTTGTCTTGACCTCTGCTTCTGTTTGAAGGGAGGAAAACCTTCAACGGGCAAAGTTTCAGTAAGGTTAAATTGACCAATCAGGAGAGCACCAGCAGAACCACTGCAAGGTCACCATGAATGTTACCTCTGGAGTGAGCTAGTGAGCTCAATGTAGAAAAAGTTACAGCGTACTTTACAGAAAGAATTAAGGACAAAATGTCAAACAATTCGAGGCAGACAATAGAGCAAAACAGAGCAAAATGTAAAGCCACAGTGGAAGAGGAAAGAGGCTAACATTAGCCTACCATGCTAACAGCCACACTGTGCAAGGTTTTGCAGGAATAATGTTCACAACCTTATTGTAGCAAGGTCACAATGCTAACATCATATAGCTAATGCCAAGCCCATACAACTGCCCTTGAAGGAGCTTGAATGACTACCAATATTTTATGGGAATCCATCAGTACTTGTTAGCATAGTTTACTGACAATCTTGAGCAGATGGTGTAAAACCAGGAATGTAAGGGATCACCAGAGAGTTTCATCTGAGAAAAAACGTTAATGTGTTGTGACAATCTGTCAATTTGATACTGAAATTTTAGTTGGTGTTTAACAGCTGGTGTGGGTGAACACAAAAAGATTGAACTTCTTGGCACCAGTTATGGTTAACACAATAGTTATTGAGAGGATTTCATGAACATTTTTTTAATTTTGTCCAAGTTGAAATGCCAGACGAAGAACGGATTTCCAAATTTAATAGAATGCATCCTCTTTAGAGCATGACATGCTGTTGAGAATATCAATCACAAGCCATCTAGCCAATAGTCATTCAGCTGTATCAAGACTGATCAGTATTGCCAACGTAAATTTCCCCTGTTGATTTGGATTAAACAAAAACAAGATAACCATAGTGAAAAAAACAACAAAAAAGAAAAATGACAAATACTGTAATAGCCTATGTGAGGTGCAATAATTTGGATTTAGAAGGTATGACATGATTAATTTCATTCAATAGGAGTGAATTCGACGTGATGCAGTACAAAGCAATTTGATTCTGTATGATACAAAACACCAATAAAGCAAAACAAAAATAAGGATCACATACTTCCTGTTTTACATGAACTGTTTAATGTGTATTGATTGTTTACCTTCCTTTGCCATTTTTGTAAAACATCTCATTACTTTTAGAAAGTCACAAGTCAGTCTGTGATAGAAATCATCTATTCATTGTCAAATGGATGGGTTTCCTTTAGAGTGACACAAACACAACAGAGATAAACAAAGGGTGAAAGGGTATGAGGTCAAGCTCCAGGGAAGCTTTGTCACACACACACACACACACACACACACACACACACACACTCACACACACACACACATAGATGTTCTTACACACGTGAATGCACACACACTTACATACGATTAGTTGTTTTTAATTCAACCCCCTCTACTCTGGATTACAGTCAGGATTAATTCTGTATGTCTCAGAGCTGCTGAGGGCATATCTACAGTATGTAGCTGTAACTGTTATAGGTGTCCATCAGTTCTGTCAGTGTTTCCTTTTTTGGCTACTTCTTGGTTATTATATATATTATGAGTGGAACAGAGGCGATAACACTTCCCTTACAATTCTTATAAGATTACCACTTCCTCCTCCTGAGGGCCATGATGATAAGAGAATTCCTTCAGAGGAAAACAATACTGCAGTATGATTAACAGCTGCATACATCTGCATATCAGAATTATGCAATTAGAAACCAAAAAGTATTTAGCTTTTGTGAAGAATGCAAAATTACAATGATGCTATTTACAATATATACAAGTTCACATTCCAACACAGTAGCGTTTCGTCAACGGTCAGGGGAGTGACAGCAGAATGTGAAGAATATGCTCGTAACCGACTGTACTTTGATCACCTTACAAACTCACAAACTTACAAACTACACCTGTAAATAAAAAAGGATCTGCTGGGGAGAGACATGCAAGGAAATAATGAGGAAAATGGGCCTGAACGTGATCGGTGTGTGTGCATGTGATGAAGCACCTACAGGCATGTAAGCATGTGAGTACAGTAATAGAAGCACAGCAGCTTGTTAGCGATCTCTTGTTAATGATACATTATAAAATAAATGATGAATCTGTAATTAACAAGCTGCAGTGCACAAAAGACCAGAGACACGATTTAGTCCTCGGAGCGGAAAGAAATGTGTGATTCATGCGCAACCCCCACTGCTGCATTTTTAATCAAACCCCTGCAAGAAATGCTCAAATTTAGCTTCGAAGTTGAGTCCAGGACAGTGTGGTGACCTATCCCAGGGAGCTGGAAAATAAAAAGAGGGTGAAATCAGTAATCCTACAAAGGTTCTGGGCCTCCCAGTGCAGCGTCCTCAATCCCCCCTCTAGATCCTGCCAAAATCCCCGAGACAGCAGTCCTCATTATTTGCCTATCAGTGGCTTAGCTCCGCCCTCAGACAGAACAGATATGGAGGGATTTACTATAGAGTTAAAAAGGAAGAACAGAGACACCCTTAAGACAATACAAAATCCCTTAGATCCACAGGGTTACTTTGATACAGAAAACTGGAGAGTTTGAGCTGAAAAAGCATCAGTATTATGATGAAGAAAAGAGGATTTACAGGAACTTTAGATCGCATTGTCAGTATGAACAATAAGAAAACACTGTCCTCTTGGCTCGCTCCATGATAAACAGATCCATTTTCCACATGATCCAGTTGACACTGACTCTAAACACCATTGTCAGATAAAAGCGCTCAGTTAGCATCCTATTAGCTGGACAACCCTAAAGCTATTGTGCCATAAAGCTTATTAGAATAAGGGAAGCTCAGGGGGCTGCACTTACATTACATTCAATTATCTGTAATTGGAAAGAAGTTTGAGGTGACAGCTGCTGCCTGCGTCCTGGCTGTAAGGTAGCATGAGTCACTGTCAAAGTAGCACTTTGGCTAACGTTTGCCTCACACATTAACAGACACTTTGTATCTAATTGTATGGAAATAATGTGTTCTCCATATATTTTATTTCCAGAAGAGAAGATGTAACTTTTGAAGGTTATGTCAAAGGAGCACATAAGGGAGCTCTGAATGTGTAATACAAAGACATGCTGATAAGGATTTGCATAACAGCCAAACCACTGAACTCACTATTATTGACACTTTTCATGATGGAGGACATTCAACCTGTAAGTACAGTATTTAACTCTCAGTGACATGGGGTGGGACGCACAGCTCTATAAATGTATATTTCAAAATCCTCTCAGAGGCAACACAATTCATCTGATTCTTAACACACTATAAAATGCAGAATGGACTTGAGCTTGTTTATCACTTTTCTCGTCGACTTACTACTCAAAGTACTACTCAAAGTACGTTGCAGGTCATACCTACCCAAAGACAATGCACGCTGCAGGATCTGGGAATTGAACCCCTTACCCTCTGGTTGAGTCCAACTCTACCACTGAACCACTGCCGCCACTGTACAATATAATATTTTTTGTTTTTGTCTTTTGTACGTCTTTATTTTACAGCCAGAACTGTGGATAGATTCTGTACTCAGGGAGAGAGAGAGTGGACAATAACATGTCGGATAAGGAGCCACCAGTCAGATTCAGTCCCTTTCCAGGCGCCTTGAGGACCACAGCCTCTGTACAGCGCAGTAACCACTATTAGGCTGATGGTAACCACAATAGTGTCATTTTTAATACTAGCATGTAGGACTCTTCCCCTGGAAAACTATTAATATGAAACGACAGGAGAATGTTTCTATTTATAGAAAGATTCATTTATTACACAAATAACAAGGAGGCCGGGAAGCGAGCGAAGAGACAGCATGCTTCCAAATTGAATTTAGTCGATAAAATCTGGGTATTAATTTCCCTCCTGACACCACCCAAGGACAAAGGAGGAAGATGCCTGACTGGATTTATTAATTCTTGTGCCCTCTGATTTTTTAAGCCGGCAGGATTATTGCAGAGGTAAATCAAAAGACGTGGATCTTCACTACATCAAGCCTTGACAGTGTTTTGGAAAGGTGGTTGAAGGTGTATTTTTAATCGTTTTTATGCTGAATGGATAAATTATGTCATAATTCTACAAAAAAAAGGGAAAGGATTATGCCGGTCTTGATTTAAAGTTGACGTTTAAAAGGGCTTCAGCACACTGCAGCTTATTTGAATGGTCTGCATCACAGCATACACTGACGGATATTTAATATCACTTAAGTTAGAAGAGCAAAGACAGGCTGAAGGTCATTAGTTTAGTCTTCATGACGTGCAAATACAACAACCGCTAAACTGATTGTCTGGATATATTCTCAAACATAAAAGAATGATATTGAAATATGGTTAGAAAGTGGCGATGACATCATCCCAGCTGTGTATTTGTTCAGATCTCAGATTTGAACTATTCAACACAAATAATATAATTTTCTGCTTTTCAAACAAACACTCTATAACTTAGGCTACATATACTGATACCAAATTCTTCAACTCATTTGCCACTGTATAAACTTTGCAGTAAATGATCACAAACATTTGTGAAATTGTCATTTATTTTGACACTGGGGTTTCTCTTTCGTCCCTATCACTTGTATTTACTGTTTTGGTTTATTACATTATTCTTTGACCCCTACCAAGCTCTTGGACTATGTAGGCTATTATAAAATAAATGGGCCTGTATAGGCTACATGAGTAAACTGCTGACTGGCACAGAAAGCATAACCTTTTTGCCAAAAATGAAAATGTACACATGCAAGGTTACATTGTCTTTACATGGACAGGACAGCTGGCCGCTCCCCTTGAGACTAAAAGTTGTTTTTAATCAAGGACTACAGAAAAGAGGTAAAACACACTCCTTGCTTGTTTGGATTTTACTTACTGTATCTTTTTTTTTTTTTTTTTTTTAGATCACGGTCATTCTGTGACAAATAGGCTAACATCAATGTGGTGCTATAAGCTAACTAACGTGTGCTATCATTAGCCTGTCAACACAACAATGCAGATCAAAGGCAGTTGCAGTCCGAGGCGAGGACAATTTTGCTCCTACTTGCAACATTTTTAGTGTGGCGGATGTTTGGCCAAACAGCAGTTTGTTTTGGTTTCATGTTGGTGCTCAAGGGCGACATCTACTGGATCAACAAGTCGCAGTCGCCTTTAAATTATGACGTCACTTTGGGATTAATGTTACAGCAAGTTGTTAAAAGCAAAACTAAGGAGATTTTCTTATCTATATTTAAGATACACCATGGTGATAGGAAGCCAAACCCCTGTGCCACAATGAAGTCATATCCCCTACAGTGAAAGAACACTGGAGGTGATATGTGATCGCTTTTAATGAGTCTCAGATGAGCTTTTCAAAATAATGTGCGTCCTCTGATCTCACACAGAGCGCTGAGATCACCAAGCATTCACGACACACTGGAAAGTCGATATACATGAAAAAGTATTCACCTCCAGTATCTATCCCTGATGTTCTGATCACGACCTTTCTATCCTCTTATTTCCACTTTAAATATTTAAACGCCAAACTTCTTAAGTCAAAATACTGAATCCAAGGGTTAACACTTATCCCCTACCTCAAAGACGGATGACGAGACAAAATTAAATCAGAAAAACCTCAGCCAAAAGTCAAAACTCATAGAGGACCCTGACAGGATGCTGCACAACAAAACACACACGCACACACACACACACACACACACACACACACACACACACACAAAGCCCACTTATGTCACTGTTTCTAAGGAGATGTCAACATAGTCAAAACAGAAGAGGGAACGTGTGTGGAATTTTAAAACCGCTCACTGCTTCATCACTTCTTCCAGCATACGTCACTCCTACTGAACAAAACACACACACACACACACACACACACACACACACACACACACACACACACACACACACACACACACACACACACACACACACACACACACACTGCTGTACAGAGATAAGAAGCCAGTCTGAGAGATTTACATTTACTGTTTATTATCTGGAATAAAGTTAAACATTTCTTTTTCATCTACCAGACTGAAGAGACATTCACCTTAAATAGTTTACTCTTAGTTACTTAGATCCTGCTAAGGTTTTGTTAAAACACATACAGTACAAGCATCATCAGCAGTTTTTTTTGAAGACATATCTATATCTCCACCTCTTTAAAAAAAATAGTCCTGAGAAAGCGGACAAATAAATGCAGGCAAGACGTAGCTTTTAATTACACTTTTCCTACTTTGCATGCACAAAATACATTCCCAGGTCAAGAAGGAAACCAAATGAATCCTGCTTCCTATCAAAGTCAGTTATGTTGCCTCACTTCCTCCAGATGACACAGGACCGGCCTGTCAATAAATCTGTCCTTGGCTGCTGATGCACAACATCAGCAGCCATTAAAGCGTACTGTCCTCGCTGTCCTCATCGTGTGTGCTGAGGTGTTTCTTCCTGCGAGCTGTGATGGCCGCCCAGACTCGACACAGCATGCCCCCTCTGAAACATGAGATATTCAAAAAACATCCCAAACTCAACCGAGGCTTTTTTTTTGATTGAACACAACATAATGAGGGTGCCTGCATCTTTTCAACATCGCCCATCGCTTCCTATGTTTCTGCATGGACTGACGATGTGATTGTGATGTGTGATGGCGGCTCACCTTATTCCACAGTACATCAAGTCATCCCTGGAGGCAATGTGAAGGAGACAGTCCAAGGTGAACCCGTGAGAGATCAACTAGGAAAGAGGATCACAGAAGTGGATTACTAGTGCATGTATGAGTAATATCAACCAGCCTCAGGGGTGAAAAAAACAGAAAGAATGGCAGACGTTTGGTTGAGTTTACCTTATTGATAGTGTCTTGATCTACAGGAACAGACTTGAGCCAGTGCGCCAAAGCCTTCCTTTCTGGATTAGAGCTTTTCTGTTGAGCCATTTCTCCATCTATAAAGTACAGAGATAGCAAACACTTAGACCAAACGTACGCTATCTAGTGGGGTTATCTTGTTACCGCAGGCAAACAGAATAATCATTTTTCAAACCTACAAGTCAAGCTTAAACACATTACAGCTGATAAGTGGATGGTCTACGCCTCCGACACAAACCAGTCAGGCAGAAATCCTGCGCCTGGAGCTGAGGCGTGGCACGGATCAACTACGTATGAGTGTTAAGAAACATTAATAAGAACAACTAAGTTTACTGATAATCCAAAGGAGGGTTGGGTTCCTTGATGCAACACGGGTCATGCTGCAGCTTGTGTGGTTATCCTCAGACTGCAGACTGAGCTCTTACTAAATCTTACATGTCAGCTTATTACTCGAGTTATCAGCAAATTACTTTACAAACACAAAATAGGACTATTCCCTACACAAAATAAGATCACTACCTTTGTGTTTTTTGTTCATCTATAATATTAATCACGACAAAACGTATTTATTTGACGCAGTCAAACTAGCGAGTATATACCTTAGCGATGGTTTTAACCCATGATAAGAGTAAAGGATGGGAATGTTTTTGCTGGACCAAAGTCAAAGAATGAAGTCTGTATGAAGAAACTATGCAATAATTCAACAATTTATTTAATTTTAAAGTTTATTTTTGGACCATTTGTGCTTTATTTAAAGATAGGACATTAGCTAGAGTCTGAAATTGGGTAGAGAGAGAGAGGGGGAACAGACATGTAGGAAAAGAACCACAGGTGGAGGACTTCACCCTCCATACATGGGACACGCACACTAAGAACTAGGCTACCAGCGCTTCAACATGAAGGTTTTTCTGGGTTGCGGTTTTCTCTGTTTTGGTTAAATGTCGCACAGGTATTAGATTGGGTGAGTGTAAAAATCCAAAATTGGGTTTCAGAGGACAAAGTTCCTTCGCTGAAACAAAGTGGATTGGTTGGTCATGCTAAGTTAAATCCACAAATACTAACATGTGGCCATTACAATAAAGATACCAAACTTGCATTGGCTTTTGCATTTTCTGTCTGTTCAGGCCTTTAGATTAGATTTGGCTAACATAAGAATGGATTTTTGGACAGACTCTTGACTTTTAAAACTTTCAAAATATATTGTATATATGAATATGTTGTATTCAGTTTTCAGCTACTTTCTCTATAACAATTCTATCTATAGTTTCTAATATATTTTAATTCAGCATAAGAGCATCTCCAAAAAGCTCTACAAAGACCTTCTTACATAAACCATACTTGGCACTAAAATCAACTGTCCTATACTACAGTATGGACATATGAAACGTCACCTTCAGCTATGGCTTCTTTCCTCAGTGTATCTATCTGTTCCTGTCTCCTCTGCACTGTGTTCTTCAGTAGCTCCTGGTACTCGCTCTCCTTCTCGTTCAGCTGATTCAGCAGTCTGCAACACAATGGGCCGTCATTACTCAGCAAAAAGCAGCAACTCAAAAATCTCATTAGTCAGTGTTTACTGCCTACTAAAGAGGCCAGAGCTGCCAGACAGTGATAATATTTCATTTACATTTTAAACCTCTTAATGCTGGTGCCCTTGTTTATCATAAATTCCAGAGTCTTTATTAATAACGTCAAAATAATGTTGCACAACATGAACGCTTCGTGATAAAATGTACCGTCTGGTTTCTAGTCGCAGGTCTCTCAGTTTCTCACTGAGGGGACAGTTAGAGTTGAGGACGAGGTCTGTTGGGGAGTTCGGGCTGTCTGAAGGCAGAAACCCATTCAAGGTCGCTGCCGGCTGGTAGTCTAGCTGCGCCACCTGCTGGTCAGGGACAAGAGCTACAGGAGTGTCTGGGTCGGCATACTGCTCGTCAGGAGTGCTGTCCTCGATCTCGAATGAGGACTGAAGCTGGATTTTGAGCTCTGAGTGGCAGATGGGAGAGGAGGGAGTATGGATGAAGTGTAAACAATGATTGAATGAATAAAAGGAATAATGAAAAGGAAATACACAAGATCAGGAATACATTTAGAAACAGAAAGGATAAAAATAGATAAGGAAAATATCAATCTCCCTCCTCTAACCACTTGTCTTTAACAACTGCTTGTAACTCTGATGATTAACCAGAACTGAATGAAGCTGTACCTGGTAGGAGCACAGTGAGGGCGTCCTGGACTGCCTGTCTCAGCAGATTGTCCAGAGCAAACATCCAGTGAGGTTTCACCATCTGCTGCTTCAACACCTTCTTCACCTGAATACCGAGCACAGTGTTAAACATTCCATCCAAAAATCTCACAAAGCTGCGGAATCTCCAGGAAAATCTGTGCGTTGGCTGAAGTAAACTTACCGCATCTTGAAAGCCGAACAGCACCACCTGCAGGCTGCTCATCGGCACTGCAGCAGTGACCAGCGCAGCTCGGAGGTCTAAAAGGCTGCTGGTCAGCTGCTTCCTGTCCGGGGAGCGGATGTTGTCTCTCAAGCATTTCACAAGCTCAGTGATGTACTCTGCAGTCAGCGGCGAGCCCTCGCCGTGCTTTTAAGAAATCAAAAGAATTATGCTTAAAAAAATGTGGAAATTCTCTTCTCCAGAGTACACACGACTGGAACAGGAAGAATGATGATGTCGTTATCCCACAATTAAAAGCAAAACACACAAATGATGAAGCTGGAGTCATTTGTCTTACAAACAATGTTGTTGTGGATATCTGAAATTATTATTGTGGATAGGATTTATTTTAATTTTCTTCAAATTTATGAGAAATAAACAAATTCAAAATGTTTCAGTATTTGGACAGTTTTGGAACTGTATTGAAAACAGCATTGCCCTATGTTTTATGGATGACTCTTGAAAGAAAGAACTTTGGCAGATTCATAACTTTAAATCAGCATGAAAACATACAAAAATTAAAAAATATCAAATTAAATTATCATCCAGTGGTATGTGATAAAGAAACTAAAATGCCACAAAGCTGTAATGCACAAGTCAGAATATGTTCAACGTGCCCTGACATTCAAGATCAACTTCTTTATAATTAAGTTCAAACTCACTGAAGGCTGACATGAATTGCCCCACAGGGATAAATAAAGTTTTTAAAAAAATGCCATGTGACTGTTTGATTTTGTTCTTACTTGTCTGTCTTATTATTGTTTTTTTTTTTAAATATTTTTAGAGAGTGAGGAATGACTTGCAGAACAGGAGCCAGATTAAACCTGGACCACCTGCTTAGAAGACAATAGCCTTTGTAGATGGGGCGTACGCACTTACCACTATGCTACCTGCCCCCCATGTCTGTGATTTATTAAGAGTCACATACTGGTATAAAAGGCTCATTTATCTACAGATACTGTCATCACCTTTGAGTTAAGACTTTTACATTGTACTGACAAACAGGATCCTTGATTAACCAATCAGATTCAAAGTAATGCAAAGAACTTTTCTGTGACTTTCCTTCTTTACCCACCTGAGGCACACTGTCCTGTATGTTAAAGACGACCAGACTCATGTAGTCAGAGAGGACTCGGTGCAGTGTGTCTCTCCTCTCGCTGTCCTTTCTCAGCATGAAAAGACCAACACTCTCCTCTGTTGTGGCTGGACTGTACAGTTCTGATGGATTGTCCTCGGGTATCCTGGTGCATTAGACACAAATGATGATATATCTGTCAATAACTATTTTTTTTAATTCAGATTTCTCTTAGCAACGCACAGTTAAATGAATACATCGCCATTTCACAGAGTGGCAGAATGTCTTATTGTGCCCACACAGGAAACCAGTGTGGTTTTCCACTGACACAAAATCTTAGTACATTACAGCAGCGTGCACATAACCTTTAACTTTCCCCTCCTGTTGAGCAATTATCAAACTCACGAAAGGAAGCTGCTGGTGCTCGGTGGGCTCTCTGAGATTTCACTCGATAAGTGGGCAGAGTGGGGCCTCCTGAGGTCCAGAGAGCAGGACAGGTCGATCGAACCCGAATACGAATCAGTGTCCTCCACAAGGATGGAGATAGGTACAGACAGGCTGCGTTGATAATCAGCTGTAAACACCAAGAGAGATTAAAGGTAAATACAGACAGCTGGACTTTAAGATCAGATTTTGATGAATTTTATTTTTTGATAGAGGACAGTGGATAAAGCAGTAAATCGGGATGAGAGAGTACTGGGAAGGAGCCACAGGTTGGACTCGAACCTGGGCAACATAACTTCTTGGACGTCAGCGACCCCAATAAGACTTTTTTAACGGCAAAGGGAGCATTTAAGATAAACCCTCTGATGACAAACATACTGTATATAAGTAACATATACGAGGAGGAAGAGCAAAGTGTAAGTGTGAATCTGTGTGCTGAATCTTCACCTGAAGACAGGAAGTCGTTGGTTTCGGACTCATGCTGAGTCTTCACCTTCTTCCTGGGAGACGACCTGAGGAAGGTGTCATTCAGCAGCGCTTCAGCTGTGGCTCTGTCGTCAGGGTTCGGCTCAAAACAGTTCATGAGGAAGACCTTGGCCTTGTCCGACATGCACTCTGGAACCTTTGGGTGGATCTTAAACATGCCCACCTTGATGGAAGCGTGTGAAGGTTACTGACAATGTTAGGCGTTTATCACATTTACCATAAAAAAGGACACCGGCATCCAGTTTCGTTATTGTTGTTATTGATTGTGTGTGTATACCATATATATAATCATGTATGTATATATGTCTGTCTGTACATGTAAGCCAAGGCAAGGCAAGTTTATTCATATAGCTCTGTTCAGACACAAGGCAATTCACAGTGCTTCACAGACATCATTAAAGGACAGAAGAATGTAAAAGTACTCGATAAAGTAACAACTTTTAAAAACTATTAATTTGTTGGTGTAAGGCAGAAAGTATATCTCTAATTGAAAGCCTGAGTGAATTATATATATATATATATATATATATATATATAAAATGTATGTTGCTGCAGTATACATGTGTATATTGGTATGTGTTGTATGTTCATGTGTTGACCATGGAGGAAACGGATGATTTAATGGTTTGCTGTGATTTACAATCTTGCCTCTATTGTTCGAATAAAAATAAAAACATATGATAATTTAAACGACAGACAGTTGTGAGTAGGGTGGAAACAGAGGAGTTTATGATCAAACACAGGATCAGAGTGGATTGAGAACAAGAAAGTACATAAGACGTGTTTGGGGCGCTCTGAGACTTATTTAAACCTGTTGAAAAGGAGGAGAATATGTGACCTTTAACATCCACATTAAATACCACTCGCCCATATTTACCTTAAACATGGCTGCTTGAGGACTTCCCAGCTCATGAAAGGGGGTTTTGCCCGTTGCCATCTCTATGATTGTGCACCCAAGGGACCAGATATCAGCTGGCTTCCCATAACCCCGAGGCCCCTGGTCTATGATCTCTGGGGCCATGTACTGGAGAGTCCCTGATGAATAATGACATCATATACATGATTTAAATAAATGTCACATGTTGTAGTTACATCTGTAAATGGGGATTGTCCTTTTTAACATAAATCTTACCAGCAAATGTCTCAGTACATGGGTTGATTCCTGCCAACCGTTTGGAGGTTCCAAAGTCAGAGATCTTTAACACTCCACTATAGGTGTTGATTAATACATTATCTCCCTGCAGCAGACACAGAGATTTAGTTTAAAATCTTACTCCATAAAGCTTACACTGAATTATTCGACAGTGTGTAAAACATCTTTCTTCACCTTAATGTCTCTGTGGACTATCTGATGGTCGTGAAGGTACTTGAGCCCCTCGAGGATCTGTTTGGTGTAGAAGATGATGGTGGCTTCGTTGTCTTTCAGAGGACCCCATTTGGAGCGCAGGAGAGATGACAAACTTCCTACACGCAGGAATGACAAATAACACAAGTCGATGGACTTTTCAGAAAAGACTGCTGCTGTGACACAGCGTTTCTTGTAAGAGCAGGAAGCAGAAGAGAGTTTGGGGTAAAAACTTCTACTTCACTTTAAATAGACTAAAACTTTGCTTGCGTGTGGAACGTTATTTTCCTGACGTCAGTGTCTGAAATCTTGAACCACCCACTTTCTTAACCCTGACTTCCAGTTGATGTTACACAATGACACACACGCACTTACAAATCGAAATACCAGACTTCCTGGATGCTTATTACACGATTCCCCCAAAACAAAGCCCAACTGTAACTAAGGAAATGCAGGCCTTCAAATTGGGGGCAAGGCTTCCTTATGTCAGCTTTTTAAAGAAGACCAGACTGGCTTCTTTTTTAAGTTCCTCATGCAGACTGTTTTAAAACGCTTCTTGTGATAAATATAGTTTGTAGAGCTTGAGTTGCAACACTTGAGAAAGAATTGTGAAACAGTATCAGTAATAGTTCAATAAATGATTGTTTTGAGTTCAGTTGTTCTGATATAAAGATATATTATGCAACCTTAGTGAATTAGAATTTTGATTAAAAACTTTTTGATCATTGCATATCACTTACAATACTACGTTGACCATTTCCTTGATAAAATGTGGATCAGAACTGTGTCTTTTTTGGATTTACTCAATGCTTTAATTATCCGGTCAGAATCAAACAACCAATCAAAGGTTAGTTTGCACGTAACTAGCCAATCACAGTGACACTGCACAAACAGCGACCATCCGGCTTCCCTCTTACTCTCCGTCCTCGATTTCAACTCTACTGTGAGTTACAGGATTCCTACCTCCAGGTACCTCCTCCATGAAGATCTTGATGAAACCATCCTGGCTGACGGAGCCCAGGTACTGCACGATGTTTCTGTGTTTGAGCCTCTTGTGCAGAGCGATCTCCTCGTGGAGGGGCTGCGAGTACCTGCGAGGGAATGACAAATACGTGATAAGTGTGATCATGTGATTTTAGTCAACAGTACAACATTCAGTATCCGAACTGTAGAGGCTGACCAATTAGTTGATATCAATAGTGACTTGATACGCTAATGTAGCCCGATATTATCATCTGGCTTTCCAGATGAGTGACCATCTTGTCTTGTGTTTTACTGAATCTTTTTTCCTCAAGGGCTTGATAACTGCATTTAAGGGATAAATGTAACAAATGTGTCTATCCATCTTTAAAGATCAGACATAAGTCTACGAAAGATACTAGCCAAATGATCACTGTTGGATATTTCTCTCTTCCGAATATAGTTATTGGCCACAAAAATCCCATATCGGTCAAGCCCTGTGCAGTTATTGTGCAACAAGCATCTGTTTGTCCTCATATCCAAATAAACAGGCGTCTTATTGGTCAGAAAGAGCGTGAACTTATCTGGAAGACGCATCGCTGAATTCCAATGGCTGTGCTTTATAAACCTGATTTCCTGTCTGTGTTTTTTAAACAATATCTTTTCCCATAAAAGGGAGCTTCATGCTTTCACTTCTCGTTTGTCAACAATTTACAAATTGGACGCAAATTAAAACAGTTTTTTTCTGCATGTAATAGGAGAAGCTTGATGTTGAAGTCGAAACACCCAGGCTTTAGGAAAATACTCTGCAAAGTTTTGCAAATGAGCAAAAAATGCATTTAAAAATATCACATTTCCTTTGATGGAATCCTTTATTTCCACTTCACTCTGCAGTTACAAGCCAAAGCTTTGAGCAGATTATAGAGTAAAAAACAAAACAGAAGAAGTCTAAACACTTTCAATCCCCTCTGAGTTTCCTAAAAAGCACTCGGGATCCATAGCATGCCACTGCGTATCATCCCTGCCAAATCCTTTCCCTTTAAGGATATCATGGAAAAAGAACATTTTGTGAGAAACAGAGTAGCTGTGTGTCTCCCAAGCAGGGAGGAAAAAAAACTGTGCGAGTGCTGGTTTGTCGTACGTGCTGTCCTTCTCAGGGATTTCCTTGATGGCGATGCGTACTTGGTTGCTCAGGTCTCTCCCTGCGTACACCACTCCGTATGTCCCTTTACCCAGAACCACCTTGTCTCCATTCTCATTGGTCTCATAGATGTACTGGAGAGAAAGGAAAGCAGGACAGCAGGAGTCAGAAAGTGGTGACCGTAAGTGGAAACAGTCGGAGCAGTTGCTTGAATACTAACTTCCCCCTGGATAATACTTGAATTTCCCTCTGGATCAATAAAGTATCTGTCTGTCTGTCTGTCTGTCTGTCTATCTATCTTGTTAGGTCTCTCCTACAATAAAGCAGACTCTGCGTCAGACTGACACTGACCTCGAGTATCCCCCCACTCCCATGGTCCAGGTTCTGAGTGGGGTCTTCAGCCTCCTGAAGCAGAGAGTTCACCAGCTCACAGAAACTAGGGAGAGGAAACAGAGCGACAAGACACTGATGTGAATGGTGAAGCATGTGGCTGTTTCATGTTTCAGACACTCACAGCACCATGAGCTGTCGCCTAAAGGAATAAAGTTATTATCATACTTTCACTTTAAAAAAAAAAAAAAAAAAAATATTTGAAGGATACATCTACTTTGACAAACAGAATCAACACGTTGAGTTGGTCATTTTGAACACTGGTTGTCCCGATAGAAGCTCACTGTCTAAAGCCGTGGCCCTCGCTTTCATTGACGTATTAATATCGTCTGTTTACCACGAACAAAGCCCTCCATAATCTGGCTCCCTGCTACCCGTCTGAGCTCCTCCACCAGCACACACGAACCTCCTGCCACACTCAAGTTCACACCTACGGGCAAATTTGGAGTCACCTCCTGACCCAACAAGCACGTCTTTTGATTGCAGGAGGAAGCTGGAGTTCCTGGAGAGAACCGACATATGCAAACTCAAACCAGGAACCTCCTCGCTGGGATGCAACCACTGCATCACCATGCAGCCCCAAAAGTACGATAATAAGTAAATAAGTAAAGGAAAAATTCAACTTAACATTCCACACAAAGCAAACGTCACATGTTGAAAAATGGAGAAGGATGAGGCTTAAGCTTAATCGACCTAACCCTTATTTGCTTTTCAACACAAATATCCACCCAAAGTCAACAGCTGAAAAAATGTAATGCATACATACCATTAACAAACTATTGCAATCTTTACTCTTCTATTTAAAATGTTTCTTGTGTACTATTCCATAAACAGAATGACGTCTGTGCTTAGCTTGAGTTTAGTATTCAAACCGTTCAACGACTCTAGTTTTTGCTCAAAAATGCACACGCACAAATTCGAGCCACAAATCCTAAAGAACAAATGCAAGATAGAGATTCAAACCTTTTGTTTGTTTACAATAACATCTCCATAGAGATCCCTCAAGGGTTGAGTTGACCCGAATTACATCAAAGTGAATTTCAAACAGTACATGCCGACTTTTTCAAAGTCATACACAAAGTGTTTACTTGACTTTATTGCTTTTGGCAGTGACAGTTCTGACGGGACACATTGTCTTCAAAAAGCATTTAAAGTAAAAAAAAAAAGTATGTGTATTCACAAGGTCAGCGGTCATAGAAATAGATCTGATCTGGCCTGTGGTAGAAACTACAGATTAGACGGAAATACATATTGTTTTGTGATTTGGGTCACCTGACCATCTGTCCTCTGGGTTTTTCTTAGAAAGGCAGTGAAGGCATCATGACTCATTCACGCATTTACATCATACCTATTTCTCCAAACCACTGGCGAGACTCTAAAGTTTAATGGTCTGTTCTTATGTATCCTGCAAGCCAGCTGGTCAGTAAGTGCTACCTATCATTAGCACGACCTCACACCCACACATAGACTCACTCAAAACCGCACACTCTGTATCTTCGCCAACTTGTTTGTCACTCACCCTTTACAGTGGAGCTCAGAGGGGAAGCAGAGCTGGAAGTCATCTGAATTGTAGTGGACATACAGGAAGCAGCTTCGCTCATCGATCTTTGAAACACTTTGGAGGGGAAAAAAAGGAAATCAAGACATAACTCTTAAATCAGTAAGAAGGCCTCACTTATTTGAGTATAACATTCATAAAGGGATGTGAAAGTGGTTAAATTAACCCTTTCTCTGTTCCACATAGGGACAAAACAACTACTTGAACTACAACAGGGTTTAAGTACAGAAATGGAGGGGGAGATTATTCAGTAAACGCTGATAACAGCAAACAAGAACAAAGAAAACAATGCCTGTCCTTTATTTCCAGACACTACTATCTGATAAAGTTGTTTATTTAATGTTGTTTTAAATGAGTACGCAGATGACAGGATGATACTGTTTGCAAAAATCTGCCAAAGTGCAAACAAGATAAGGGGTAAAGTCCAACCTGATCAGTAGCTTCACATGAACAAACACACATCTAGAAACAACAACAAAGCCTGAAACTAAAAGTCTGACTGACAGCCAAGGTTTCCCAGAAAACCAGTATGTTTTGGGTCCCCGGGCTCTGCTGCATGTTTGACCACGCCCAGCACTGACAGAGCAGATACTTGAGAGATGTCGGCACACGCTGTATTCCACTTTACCTCACTCCTCGAATTGCACAGGCCGGGAAAGTCCACTGGTGTAAGCCTTTCTGTGGAATCAAGGATGAAGCTAAATTACAGTCTGACATGAGGAAGCAGCTTTTATTTTCACATGTGCTCACATGAAAAAGAAAAAAAGTAAACATTCAGAGCTGCTTACGTATGAAGTAGGATACAGTGACAAAGAACACGCCCACACTCGGTTGGATTAAACATTTACTGGAGCGTAAACCAGTGGAAAAATGTTGGCTCTTCCTTTTGTTATGCAATGTGTTTAGCTTTCTGAACGGGCTACAGGTTTTTAGAGGCAGGCACCTCTGCTCCAGGGATAGGATGGGGGTGGAGGGTCTACATACCTTTAAGGGTGTGATGTGTTTCAACTGGACAGTGCGACTTCCATCCTCCTCGCTCACACACACGATAGCTGGTTGAAGGACTTTACTCGGCTCAAGAATGAGCACCTGGAATGAAGAAATGATTACATCTATATTTTACAATAACCACATGCGATTCTTTTATTTATAATAAGCTATTAAAACTGTGTTAGTTTCTCCATCATTTCGGGACTAAATCCCTTAAATTGGAATTAATGATGTCATCAAAAGTCACATTCACTGTTTGTCTGTTGGACAGAGGAAATCGATCAATGCCACATAAACACATACCGACAGTAATTTTAAGATTTATCAGGGCCTTTCTTGTAGGCTTGCACCATCTATGACTATAGTCATGTTTTCAGTCATAGTTGATATGTGGAAACGTGTGCCTTATGGAAATGATTCATGTGAGAACCAGAACAACAGCAACCAAAATATCTGTTAGTTGCATCAAAACAACCGTGGGCTTCATTCTTATTGTTTGTTTCAACCTTCGTATCAAAAGTGACAGATTATGGTCCCATTGAAGCAACTTTGACCTGACTTTTCTGTATCTTGTCTTTCAGCTACTGTTTGAAGTTTGTTCGGTCTTACTGGGCAGCGATCTGTTGAGACAGTAGGTTTACAGGTCTGCAAAAGCAGCTCCATCCAGAAGTCCACAGTGTCCTGTTTGGGAGACTTCACCTCAGGTGGCTTGGAAAATTGACGGTACAGGATGAAAGTCTCCATAATTGATGCCACGTACCTGAAAGAGTCACGCTTAACTCATTAATCCAGAGCATTTAAATATTTAAGTAGCATCAGAATCACTGGGAAAGCTTTTGTATCCACAGGGATTTTAATCAAACCAATCAAAAGAAACGTGCTCTTCAAAATGAAGCTTCATGATGCTGATTAACCCCGCTGATCTGCATGATCAATACTAATCAAGAGCTGCTGTTTAAGCCTCACCAGATTGGAGCGTTGAGTCTGTAGAGTTTGTCGGAGCCCTCTATGACTTTTTTGTGTTCATTAGCGAGGATGTTCGCTCCGATGTAGAAGCCCACGTCCCAGTAGTCCTTCATCTTCTCTAAACTGCCCTTTCTACCGAGCAGGGTGCTCAGGGTCACACCTAAACACCAACATGACAACACACAATTCATTGACAATCACATATTTACTTCTTGCCTGATAATCTAATATGTAAAAAAAAAAAAAGTCCATCCTCTTCATCGTTGCCTGCTCCACATTTTAGAAAATGTGTGCTCAAACTGGTCATTTGGAGATTTTTCCTTTATGACATCACAAAGGGCTGTAACCCCTCCCCCAGGTGGGTGACACTCCCACAGCTAGGTGTTTGTTCTGCAGTCTGAGTCTGCCATCTCACCGTAAGCAAATGGGCGCGGTGCAAAAAAAAGCCTTAGCCACCCAAGTCCTTCCAGAGAGGGGCGTGGTCAGACACAGCTCATTTGCATTTAAAGCTACAGAAACAGCTAGGAGACTAATATGTGGCACAAACATTTGATATGGGGTGTGATATGGGGATGATAAATCTTTAAAAAATAAAATAAAAACTTTAATCTCAAAGCATTAATCACCGATTTTGCGCAGCTCAATGGAAGTTTCAAATTCATGTCCAGCTGCCATCAGGAGGACCACGTTGTTGATGCCTGAGTGTAGAGTTGGCTCTGTCTCAAAAGCTTTTCCGTACCTGTTGAAGAACATAAAGGTAGCACTGACGTGTTAAACAACAACACGAGGAAAGTAGCATGGTTAATAATATTTCAACATAAACAAAAAAACAAGTACAAGCAGCTACAATTTAAAAAACAAACACTTAGAAGTCTATAGGGCCAAACTGTTGTGTAAAAAACAAACACTGTCACTGCATGTGGACAAACACATAGCGATTGTACCAATAGCACGCCTGGTCTCTGCTGCTCCCGTCCGTGAACCCAGAGCTCATAAACATGTCTTTGTAGATGCGTCCACACAGGCAGTAGACATCCGACGCGACCTTCCCCCCCGACTCCACGATAGGAAGAATGGCCTTCAAAGCTTTAGCACGATCTCCAGGATGATTCCTCCTGGTGTGGGAAATTCAAAGTAGTAAATGGTGATAAATGAAATTCAAACCGAAATACTAGACACCAAGATGAACCCAGAGAGATAAGAGGATAATATGAAAAGCAGAATGTGAAAGTAGTAGGATACTTTTGTTTACCTGTTCAGTGCAAAAATATAATGAAACTTAATATTCTGATGGCCCGCTACCAGACACATGGGCAGGTCGTTCAGGGTCTCCACCAGCTTGATAATGGAATCATAGTCCTGTTGGATAATGCAGGACTCTATTTACAGGGGTCTCATCCAAATAACGTTGTCTGTGTTATTGCAACATTTACATCTCATCATCATGTTGCCCTTAAATGTTGCTTCTGATAGTGTCGAAATAAACTTGCATACAATTTGAATCTGGCATTTGAATCATAAACTCTTGCAGGGTGCAGGTGTGTCAGCTAAATGCATGTCTCAAGAAAAAACATGCTATGTTAGTGTGTTTATGCGCAGTTAATTTACCAATTACTGAAATCATTGACAGCTTTTATCTCGATATTAATCGCAGATTTAACAGGTCTTTTGATTTGTTTTCACAACGCTGTATTAGTGAGCATTTCCTCAGGTGCACACAGAAACACACACCTGAATGTCCCTGTAGGACAGCAGCAGGTTCATGACTATGTCAGGTGTGAGAAGCTCCACGCTGTCCAGTCGCTTCTGTATGCTGCTCAGCTCCGCGCTCAAGGCCTGTCCGCTGAACCTCTCCCGTGCCGTACGGATCTCATGCCTGATCGACTCGCGGAAATACTCACTGTGTGCAGGAAGAGCAGAGGTGTCATGACGTTCTCACACTTTTACAATCATAAATGAATGAAGCCGAGTGAAGTCCAACATGACGGAGTTGCAACTCAAGCAAACGCGTGTGTAACCTGAGATGATAATGTTTTTGGCAAAGCATGTGCTGCTGATCAGAGCGCTGCAGTTCAAGTCTGACCTGGTGTGAACGTGTACGTTGTTGAGCAGATGAACCAGTCTCTCGACCAGCGGGGTCAGCAAGGGCTCCAGCTGGAAACTGGGCTGCATCAGGTCTTTGATACCGGTCATCATGGTAGCATCAGAAGCAAACACTTTGCCCTGAGGGGACACTACGTACGGGATCAATGTGTAGCATCCACACTGCTCCTACAGGCAGAAAATATGCATCAAACAACAAATTAACCATCAGAGTCTCACTTGATTGTAGGCATCTTCATTTAAAGACGGCATATAAAATGCTACAAAACAGCATAGCAGGTGATACCAGAACTTTAGTCACCCCCTATTTTCTCTTTTCAAATTTCAAGTTCAAGTTATACAGCATGACTGATACTTATCTATCTTGCATTTTTGCAAAATGTGAGATAGTGCAAGTTATTCCACATTATTGTATATTTTACTACATTCATATTTTGCATTATAGTCCCAAAAAAACACATTTGTGTTTGGACTACAGTATTTAGCTTTTGTATGTCTTTCATTGTTCATGAACATAATCAGCAGATCTTCAATCTTGATATGATTCAGTTGCAGCCAAAGGTGAATGGACATGCATGTTGTCATTTCATTCACAAACCAAAGCAGAGTGCAATGACTCCTACTGAATAAAACATTTTAGTAAAAGTAGCCAACATTCATCTTCACCAGATCACCAGACACCTCCACCACCCAAGAGTTCACCTAAGGTCTTAACTCACAGAACACAACTTTATTTCTCACAAACTAGGTTATAAAGCTGCAATAACTAAATGATTTGAATGAATGAGTCTTCACTGTGGTGCCCTTAAAGCATAAATGTTTTCTGGTAGGACTGACTGTAAAAAAAAAAAGTCTATCCTCTTCATCTTTTGCCTGCTCCACATTTTAGAAAATGTGTGCTCAAACTGGCAGGCTCTGTTTTGATGCATTTACCTTGACAGCCTGTAGATCACTGTCTTTCTTGTAACAGTAGAGTATAATGTTGTTAGTCATGCTGAAACTTTCTCGCACTCCGAGGTGATAGAAAAGGGAAGGCTGGCAGAAGAAGTCACTCATCTCCACCACTGCAACATCTGTGTGAGGGGGGGTTAAAACAGAGGGTGAGTTTGCGTAATTCAATGATTAACATAGAGCCCCGCGTGCCTGCACTTGCCTGCGTTGTAGAAACTATCCAGGATGTCAGTGGTGCCTAGTGAGATCCTGTCAAATGGAATGGTTTTGAAAACGGCGTGTGCGTCCGCGCAGGCTTCCTTTAAGCATTTCAGTGATAAGTTCTCCTCAGTTTGAGGCACGGACGCGTCCTCGTTGACAATGTACGCCACGGATACAGCTCTGGTCCGACTCCGCGGAGAGACGATCTGTTTACCGCCGTTCAGGTCCAGGGCCAGAGAGTCCTGCCACAAACTTCCAGCGGACACCCAAACCGGGTCTTTCCTCTTCTCGTGCAGGCTCATCCGCCTGCGCTCCGTGGTGTACATTCTTTACGATCTGCTGACACTTAGTGCATGCGAGTCTTTTTTTTTTTAACGAATACCTCATTTAGAAATCCAAACTACAGGGTTGCTTGATCGTGTAATTCCCCAGGTGCGTCGCCGCCGCCTCCTCTCATACCAAATATCCAGTAACATTCCCGGTACTAACGACACTCGACCCGCCCTGCTCTCCTCCCCTGATCCGCTCCGCCCGCTGACATTTTCAGACTGAAACTGAACACCACACAGGCCGACTCAAGCGTGACCTCTGCTGTGGGAAACGATACACCTTGGAAGTTAGATAGGCCTACTTAGAAACCTGTTCAATTGTGCGTTGTGCTGGTTTAGATTTTGATCTATCTTCTTTACTTTGCCTATAGCTATTATTTCAACCGTGCAATTTTAAATTCAGAGATAAAGTGCATTATTTACCATGCATGTCATTTACTGTGCATTGTAGTCTTGTGTGTTGTCTTATCTGGCCCCTGAATCCCTGATAAGATTTTTAATAAGTGATAAAGACATGCTATTGGCTGTTACTTCCCGAAGGTTTATAGGCCTATATCTGATTCTTTTAGTATGGTGGCCCTGAAGGACTGCACACATATTTCATGATTTAAAAAAAATAAATAAAATAAATAAAAAAAAAAAAACATTTTACAGGACTCGGAAACATTTCACCAAATGCAAAACTTACTTTGCAGTTATTTGTGCAGTCGCCTGTCAAGGCCGCTACATTCGTCTCATTCTCAACAATCAAGTAAACACTGAACTTTATCAAAATAAATGTTAAATACTACTCACAACAACAAACTTGTAGTGAAAAACTCTCGTGACGCACGTTGATTGTGCTAGTGCACGTAAGGGACAGAGAACGAGCAGGTGGACAGGGAGACATGATTGGTTTATCAGATTGTTACCTCGTGGCAGACACTGGTCGAAGTTCTTACAGCTGCTACAGATGCAACATACTTCATCTTTTTGTTGAGAAAAACGAACATTCAAATACACAATTCCATGCACAAAAATACAAACTCACGAGATGGCAAACTTTCACTGTCTTTATTTACAATACATAAAAGGACGTTTACTATAAATGCGTTGGGCTTCAGTGAAGACAAACGAAGGGGAAGTCTTTAAACACAACAGTATCAACTTTTTTTTCCCTGCACTACAAAGCAAAAAAAAAAAAGGCATCATTTTAAGTTGAATATCTGTAAAGTTTAACTCCATCACGACGCTTAATGACATGAATCTAGAGTTCACATTCCACATGTACGATGACGTCTGTAGCCCCAAAGACAGAAAACAAGATATGACTATTTAGCTAAAATGTTGCACTCAGTGCTGTAATCCAAAAATATAATTAACTATTTCACTTGGCAAGATATCTCTATCTGGCACCAAGCACTTTATGTTGTGGGCACTGTCTGCCGTGAGGTCAGTCATGCATCACTCTGACGTTACACAAACAACCTGAGAATAGGAAGTCTTCTTGGAGACGGCTGTGGCAGGTTTAAGCAATAGTTCGGTAATTACATCAAATACAAACAAGCTGTGTTCCATCGATTCAGTGCTTTTAAGCATCAATGCATTGTTTCATTTCCTGCAGAAACAACTGATGGATAAAAGGTCCAGGATGTTACCTAAGAAGAATGAACACGGGCAGAGGAGCATGTGAGAGCTATTTTACGCATCAAGGCCCTCGTCCTCCTCGTCTTCGCCTTCCTCCGGCTTTGCGTCCACCTCGGCTGTGTCGGAGAACTCGTGCAGGAGGACGTACTCGCGGCTGCTGAAGCCGAACTTGATCACGTCCTTTTCTTTGAGCTCGTAGTAACGCTGGGATTCAATACGCTGGTTGTTCAGGTAGGTGCCGTTCCCCGAGCCCAGGTCAATGATGTAAGGCCGTACCCTGCGTCCAGAGGTGCCGTCGGCTCGTGTGAACCCCATCAGTCTGCACAAACACAGACGGAAAGGCGGAGATTTACTCGCACAAAATCTTCCAGGTTCTTATGTGACACATTAAAGACGACACATTTTAAGGCATGAGAAAGAAAACACTGAGTCGATGACTGTTTTCCTCACCTGTACTGGAATACTGCATGTTGCTTCGAGCAGGATGGGTGATCAATGGGGATATCTGCGATTTTTCTCTGCCTCCCCAACAAATAGGCACTCTGTCTGTGAATGTACATCACTGGAAGGGCTTCGTCGTTCTTGAAAGGGTACAGTCGCCACCTGCGTTTGGGAATGCGCGCCTCAGGCGGCTCGTTGTACTTGATCACCACCCCCCGGAATGTGTTCGTGTCTTCTGTGAGCGCCCCGGACAGCTCGAAGTTGGGCTTCTCCACCTCAGCAGGAGCAGCACTCGACTCGTCATCTCCTTCCTCCGGCCTACTAAAATCGTGCTCCTGGTTTTCCTCGCGCCGCTGACGGTTTTCCCTGCGCCGCTGGTCGTGCTGCTGTCTCTCAGCTTGTTGCTGGGCAACTGCGTCTCGTCCTCTCTGCCTGTCTCCGTCTCGGTCTCCACTGTGGTCTCTGTCCCGCTCTCTGCTGCGGTCTGTCTCATCGCGGTTTGATTCCCACCGGCTCCTTCTCTCCTCCGGTGGGTTGTTTCTTCTCCTCCTCCTCTCATCACCACTTGCCCGAGAATCCTCACGTTCCTGAGAGATATTCAGAAAAAAAGGCTACATTAAAAATCAGTCAAGGACAAATTCTTCCTAGTTGTGGATTCATACAGAAGTCACCATATCAGGAGTTATGTCATCTGACAGACATGATTGAAAAGCAGCCATGATGGTATCTGCATTTAACAATGATGACAACATCCTTATTATGACCCACTAAAAGAGCCTTGATTCGGTCATTACATTCTTATTTTTGATGATTTACTTCTCTATTTTTTACATTTCTCATCTTTCATCATCCTTCTGTCTTTTACATACTGATGTTTTGTGTAGTTTACCATCTTGACTTGAGGTTATGTTGTCTAAAACTCTCGTCTTGCATTTGTTTGCACCTCCACTTTGCAAACTCTTCTCATAAAGTGCCTTTAAAACAAAGTCTTATAATTCTGTTATAATTAAACGTGCCTCAAGCAGGCAGCAGATGTAAACTAACCTGGTTCAACTATAATCACATATTGTATGAACAACTTGTAGAACTCAGGTAAAAAAAAATCTTTTTACAATCACAGTAACAGGTCTTGTAGGTCTCAAACTATTTGCTTTCAAACCTTAGCGCAGTGTGTTAACAGCTGTATGCGGATAAGAGGTGTTATTTGTCAAAGTAACACAATAAACAATTTAAGCAACAGCTAGTAAAATAAGTGATATGGTTAAAGGTCAGCATTTGTTTATGCTTGTAAGTCTCTGCATCATTGTAATGACTGAAAAAGTCAAAGTTTCAACATGTGTTTAGTCTTGATACTTGTGTGTGTAGTTCTTTAGATGATTTTTAACAGTATTAAAAAGTCATTTTCAGTTGACAGTACACACTCGTTTTATTTTGACATCTTCACTCGGACTCCTCCTGCTGCCTCGTCTTGAAGGAGAAGTCTCTCTTCTACCTGGAGAGCGGTCTCTCGTCCTCACAGGGGACCTACAGGAAGAAAAACAGAGACTCAAAGTGAACAGACATTTATACACAGCCATGTTGTTGTCGTTTAGATTAAACTATGATGGTCACTGCAGATGGAAATTATAATCTCGTACGAAACATCTCTTCTCTATGAGATTAATGTTATATTTGTACATGATCCCTGACAACTAAACTAATAAACTAAACAAAAAGTTATATAATTATATATATATATATATGATGCACTTAAAACAAAAACAAAATAGATCAAATAAAAAAACGGACAGTATGATAAGTCAATATATATCAAAAGGATGTCTTTTGAAAGTAATGTGCGAGAGAAATTAAACCCAGAGGGGCTTATCGAGTGGCCAACACTTGTATTTTCTGTTCAGGTAAACACCTAGAATTAGTGGGATAAACACTAAGATGATGGTATTATCGTGAAATTACCTGCTTTTCCGTCTCCTCGGAGGACTGCAGCGTTCGGCGGATCTGGACCGAGAGCGGCGGGATGTCTGCGGCCTCTCCGGGCTCACTCTCTCCTTCTTAATCTTCACTTTGGGTTCCCGCTCGGGAGATTCCCTCCTCCTGTGTCGCTTTTCTTTGGTCATCATAAAGTGTATAAACTAATACAATCGTTTTTGGACCAAACTTACATCTGTGTCCTCACAGAAGCGCATACAAAAACAAAGAGAAACTCAAACACGTCGCGACCGTAAACTTCGACTGTTGCTCAAACGACGAACTTCCGCTTCCGGCGGTTCACTTAAAATATGATCTCGGCTGGATTACTGTAACTGGTTCCGTGTTTTCATCTCGGTAACTTGAGAAAATTCAAATGGTTTACTTTTCATACAAAAGTTTAAGAATGTTTATATATTAATAAAAAAGTGCACATCCGTTTCATCTTTTGCAGTGCTTCTGTACGTTAGTATACATACAATAAACGATTCAACAAAAATACGCGGAAAATGAGTTTACGAGCCTGCATGTGTGCTGCATTGATTAAAAAATATATAAGAAAACAAAATAATAAACAAAAATTCTTACTGTACATTACCGTAATCTTACCACCGATTCTAGACTGTTCCAAACGGTGAAACTGAAAAGCAACGCTGATACGCTGTTGCTATGACAACGCAAACAGAGAGCAAGAAGGCCACTTTGAAACAGCACCGAAACATACCTGCTATTGGATCTCAGATTTAGAAGCGTCTGGTTTTATTTTGTTTAAATTTATCATTTTGAAAAAGATGATTCCACCGGCCGAATCTCTCCTCAAATATGACAGTCCAGTTTTGATCAGCAAAAGCACGGACAGAAAATCCCCAAAGGTGAGTTTAGTAACGAATATTGGTAAAAGTAACTAACGGAAGCAACGGTAAATGTTTTAAACACTCCCTGCTATGGCGGCTGTTTTGATGTTTTTTTTTACTTTCAATCTCCAAAAGCTTTTCGAAGTTAATCAAATGTTGTAAGTGTGTCATATATTTTAGATAGGCAAAGAAAGGTGATGAAAAGTGTAACATGAAATACTGTTCACAACAGGGGCGCCCTTTGAAAGTGAGTCCACAGCAGATAGTTGAACAGTCTACTCCTGTACCACCACCTCCTAAACCAAAACCTACTGATACCACCAAGCAAGAAGACGAGGAGATCCTAAACGCCATCCTTCCACCCAGGTACACATGCATCCACGTACAGCATGTTCATCCATTAAGATCAGCCCACTTCACAGTTTATCTACGCTTCTGTTATTGCAGGGAATGGAGCAATGGAACCCATCTGTGGGTGCAGCGAGTGTCCAGTGCACCTTGTACAAGAACAGATGTGATTCACCTGGAGGAGCTGCTGGACACAAAGCTGCAGCAAAGGCAGGCCAGACAGACAGGAATCTGCCCTGTCCGCAGGGAGCTTTATTCTCAGTGCTTTGGTGAGAAAGAGGCTGTGAGGCTGTATTTGTGATCACTGAGGCTATTATGTTGACTGATTGAGGATCACAGAATAAGCATTTACACTTGTATAAAGCTTGAATTTCATTGCCATTACGCTTTCTTCGGAAGCATTTTGCATACCGATGAAAGCATAGTTCACATTCACTCCTGTTTCTTTAAGATGAGCTGATCAGACAGGTGACCATCAATTGTGCTGAGAGGGGCCTGCTGCTCTTGCGGGTCAGAGATGAGATTCAAATGACTCTCGCTGCCTACCAGACTCTGTATGAAAGCAGTGTGGCCTTTGGCATGAGGAAGGCACTTCAGTCAGAGCAGGGAAAGACCGACATGGAGAAAAGAGTAAGGACGTCCACTTTTTTTGTTGTAACAGTAGATGGCATACAAATGTGGGATATTTGCAAATATGGGCATTAATGGAGAGTATAGATAGAGAATAAATTTGTCACTGAAGCTTAAGGAATAACTATCAAATGCTTTTCAGTTTAGTATCCAGCAGAGAGCAGTATTCCTCTAAAATAATGTTTGGCCTCACTGATCCTGCATTTTAACAAACCTCAAACACCCAGATTGCTGATCTTGAAGAGGACAAACTGGAGCTAAAGAAGCAACTGAACGAACTCAGATCTCAATGTGACACAATTGAAAAACGAGAAAATGAAAGGCAACAGATTGAAAAAAAGAAGGACATGGAACAGATCGAGCTCCTCAAAAAATCCAACCTGCAGCTCAAGGTGACGTTTCCGAGCTACACACAACTAAAACATATCTTCCCTCTGCACTTCTTCCTGTAGTCGATGTGATTATGACGTTAACATTCTTATTTTGCTTTCCTCTTTAGGCCCAACTGGAAGGGATCATCACGCCGAAAAAATAACACCACCATCAATAACAAGAGTTGCCATTTTACAGCACACAATGTGACATTTGTCTTGTTTTTAAATCGTTATTAATGTCAACTCCACTCAGTGTAATCAGAAAGTTCCATTTATTCCAACAGCATGACATGACAAGTACAAATCAAGTACTGTACACATCTCTTGAACATCAAGAGCGCATCATACGCGTTTCTGATGAATGAAAAGTCATTCAGACAGTTCTTGGTTGAAGGGGGGAAACGTTTCAGAAGGCAGTTTTTGTTTTCCAGAGGGACACACGGTCAGGATAAGGCATCAATTGTCTACTTGATAAGAACCTTTTACACATCTGTTAGAAATCCACCGCCTTTCAACTCCAAGATTTCATGAAATTGTCCTTTTTTGGCTGATTTAAATAAAAGCCTTTAAAGACTTCTCTCTAGTGCTTGGATCTTTTCGCCTTGTGGCCCTCTGTGGATGAAGCCGGTGCCTTTCTGTCTTTGTTCTTGTTCTTCACGTTGTGTGTTTCGTAATAGCGTACACCAACTTTCTTTCCTTTCTTTGCACGGTCCATCGCTCTTCTCTGTAAAGACGGGTAAAGCAAAAACAGAAAAATGATTCTGTTAAAAAATGTAACCACAGCGTTTCATTTAAAAGAAAAAAAAAAAACCCTATTACATCAGTTTGAGGAACAGACATTCATCTTGTCCAGGCAGAGCGATCTGTTTGACGTCAGAGAGAACAAACACTGCATACCTGTTTGGATGTCAGTCTGCGCGCTTGGGTGGACTCCTCGTCATCCCCGGCTCTCCTCTTCTTCTGGTTTGCAACTGAAGTCAAACAAAAGATTAATAAATCGGATGTCAAGTGCCTGGCTGATCTCAAAGTCAACTTGACCTGGTTGTGAAACTTCTGGTTAAACTTTGGGAAACGCACCATCAGACCCTTGAGATGGCATGCGTGGGCTTTTTGTGAACATAGTTGTGAGAAATGGTGCAATATTTTTGTGAAAAATAAATTTGACATTCAACACCATACAAGGTCTCGAAGGACATGTTGACTACCTTTCATCTGTGCTTGTTTAGCTGCTGCTGCTGCTTGTTTAGTCTTCAGGTCTGTGAACACTTTTTCAGAGAGTGCCTTTGGTATCCTGTGCAATGAAGAAAAAGAAAGCAATTCATTCATTACTCAAAAAAAAAAACATTTAAAACCGATCTGCAGAAAGGATCAGCAAATTAGCTTTTTTTTGTCCTTTTTTTTTAAACTTGGGTTTGAATGTTCTGTATTTCAAATAAAGAATTTGCAGATTAAAGCTCCTATGAGGAACTTTGGTTTGACTTTGGCGCCCTCTGTGGACAAATTGATACTTCATACTTTGTTGATGATTTTGTTCCAAACATTTTTAAAAATGGCTGTTTTGACAGTTCACTTTTAATAACTTTGTCTGACACCCAACCTGCAGGAGCATCTCAAATAAACAAATAGTTGATCTTTACGTTGATGGTCTCATTTTTTTAAATCTCATAGAGAGGCATCTTTCATCACCAGCTTGCATCTCCTCACAGGAGCTTCAAAGAAAACATGGAAATGCAAACTTAAGGGTCTCTAATCTGGAAGTTAGAAGTGATGACTGCTTGTCCTCCAGGAGGTAAAGTGATCGCAAGCAACGACTAAAAAACGTCTGTCTGACAAATGTGTGTTACTAAGCTGGATAAGACAAATTCAAACAGTGCATCATACGTCAAGTTAGCTTAGGACGGGAGCAGACGAACCGGATTTCAGAGAAGCGTTTGGATTTGGCTCGGTCCAGGAACTGCTTGTACTTTGCGATCTTCGCATCCAACTCCCGAACCACCGCGCGTGGATTCTTGTTGCCGTCTGCCTTTCCAGTCTGGCTCGTTGCCGGCTCTGCGACCTCAGTCTCTCCATCAGCTGGCTCGACTTTGGTCCCGTCTTCGTCTTCTTCATCATCCTCTTCTTCAACGTCATCCTCGCCATCAGAACCGGAGAAATCAGCCATGTCCAGGTCGGGCATCTCCACAGGAACCAAGTCTTCCTCGGTGAACTCAGGTGCCACGTTGATCTTGCCGAAGTTCTGTCGAACGTTGGCCAGAATCTTCTGGACCTGCTCCTTCTCTTTCTGCTGCCGCTGCTTCTGTTCCTCTGAGTTAGCATCCGGGTTGTCGAGTTGTTCCTCCTGGACATTCTCAACTGCGTCCGAGGGTCCTTTGACTGCCAACAGCTCCTTGTCCTGGAAACATTGCAGTTACAAAAGGAAGGAAGCTGGTAAAGGCTGGCGTAGAAAGAACAATCATTAAAGGGAAGAGCACAGGTGCAGAAGCTCAAACCTCGTGGTCTCCTTCAGGTCCAGGCGGCTTCACAAAGAAGGGGATACGTCCCCTCTGCCAATCATTTAGCACCATTTTGGAGACAGTGGAGAGATCTGGCTCTCCGCCCTGTCAGAAGAAAGAACAAATTGTTCAGGCTTGATATTTAAAAGCAGTGGTTCATGAACACTTAGCTTTATGGATGACAGCTTTCCAAAATCAAGCACATAATGAGTGGGGCAGATACACCAGATTTACTTTGAAGACTACATCCTGTACTTTAGAAAACAGACTAATAAAATACCTCGCTTTATTGAAAATATTAATGATACTGATCATGAAGTGCAGTATGCCAGGTTTTGTTTACAAGCAGACCTTCAGAAGTTTCCCAGTACGAAGCGCTAGCTTCTCCAGAAAGTCTTCCGCGTTGTTCCAAGTCGGGATGCGGTAGGTTTTCTGGATGTATTCAGGCTTGGCCCGCTCCAGTACGGCCCCGATGTGATCCTCTGGACTCTTGATCTTCTCCACTTGAACCTTTGGGAGAAAGGTGAAGACAGGGGCGTGCATTTTAACGAGAGGAGCCTGCAACCTTTCCGTTACGGAGCCTGCATGGCCTACATGCTAAACCTCGGCTCTTGGGGGAAAAAAAGGAGGATTAGAATCTGAGCTGATCAAGGCTTTTTTTTTTTTTTTAAACACTCGGGTGTTAGCTTTAGCTATCTTTTCATCATTCGGCTGGAGATATCCAAGCCGTCAAAAATGCCACATTAACAGTTGGTGGATTATGCTGGATAACTTGTGCCGTTTTTCAGACCTGCGAGGGGCGAGAATGAACTTTGATTCACCTCCTTTCTATGACACTGCAAAGCTGAAAACTTGTTAAAAGTGATAAAAAAATAATCAACGACAGACTTACCACTCCTTTCAATACGATATCAGATTCACTGTCTTCTGAAGGGTAGACGACACCGGGACAGTCGATGAGGAAGATTCGCCTCATCAGAGTGATGTACTGCCACACCTTCATGCCAAAGGAAGAAGACCAATGATGTCTGTGCGTTTGAATCATTTCAGTTTGATGACAAAGTCAGCGGAGTATGAAGCAAAGCAAAGACTTACACTCTTTATTCTCTCTTCTAACAACGTTTAACACCCCATGATTGTTTCATCAGAGAAATACAACCAAACACTTTTCAAACTTTGAGATTTAAGAGTCAAAAAACAACCTGCTGGGTTTTGATTTGTCCTTGTGGGAGATTGCACATCAAAGGTTTACATTTAGTCTGCATGGTTGACTTACCTTTGTTTCTCCTGCAAGAGGTGCCACGTTGCAGACCTTCTTAGACCGCAGCGTGTTGATGACCGAGCTCTTTCCTACGTTAGGATAGCCAATGAAACCCACGCTTATCTGTTTCTTGTCTGTGTGGAGCTGTGAAGGGAAAAGAAAAGAAACGGTGAGTCCTGAGTTTCCTTCAGATCAGACTCGGTTTCCCTCACCAATAAAAACAGGAAACAAACTTCAGTGTAGTTTGTTCAGACCACGCAAGAGGAAATCTTTACTCGGGACTTTAATACGATGATTAAGAAAATCTGAACCTTTTAAAGAATGAAATAAAACAATCTTTTATTTTTATGTCCCCTAATCTTCAGCTATGGAGAAGTTGGTTGGTTTTTCGCCTCAGACTTGGTGAAAGTGGTCCAACAGAGAAAATCTTTACAAGGAAAAACAAAGTTTAGTGTTTCTCTCATAAAGAAACTAACGAGAACATTCCTTTAGAAATGAAACTGTTCTAATTTCTAGACCGCTCAGATCTTTAATGCTCTAACTGTCACAAAAACATGCTACGCTACCCGGCTGTTAGGCAACCCCGTGTGTTCAGGTCTGGGGGTGGACAGACATGAACCATTTTTACAAAGGTGAGCATCATAGTGATGAATGATTGAATGCACAGTGAGTAACTCAGTGAACTCTTTATGTTTGATCAAACATCTGAAGATCTTTTTTTTTTTTTGGTATCTAACTTTGTAATTTTGGATTTTAGCTTTGCACGTTATCTTGACACGTTACCGTTGGTTTAATTTCCAGCTATAGCTGCACCGTCGTTCGTTTACTGCTTTGTGTGCCTTTGAATTGCCCACCGGGACAAATAGTTTTTTTTTGTTTTGTTTTTTTAAATCGAAGCGATGTATTTAGGCCTGAGTCATTGATTCTTAAACGGGTTTATTAGGAGAAATTTCCTCGTCACATTAACGCAGACATTCTTTGTTTAGCCACTGACAGACTTCTATGAACGTTCACATCCAAACTGTGCTGTTTACAAATCCTTAAAGTGAAGCAGATATGTTTTTAAATACAAATTAATATGAAGCGACAAAATTTGAATTTCTCTTTAATCTTAAATCATGTATGAAATAAATGGACCATGTTCATCATCTGTAGCAGGGCTTCCTCACAGTAAGGATGATATAGCAGCGATAAATCCTTTTTTGAATCTTTTACGTACGTTTACAGTGTGCTCTGTTGAAGCCCTACTTTAAACGTCTTCTCAGATTCTTCAGCTGATCAGGACGTTTCGTCATATGATTGATTATCAGTCTTAGCAGGAATGATTTTTTGAAATCGTTGTTAACGTACGCCATCTGTCCCAAATCACTCATTGTCCGGTTTTGTGATGCACCCACTCAAGAGTCATGTAATATGAAAACGCTTAAAAACTGTTTTGCTGCACATCAAAATGATTCCACACAATCGACTGTGAGCTGAGGACAAACAGGCCAACCGCTGTGACACCTCTGCTTCTTTACTGGATCAATGAATGGTCTTAGTCAGATCCTACCTTTCCAAACTGCCTGAGCAGCTGGATGAGGGAGCCCTTCCCGAACGAGTTGGTGAGGCTGGCGTGGAAAGCCAGAGTGGGGTACTCGTGGGACAAAACAGCGACCCACCGTTTCTGGTTCAAAATAGAGACGAGACAAAAACACACACACACGCAGAGTTCAACACCAAGAGAAGCCACACAGTCCAGTGTGATGGATGTGGTGTGGATGTCGTACCGTCACCCAGGTGGGGATGAGGTCACACTTGTTAAGAACAAAGATCAGATGTTTCCACGGTTTCTCCTTCTTCATGTACGCCTCGATGCTCTTGGAGCGCGTTCCCATCGGGTCCCGAGCATCCAGCACTTGGATGATGACGTCCGATGAGTCGATGACCTTCAGATATCAAACAGTCAGGTATGTGCGGTAAGGACCCTGTAACTCTCCGATGAACAGTACCAAACAATGTTTCTTCTATAAACTCTACTGAGAGGAGGACAGAAAAGGTACCTTGTAAAGTTCTCCCCAAATCCTCTTGGACTGACCCTTTTTGAAGATTTCCTCACGGGCCTCGTTCCTGTTTGAATATGGAAGTACAATTGATTAAAAACCGACCTTTTTTTACCTTTAAATATGAAAAATTAGAGACCTCGCCTCTAGACATTAGACTCAATCTATTACAGAATCTGAAGGACTTACCGGACCCCTGAGTCCTCGGTCACCAGGTCTTTGTCTTTGTCTGCGTTGTAGGTCTCAGCTGAGGCCTCGGCCTGTTCTAGAAGGTCCTTCACGTCCCCCACCACCAGACTGGGCCTCTTCCTCTGAGCCTTGGGCCCAAACGTGGTCTCAAAACCCTCGGTGTCTAAAATGTGGACCTTGGAGTTCTACAAGTAGAGAGGCAACGAGAGAAGGATAAGATGCACACCTTTAACTGTATGTTTTTGATGAACAGTTAAACTGCTAGGAAGGGTTTAAAAGCGAAATTTTACCATCATCAGGTAAAGGAAACAAAACATTTTCAGCACTAAACATTTCTTCCCTTACATTCACGTCACGTCACCTCGCATGCAGTGTGTGACCGTTGCTGCTGCAACAGTTGCATTTTATACCGGTAAACTGAATTGCCCCACGGGGATATAAAATTGAAAAAAATAAATGGATCGTCCTGGTGTAGCGGACGCAGCCGACGCAGGCATTAAAAGTGCGTCTTGTGCACCGGACTTTTAGGTAGCTGAGAGGTTTTTCATTTGAAGCAGTGAAGGTTCAAAGTGTTCTTCAGTGTAACGTTCAGGTGTACTGCAAAGTGATTCAGTGGTAACAGTGGTAACCCTGTACCAACATCCAAACATTATTGCCAATTAAACACTTTGGCTGCACATCTTGTTTATTGTTGTTTGAAAGTGGTTGCCACTGATGTCGACCAATGGACAAGGACTTGATGCCAACTTTACGGAACAGTAACAAGTGGTGACCTGGAAATGATTAGTGTTTAACAGATAGCAGTTTGTTTGAGCAATTCTAATACACTCCTCTGGTACAGTCCTTCCAGAGGCCTCAAACATTATCGTAAAACTGATCCAAACAGTAAACAGAACACCCAAATATGCACTGAAGACTCCAATAAAACAGCCAATAAGTCAGTGCCAGGGCGTATTAAATGTTCCAGCGTCGAATCACAAACCATATCTCGATTAGGACACAGCCATGAGAGGAGCGAGGACTGAAGTTTACAAGATTGGTCGGAAACAACGCTGTTCAAGGCTTCATGTTGCCAGAATTTTCTTCAGAGCTCCTTTGAAAAAGCCCTTCCAAGATTCATGGAACCATTCAGGAATCATGGTGCTCATGCGTTTCTTTTAATGACAGTTGTCCTGTACTATTGGAAAGGTTTCCTTAAATGAATTCTGTTGTGCTATATAGAAAATTAAGTTAGGGCGCAGTGGGTATTGGGTGCGCCCCATGTATGCCGGCCGTAGTCCTACAAGCATCCGCAGCCTGGGTTCAAATCTGACCTGTGGCTCCTCTCCCGCAAGCCATTCCTCACTCTCTTTCCGACTCTGTCCTCTATCCTATCTCTACAATAAAGGCACAAAGCTAAAACTTAAATGAACTTGACCTTTAAGGTGGTCGGGCCGCCACCTAATATAATGATAGGGGAAAAACTGACATGTATGACATCTCAATACACTTTGAATAGTAACATTGTAAGTGCAATATTGTCTGTAACAAAACATAACATGAATATTAAAGGAGCAATATGTAACTGACACCTAGTGCTTAAAATTGGTACTGCAGTCCAAATTCAAAACATTGGAGGGAGCCGTTTCCCCTCTACTCGAGGCGCACGCAGGTTGTCTTGTCAGAGACACTGAAGCTTCAGTGTTTAGCCAGCTTTGTATCAGTCGAGGAACCTTTCTGCGTTTTAACCCTTTTTACATTTTTTCAAAAGAATCAGTATTGATCCTAGTTTTACTATGTTTCTGCTCGTGGAGCTTATTGGTAAATGCAGAGGCTGTTAAAGTCGATGAAACCTGTTCTATCTGAACCAGTTCGCCTGCCTGCTTCTATCACCCCCACACAACGGCTGTGTGTGGGTGCCTAAAAAACCGCCTACCTTCTCTGGTCCAAACATAAACAAATCATTCAGGACCAGAATCTAAACGCATGTAAACAACAGAGAAGCCAGCACACCAACATGTTTCCTTCATGTCTTATGATATAGTAAGGTCACTTCATGATTTCATTCACGAGATATCTTACATATTGGTCCCTTAAAAAATAAGTTCCTTTAGTCTTTTCAAATTTTCTAAAAAGCTCACAGATTCGTGTGGTCATGCGTAGGCAAAAAGACTGAAACATATCCAATGAAATATTTGAAAGGAACAAAAAGAACTCGGTCTTATTTGAATTTGCGCTTGCTATGAGGTGGGGAATTCAAAGTCTGGCAGAGTGCAGCTCTTAATGCCAAGCACGGAGCCAGCACACTCAGCGTCACAGCGGGCCAAAGTGGGAATTGAATGAGGATTAAAGTGAAGCCTCATGCTCCCCTCATAAAATCCAACAGCAACAGTCTTCTGAGAAAAAAGGGGGATTGATTCTTTTCCACTGATAAATAATGTCCTACTTTTCTTATGTACACACAAGCAAACCTTCAGGAGAGACGAGAGCAGTTATACAGACAGATCGATCAGCTTCTACAGTAAACGTGTACTCATACTTACATGTGCTTTGACTCTGTCATGCAACAGGGACATGGGAAGTTTGCTCTGTCTCATCACCACACGATATGGATCCTTCTGCACTGCTCCCATCTCCTCTTGGAACTTTTGGAGGGACGACTGCTTGATCACTCGTGTATTTGCTGAAATACAGATGTGTAAAGTTTGATTTCTCATGTTCTCAAAATCTCACACTTCATGTCATGGATTTATGTCATGGCCCGGACTAACTTTTGTGCCTGCGACCATGCAATTTAACTCTCTGTCCTAACAACATGTGGTGTGAGCACGAGGAAGAAAAACAGGCTGAATTCTAATGTCTAATGATTTTTGTCCTTGAGAACACTCAGCTTAGGAGTTTATTCAATCAATCAACATTTATTACTGTTGGACATTTAAAACGATCTTAGGTGAAAACAACGAAAAAAAATGAAAGAGTAAAAAAAAAAAAAATCATTAAACAGGAGCATGATTAAAATTTTCCAAATGTCAAGCACAACTTGTGTTAAAAAAAATAGAGCAAAGAGGTGAGTTTTAAGCAGAGGTTTAAAGCTTTCTATGGACTGGGTATTTTATTATATACTATAGTTAGTATCAAAAATGGTCAGGGTTAAGTAGGTATGGGACAAAAATTCTTAAATCCAAACAACCAAACATTGAGTTCTTCAGGAAGATAAATCCATGTTTTCAGTGTTGTCTTTAAATACATTTATTCTTCATCCATGAAGACAAAAGTTTATTTGAAATAATCTGCACCGCTACTCCCTTTGATGTTTTTTTTTTAATACAGAGTAGTAGCAGTGTTAGTGCTGATATATTATGGTCTAAAAATACACAGAGCAAATAAAACATTTTGACAACTACAACAAATCAATAAAATCAAAAGAACAAAAGGAAGTGCACTTACTAAACCACTTGATATTGGGTTCAACTCTGGCTACTGTCCCTGGAGCCACTGTGGACTGATACTGTAGAGGTCTGATGACTTGTCCACGGTTGTTACTGAAAACAGAAACACAGTTGTACGTTACCAACACCCACAAAAAAAACAAAGGCTCACAAGAATAATGCAAATATGTATCATCATTTACCATCTCTGCTTTTGTCTGTACATATTCAGACGCTTGATCGTGGATCGGTCCCTCATGTTGGACCCACCGGCACCTTTTGCTCGGTCTGTGGATAAAATGTACGGTTTACCACAGTCATCATTTCAAAGGGGACATATTATTAAAAAAAATCTACGTCTCTCCAGAGGAGTGATGTCTACCGGGAAAACTCAGGGGGTCGCATTTTATTTAAAGAGACACACACACCAAAACAGAGCGTTATGAGAGAGCTGGTTTTCTACAGGGTCACAAACCTCCTCTGGTGCTTGATTCATGTTATATTTGGACCAATGCACAGCACGTATGTTTCATTTAGAGCACAGGGGACTGATTGAAAAAGATTTAGAATATGTCCCCTTTAAATCTGAATGCATTCATTCTTAAAAGGCAATAAAAAAAATGATTTAACAATCAAAGATCTATACACAGACTCTTCCCTGACAGATGACAACTGTCAATGTATTTTTCTCCACGTCACCTGTACACCTTGATATATATACATTAGTAAAAGTCACACTCCGTCTTTACATTTGACCCACTGTCCAATTTTTATTTCAGTGACACTGAATAGTTAACGTTAATAAAAGAAGACAATCAATAATTGTCTTTGTCGAGCATAACATCGCTCGGCTAGCAGCACTTAGCTGTAAACAAACGTGAATGCTAACGGGGTTAGCTCACCCGGGTTGCTGCTGGACGTTGATTTGTTTATCGAGCTTTTCCCCTTAAAACGAGGCTTCACCATTTTGAACGCTTTAGTCGGCAAAGCCTTTCCACGGATAAGAAGAAAAAAACAGACACAGCGGTGTCTTATATCTGAATTTCAGTCGCTGGTTCTCCCCTTCTGCTCTAAACTGTAAACCACACACGTGTTGTTGCGGTGAAGAAGGAAGAACGTCATCAAGAGAGCGACAGCCTCCAGAACCAATCAGAGGAGCGAGCGCCAGTTGACCCGAGGTCGACGGATCAGAGCCATATCTGGACGTGATGTTGAAATAATTTAACCATTGAAATGATTGTGTTTTGTCAGAACATTTTGTATGACAATATGACTTATAGGTCATGTTAATTAAAATTAAAAATGAACTTAATTGGAAAAAAAAAATATTCTAAACGATCAATCAAAAGGGATGCACGTGTAAAGATGTTTTCATTAATAGTTGTGCAAAAGTGCTTTCATTAAAAACAAAGAAAGTCAAACTGCGGTCACATTGAAATTATGATATAAATAATGACGACGTTACTCAAAATATACCTCATTGACAAATATTTTATACAAACTTAATGTTGCTGTGTTCTATCTCCCCCAGAAGAGGGTGCAACACCGTTTCTATTATAGTGTCATATAGCCGAGCAGAAAACATGATATATGTTGCCTTAAAGGAAGCCCTGCTGTGTGACTTACCTGACTGATAATTGTCTGCAATGATTATTTGCCAATAATAAAGGTCATAGGTGGTTTAAGACTTGAAGAGAGAAAAGTGGCCTGGGGGGATGAATAGACGTTTTTCAGCCAAAAAAAAATAGAAGGAGTAAGCTGGATCAGTCTTTTTGTTCATATGGCTGTTAGATTAAAGGCTCTTGATGAGTCTCCCAAACACAAATTTCTAAATTCTCCCTCGAATCCTTTCCTTATATCCAAAGAAGCACAATATTTCCTGCAGGGAAAGAAACAAAACGTTTTATTATATTTATTCTAAAAGCACAACGCATGTGGCCCTTAATGGTGGCCAAAGGTAATCAAAAGAAATCAATCAGTTACCATTAATCAACAGGCACAGCTGATTATGCTGTTTAATCCTCGCTGGGTTTTTCAAGAGGAAAACATAGAAAGAAGAAAAGAATTTGAACTCAGATCTGATGAAGGCCTGTTTGACACCACGGTTTATGAAAGGCAGAGTTTGTCTGGTTATGATGATGATGCTGCCCTCACAGTGTGTACAGTATGTAACACAAGTATGGCTCAGGGCCAAGGTAGGCAAGTTCATATACTCCGGTCTTGAGAGGCGCCATCCAGTTTTTCAGTTTATATAGCAGGGAGACCAAGGAATGTTCTCTGTTCATTTTCATACAAATTGAAACTGACTCCATCAGCAATCAACCGCAATAAATTATTTTTTAGAACAGAAAGTGGGATTCACCCCCCCCCCCCCCCCTTCAAACTGAAATCAAAGCAGAGGAAAGCCCAACAAAAGGAAAAAAAAGAAGATGTTTGGATTTAATGTAAATATTTAATTTGATTTAAATCTACATTTCACTGTAGGAATCTGTCTTAGAAAGTATTGTGCTTTAGCTTGAGAAACAAACAATGTCAAGTCCCTTTATTTCAAGCCAACTTCAATTTAAACACAACTTGTTGCAGTTGTACTTCGAAATTCATACCATCTTTACCTTAAAACTGACTCGTTTTCAAGAAAGAGAGTGAAAAGCAGCAATAACACTGTTTACTGTAGCCTCAGTCATTCTGTCATCAGAATGAGTGCAGGAAATATTTTGTCTGTCCTTGCGTCTTTATTCAGCAGTTTTGCATTTTACAGCGGCTGAATCAACAGTTTGGCTGAACTTTGTGTGACCTTGAATTGCATGAGAGCTTCATGCAGCTCAACATGACGCTAACATCATAGAGAAGGCAGAATCATTGTGAAGCATCAATTGACATGCATGAAGGCAGCAAGACAAGGACAAACCATCTGGCCACCAGTTATGACAGGGAAACCACAATTTATGATTGATGCCCTCTGCATAAAAAAAGAAAAATCAGACAAAAGCAAGAAGTGATTTTAAACCAATACAACTTTTGACATGGTACATGTGCAGTTTGAAGAAAAAGAAAAAACATTTTCTTTCAAAGATTTTAGCCTGCTTCTACACTCACACAGATTCATTCTCTGTTCATTTCTTATGAAGACAGAAAAACATTAAAAACAACTTTAACTCATCAAACAAGCACACTAAAATGCTGTTATAGAGAGTAGTATATCACATCCCACAATTCTGTTGCACACTCACTTTTATAGACCCATATAACTTTAAAAGGTAAAAGAAAGGGGAGCTCCATGTTTTCTGGCCTCCCAACAAGGTGTGAGAGTGAGAACCCTTGACATATGATGTGAAAAGTTCCCTTTGTTGCTTCTAATCTTTAGTCTCACAGTTGTGGACATTGGAAGGTAGAGCTTGTTTTTTTGGAGCGCGAACCAGTGAAGACACATCATAAATCTTTCATGCTGTTATTCATTCAGCTAATTCGGCTGTACAATTTTATTACTGAAAGCTTAGGATTTCAGGGGAATCAGCAGTATTAGGACACCTGTTTTTTATATGCTGGTGGTATAGTGGTAAGTTAAGGCACCTAATGTACAGAGGCTGTAGTACTTGAAGCAGACGGTCCTGGTTCAAATCAGACCTGTGGCTCCTTTCTTCTATGGTAGGTATTCAGGCCAGAGACCAATAAGTCATTTAAAAACAAGTTTTGAAATCTACCGTTTGGGACACGAAGCTCGGGCAACATTTTGAGAACTGGTTTGATATGCTCCATCTTCTCCTGGTGTAAGTGAGCACTCTGGCGGCAGCATTTTGGACTAGCTAGAGCTGTCTCATAGATTTTTTGATTCTGATTCTCAAGTTTATTTCAGACATGTGTAGCACAGAGAAGCAAAGTGAAAAGCGAACAATACAGCAAATCAACAAGAATAATTAAATCAACAATATTAGTGTGAACCCAACATGTCCGAAAAGGAGTAGGCGGAAGCCTGAGCTTATTTATGCCTGTATAGAAGACGAGTAAATAAACAAATATAAATAATTTATGAAAACATGAGGTTTAATTACTGAAGTTTGCTTCTGTTCTTTGTAGGGGAAGGAAATAAAAAAAGCATCTCTTTTCTTGGTTTTAGATTTTTTGCTGATACATGTCAGTATGCTTCTGCATTAATCCAGCCTAATGAAAATAAAAAACATGCCCAAATTTGCATGATTGCAGATAAAATGCCTGTTGAACAAAAAACAGTTACCTGGCTGCTGCTGCTCCAAAGACACTTTCTGATCTCAAAATGGATGGACAACTACAAGGACGGATGCTGGCTCTGGTCATCAGTTTTTAAATTGTTTGCATTCCTCACTATTGGCAAACGATGCAGATTGAAAATGAGGCACAACTGTAGATTTGATATAGTGTGTTTTTGTGTTGGTGTGTCGCCGAAGGCACTTTTCAAAACAGTTCAGGTGCACGATAATCCTCCTGAACCATGATCCGCTCATCCACCGAAAGTGTATGAGAAGATCCATCACATATGCTTGTGGTCTTTAACACATGTTCAGCAATGACAAAATAGAGATGGCCGGTGGTTGTTTCATGCGGCTGGGTCGGATCAAGGTCGGTTACTGTTCTTACCACAATTTAAGTATATCAGAGTCCAAAAAGTGGACCAGGACCCACCTTTTCGAGTGGTCTAAGTACAGTTGTTTCATCTGCATCAGGGTTTGGTTGAAATATTTTTACACCGGTACAAACAAACCACACTAACATAGCAAATGGTAGAAAAGTTCATTTTAACTGAACCAAACAGGTAAGGCGTTAAGACGTCCTCATTGGAGATTAAGTCATTATTAATTTGATCAAATCATGTTGAACAAAAGCACACAGAAAAAAAAAACAACCTTTGGGAATCCAGGTGGAGGTAATTATTGAAAGCACTTCATAAAAAATTCTGGTTTTACAAGAAGTCGTGATATCCTGTGCCACTGTTTTCCACTTTTGGTTAGAATTTGCCTGATAAGATTGATATCTCCGGACACATTTGGGAACTATTTCCAGGAATAGGCCTAAAAGGTCCAAATGACCAAGATTTTGTGTGATTTTAATGGAACAAAGTTAAGGGTCTCTATCACAGTAAACCTCAGTGCAAGACTGAACTTAATTCGGGAGTTTTGAAGTTCTCCCACACTCATGCGGCTCTGTGAAATTGTAAGACAAACATAGATTGTCCATTAGAAAATGCCCATCAGGAAAAAAGACAATCACTAACATTGGACTTCTCCTTTGATAGATTTGTGAAATTATAAATCAGATTTTGGCATTAATGTCAGGGATAATCCAAGCCCAATTTAAAATTTAGCACTGAAACCTAATGTTGGATTGATATTCTTGTCTAATAATGTAAGTAGTGGATACTCAAGTGTCTTAGATGACTGTAAATGCCCATTCCTGTTCTGCACATGAGGCTTCTCCACCAAAAACATACAACCAAAAAGATTTCCTTACAATATGAAAAATACATCAAGAGTCTTTCTGGAGCTTAATTATAACCCGAAGTGAATTACAAAAAATAATTCAAAATGCAACCTTGATGAACCTTATGTCTTTGATCGCTTGAGCACTTGGCAAAATAGCCTGGCAGCAGGTCTTCTTTTGTAAATCCAAGACAAACACACTCCACTCACAAAATTCAAAGACGAGCTGCCATGAGGTTAAGGCCCCCTTTACCTCCGGTCCACAGCACCAAGTTCACCTTGCCAAAGCATGGTGTCCATGCAAAAAGTTTGGACCTCTCTACAAGTGGACCGTGGTTCAGCCATGATGTAAATTCAAAGAGTCAGCTAAAAATAAGTATTGCATGGCAGGTTTTAAGTGGGCTGTGTGCCATAGTGTTTCTGGCCAACTACTGTATATGCTGCACTTGAATCGGAATAGTGTTTACCGGAGGTGGGCATTGACACCCCTCGCTCTCTTTTTCCTGCTTAGTTTTCTGTGCCTCATCAAGGCTGCTTGTCTTTAACATTTATCTGCTGCCCTTTCAATTAGATAAGGACAACGGAGTAGCCCTGTTGAACAGAGGTCTGTGTCACCTCAAGGCTATGGTTGCCCCTGCTGAGGTCATGCCATGAAAAGGAAATGGCGCACTACTGTTTCCCCTGAGCACTCTGAAACACAAGTGATTACACTGACTGATCTGTCCAAGGGACCCTAGTTGGTGAGGATCAAAGGCAGCCTGGAGACCACCTGGAACTTCTCTTGGCAGTAAACTCGGCCTGTAGAGGGATGAGAGGCTCTGTGAAAAGGCTCAGAAGCACTATGCCTCTTGTTCCTATCCTGATCTTCGTGAGAACACAAGCTTACTGAGTGAAGAACCTCCTTTGCTTCCAATGGGATTTTTTTTTCCAAGCATTCAGTGTTAAATTCAAGTGAAATATACTTCTTGCTTTATTACAATCTAAGAAGACCAGGACTGAATTGGGTGGGTCGCCACACTTAAACAATTTGTCTCTTTTGAGCATCTTGGTAGGTCTTTCTGGACCCCCATGAGAGTTGGATAAATTAGCTAGGACTACAGAGCAAGATTCTTTTCAACTTGATTTTAAATGCTGTGAGGTGAAGAAAAATGGAAAAATACTGCAAATCACGAAGGGACTTTGCAAGAGTAGGAACAATGTTGGACCATAGTTGTTAAATTCCTATCTTAGGGCCAGTAGTGTGGTTTGGCAGATACGTTACCCCTCTTTCTACCCTATGACAAACACACCCAAATGTGTACTTAGTGCAAAGGAGAAAGATACATTCGGCTCTGAATTACAGGGTAGGTCTGTGTAAGGGGTGGAATTCAACTCATTTACATGCAAGTTACACATTGGAAACAAGAGAGAGAACAGAATGTGTTACAGAAAGTGTTCCTGGTGGTCTGAAAGTATGCCCGTTCACAAATCAATATTGCATGCATGTAGAGCCTTTTGTAAATGTGGTAGTTGTAAACATTTTTTTACTTGACCATGAAAAATCATTTTTGGGGTTTCTTACCATAATAACATGCCATCACGTTGGTGGTGATGTTATCGTTGGTGCTTCCTTGTTATTTGGCTGCCGTGCAAGCTCTAATTGTCTTGGTTTTCAACAATTTTGAGAGTAATTTTCTTGAAAATGTAGTCACTTTTAAATATGTATATTTATTGTACCTTTCATGTTTATGCTTTGGTTTTGTGTGTACATATAGATGTTTAACTTCTTTTGTTCAAAATGTGAAACCAAGGGGCGCCGATAGCTCAGCGGCAGCGACAGCGCGCGTACCATGTTGCGAGGCTTTACTCCTCGCGCGGGCGGCCCGGGTTCGCGTCCGGCCTGTGGCCACTTTCCCGCATGTCTCTCCCCACTCTCTCCCCCTTTCCGACTCTATCTGTCCTATCAATAAAGGCAAAAAGGCCAAAAATAATCCTTTAAAAAAAAAAAATGTGAAACCAAGATACTAAATCTTGTGACTACTACTGATCATATGACTGGTTGTAAACCTTTAAAGGAAGTAGCTAGTCTTTTTTTTTTTACCTGCCCCGATGAAAGCCAGTATGGTTGAAACATATTTTCTATCTATATGAACCTGTAGCCCTGATAAATTTAAGGTTTTTCTCAGCTCAGACAGTTTTTTCTCAGCCAAGATAATACTGGTGGCAGTTCTTAACTAGTGTATCATGACCTGGCTCTTGGGCCATGATAAAAAAAAAACGGGAGGAGACTTCAGACAACTTCAGAATCAGCTTTATTGGCCAGGTATGTTTAACACTCAAGGAATTTAACATCGGTAGACTCTGCTCTCTTTGTGCAATGTAAACATTAAATAATAACAATCAGCTAAAAATAAATAGAATACATATAAACAGGTAATTAAAGACTAATATGTACAAGACTTAAAAGTAATGTAATCAAACACAACTGCCACAATCTCTGGCGTAGAGGCACAGCAGCCCCCTCAAATGCCTCTTTTCCTGAAGCCAGCACTGGGCTTTTAAGCACTGTGGCCAGTTGAGCCTCGTTGAGCGATTAGTGGCTTTACCTGGGCTGGAGACAACAGGAAGTGGAGAGAGAACCACACAGCATAGAGAACATACATCTGTAACAAAGGTGTGTTCAATCAATATCATCAGTTGTATGAATGTGGGAGCATAGCATGGTAGAATGTTTTGAAGAGTGCACTAACATTAAGGAAGGCTAAACAGAAGTCAAATGGTTCTGGCGTTGGTCTTTCAGAAAGAGAGATAGCAGGGCTGCAGGAAGCTGGCTTTTACATCCAGGGTGGAGCAATGGGCTAAGGTTCTTGGAGAACTAAGAGGATATGTTGAATAAGCTCTTTGGCACCTTGAAGAGACATTATGCACATTAGTACATTTCGAGAGACAAACACTACAAGCACGAATAGCTGTTATCCATGTGTATTCAGGAAAACAAGTTGTCTAGACAACCTCTTTGAATGTGAAGGTTCTCAGATCTATTGGTTTGGTTTTCTTCTGCTTCCATTGCATTCTTCAATGACACAGTTCTAGGAAGTAAACTAGGTTTAAGTGGCAGAACACCAGCGGAAGTAAATGCTTAATATCATCACAAGTTAACATGGTGTTTGTTTCCACAAGCTCAGGTTTTCAATGATCTGTGACCCACATTGTTGCTGGATGAAAATGTTTTGTAACTGTGTCCTTGGCAAACAGTGTCACTATTGTTTAAATGTTACCTTTAAAGGAGAGAGCAGCTTAGAAAGAGGACCATGGTAACTTTCCACCCCACCTTGCCAGTATGTAACCTGCAGCAACCAGACAAGACAAGAAAAAGCAACAAGGCTTCCTTGGCGCCCTTTTACATAGCTCTAAGACATGTTTACCAAAGTTCTGTCATGGTCCTGCTAACCATGATGCTGATGTTCTGGCTTCAAAAGTAATCATAAAAATGATATTGTCTCTTGTGGCTCTTCTTCCAGCAGAGTGAATAACAAGAGCCATTGGAGATGGATTTATTTCCCCTCTGGCACCCCCAAAAGTACTCTGTACTCTTTGACCTCCTCCTAGTCAATTTTTGCTACATGTCTGAGTACATACCTCTTTATGGGAGGCTGGATAACAAACAGAGGACCAAGTTTGGACAGAATAAAAAGCTGCTGAGGTCTGTCAATAAGCAGTGTCCTTTGTGAATACAGAGAAGCTGTTCCAAAGTAAAAGATATACGAGTTTGTCTTTTAGTACTATCAACAATTCATGGAGTTGCAAGTTGGATGAGCATGGCTGACAGGGCTTTACAGAGAGTTTAGTTGCTGAACTGAAATCTGAATCTACTAGAAATGAATGCTGTCTTAATAAGTTTGTGCACAAGCACCTACTTACTTGAATACTGCAGGGATTGCTTGAAATTTTCAGCCCAAAACCCATCTGTCTTTCACGGGACAGGACCCTGGACAGCATTTGATGATTAACAATTGATTGACAATTTCTTGGTATACTTGGCTGGAGCTTAAAGTATTGTCCTCCATGCCTGAGTGCAGGAATAACATTTTGGGACCGGATTAGCAAAACACGACTGTAAAGAGTTGGCCCTTAGGGGCAGATTAATTCTTACTTTACATTTGTTGAGAAAACGTGTCTTGAATTTTAATGAACTGCTTTGCTCACCACGTTGAACTTACAGCAATCTAAAGATGTTGTAAAAATGATCCCCCTGCCACGAGCAATATGAGATCAGAAATGTTGGTTTAATCAAAGAGCTGACCTGGGTTTGTCTCCAGGAGGAACTAAACCTGACTTTGAAGGAATGCACCAGCCCATTGAGGGTTTCATTGGTGCACATCAGAACCCAGACGTGCAGACTATTGTGAAGGGATTATTAGTTCCCATGTAGTCCTCATGCTCTCTAAGCCCTCTTTTCCTTTACTCGTCTTTGTGCATGACTCCACTCTGTGGGTTCACTGAGCTGAGAAAATTAGGTCCTGCTCTGTCAAGATTCATGTCCATTAACAGCATGACTCAGCGTTTGTATTCTTGGTTGAATGTGTCAAAAATATGTTCTAATGATATTGGCCTGCACATGCTTTAAGCATATTTCTCAAAAAAACTTTTGACTTTCACTCTGCCTTTTCTTTTGACTTTAATGTTTTAAGTTGAACCTGCCCTAAAGAGCAAGGAACTATTTGTCATTGGCTGCGGTTTTAGCCCTAAGGCATCCCCAGCCAACTACAACACTCTCTCCACGGGAGGGCCAAGGACCTGAAAATTAGAAAAGCTCCCCCATATCCCCATGTTTTTTTGATGAATTGATTGAGGCAATCTAATAGTGTTTTCTAACTGGGCAAGTGAAACTGGGGGATTTGGCATCTATCTGTTGTCCTGGTGTGCAGGGCTCCATATATTTTCAACAGAGTTTTGGTGTTTCTGAGGTTGATATGCCTTTCCTCTCACTCCTCTGTGTATCAGGACAATGAGAAGAGATGAAGACACTTTGCTCATGGGTTTGGGTAATGTATTGAACTGCACCCAAATCCTAGGCCTGGTACCCTATTTATGGGCTCTTTCATGCCTCATCTCTTTTAAAAAAAAAAGTGTGCACCATTAAATTTGATGTTGACAGATATGAGATTCCTTCGATTGTTCTTCTTAGTTTCCCAATCTTGGATGCAATTTGGACACGTTTTTGACTGACCGTCTGATTTATTCAATTCGATTCAATTCAAAAAACGTATTTGTCCCCGGGTTGCAATTCAAAGGCACACAGTGCAGTAAATGAACAACAGTGCAGCGATTCTAAAAAAATGGTTATGCTTATATATAATTTAAGCCGTAATTCCAAAAATCAACAAAAGATATAAAGCCAGTATTTAGTTAATACAGTTTTCAGTCATTGGAATTTATGGTAGGCCTACATATTGGGGGAATGTAAGGACAGAGATGTAATTATAATAAGGTATGATTAATGAAATGGGTAAATGTCTTTAATTCCATACGTTTTCCGATATTTCACCATTGCGGGATTATTTCTCTGTTCCTCATGGAGCATCAAAAACCTACCAACTGTTGGCCACATTTCATTGCTTATAAGACTCTCTCTCTCTCCCTGATTTCTGATTCTATCCAGTGGCTGTCCTGTCTCAAATAAAGGCATTAAACAAAGCTAGATATAAACCTTAAAGACAGACTGGATTTTGGTGGGTATTGTTCTGATTTCCATTTGTCGTCTCAGAAGTATTGGCTGCTAGCCATGGCTGAATGAAAGAGAGTGTGAAAATGTAAACCGTGTGGAACACATTCTGTTATAAAGCAGCACTTAAACCAATGGGCAGTAATTCAGCTTTAATAAATTACTATAGACAGACAACTTCATGACGTGTCCTTTCTTAACACCCACTTCCTTACCACCTCCTTCTCAACTCTGAAGTTGCATATCCATACAAATGTTTTTTCTTGCATTCATTGTGAGACACTTCCAACTCTTGCTCCCTCTACCTATTAGAACAGCCGTGCGGTGTTAGCTTGGAGCTGCAGACAGCCTGAGAACTTGAGAACTTCAGTCTGCAAAAACTTGAACTCTCCATCAATATTGGCGAAATGGTCGGAACTTCTTATAAAACAATGGTGTGGTTTATGTGAAAAATGCCAAAACGACATTATCTAATAATTTTACCAATTTAGACATTATTAGAATATATCAGAGAAAAACATGCATGATGTTTTTTTAAAGCAAGTGTTGCTGGGTTTTCGTAACTTTGTGGTCACGAACCCCTCATTAATTTTTTTCTTCATAGAGCCATGCATTTGTTCCAGGACAAAATGTTTTGAACCCTGCAGAATAGAATCCCTCAGGTTTTCTGTGATGGATCAAGATATGGCATGGTTGCATTCATTGTGACAGTGATTGGCCCAGCGACTGTGTTTGTGGTCTTCTTTTTTTTTTTTTTTGCTGGAGGGAGAATTTTCCCTGATTTTTAAAACAAGTTCACACTAGATTTTTACAATATGTAATGACAACATTGGACATGACTTCCACAGGCTTGTCTTTCTGATACTTTCCAAATATTTGTTCGATAATATTTTGATCTGAACTACTGAGAGAAAGACAGGCAATTTAAGTTGGTTTGTGTTTGAATGTATGCTTGTTAAGCGCGAATTATCCTTTCTCCTGCTTCCTAACTCACCTCTCATATGAACCACATCTGGAAGGGATCAGCTGGAAGGGCCGAAGACCGTGAAAAATTAAGAAGCACTTAAAACACAGCCAAATATTTAAATTGAGCGAGCAGATAGGATGTGTGAACTAAACCTCCTCGAACTGCAGGAATGTGGAATTGGAGAATCTGTGTAAAATGTTTTACTCATTTTCTCCCTCTACACTCCTTTATGTTTTTGTTATACTTTTAACCACACAGTAACATCTCCTATTGCTGTGCTATAAGAAAGGAGAAAAATGCCTCTTAGAGAGATTTTCATGTGTCTTTTAAACATTTATATATTTTTTTGCAAAATGAAGAGTTACTGTGAACACAGACTTTTGGATGAGCTCTATATTGAGTTCAATTTGATGAAATCATTTTAAATGTTTTCACACCTATAGTTTGTTTGCTTTGGTCTAAATCATGGACCAATTTGTTACGCTGTGGTATATTAGTGAAAAGGCTTTCTGCGGTTCTTAGGTACAAAAAACAGCACGAGAGTCTGAAAAAGGGCCTACCTTTTCAACTGCCTTGTTACAGTTGTTTGGTCTCCACCTGAGTTAAATTGACAGCGTGTACACCAGAGCAATTGAACCTCACTAACTTTGTGAGTTTCTTTTAACTGAGCTAGACAGGTTAGATATGAAAACACCCATAGACCCGCATGTCTGATGACAGCCATTTATTGAAGTGAGAATATGAGTCTTAAAGTATATAGGTTTGACGCTTTGAGAAACCAAACTTTTTTTTTTTTTTTTTTTTTTACAACTTCTGTAATACTTAATGAAGTAATACAATACAATGAAAACTATTTACATGGGGGGTGTATTTCCGAGAATAAAGAGTTATCCCTCAACCATCTACAGATACTTCAAATGATTATTTTTGCTGGCACTGATGATGAATACCACTGTTTCTGATCCCAACAAGTCGGCAACCGACCGTCAAAAATGATTAATTTTTATAGAGAAGGAGACTACAGTGACCAGAGTGCAGGAACATCGACCCACACAGACCCCACCACAGATACCATCAGCCCACATAACAACAAAAGGAAGAAAAGGATCAGAGGTCTGCATGTCACATATAAGAATGCCTTTGCGGTCATTAAAAACCATGTAAAAAGGATATTAATGTAAAGTAGGGGTTCCATTTAAGACAGCTGGGATTAATTTTGGTGAGACCAAAACCAGTGTCATTTTTGGTCTTTGTGTCTGGCATTTTCATTCAGTCTCAGTCTCTGAATGTTCCTTTTTACTCGGTTTCTGTGTTGATTTTTATCAATTATATTTGTCAAAAAAACACAACTCAAGAATTCTCAACTCAATCTGTGCCTGTCACTTTTCATTGTTTGTCTTCATTTTTGACAATTGTTTTGACATTCAGATTCACTTAACGCCACTTGCTATTGTTGTTAAATGGTTGCACACAGTCATGAACATCTCATTGAGGGTCTGCAACAGATTCACATCAAATGACTAAAAAAAACTAAGCTTGAGTTTCCAGGTCATGAATCACTGACATTATTTCTGAAAGACAGACAAGAAGTTGTTAGTCTGATGAAGTGAGAACTGTTCCTTACTAAAGAGCTTCCCACAGAAGTTGTGCAACTGAATATGCAACCACAGCAATGGCTTCTTTCCTGCATACCTCTCTCAAACTTTCATCTCATTCACACATGATTTGATTTAAAGGAATTTCCAGTGTGTGCCATATCTTTGTTTTACAAACTGATCTTTTGGTTCCTCGACAAATCCACACTGGCACCCTCGCTCTCTTTTCCTACAGTAATCAGTCATTTGATCCTCCATTGGGGTCTGTCTCCTACTGCCGCACTTGTGCTCAATTATTGGGCTGTGAGCAATTTGTAAACAGTTTAACTGACTCTAAAGCCCTTTGGGTGAAACCAAATCTTGTCAGAGATTTTTGTCTTTTCTTTTTATTCCCCCATACTTACAAACTCTCATATAAATCAAATCAAAGTCATTCTTCGCGGGTCAATTAGGAGTTGTTAGGCCAAATGTTGCGTGTTTATTAAAGGTCCATTGAGGGTGCATACGCCTGCAGTGGATGCGTGATCAGTTCTGGTTTCTGAACAGCAGGGTGTCATATGGGGTTTTGAATCATGGTGTTTACTGCACAGTGACATACTAAATCACTTGCACATTCAGATTTCCAGCACGGCCTCTCGTGCATTTTGCTTGAGCAGATGGGGAAAAAAGTCCCATTAATTATTTCGGCTCCTGAAGAACTTTTAAGTCGGATACACGTGCATGTGAAAAGAGTTTATGCGGCATTTTTTTTACGTATTTCCACTATAATATAATCAAATGATAGCTGATGTTCTTCAAGTGAACTAATCCCACATTTGTAGCACTTTAAGGACAACTTCCTATAAGATTAAAAAAGCAGAAAAACAGCACAACCCTTTAAATTCCTTACTGATTTAAACATACAAGAACTCTGAAGCCGTCTACAACTAGTGCCTGAGCCAGTTCGAGCTAAGGTCCTTTAACGTCTGCAGGACCATGCTGAGTCTAGGACGTTCTATGTCCAAAGGCACGGGCCCCACTATAAACCTCAATGCCACCCCAAAGATCCCAAACCGTGTTGGTGCAGGACTGCTCAAACCAACTATTAGGTTTTTTTTTTTTTTTTTTTTGCAAAGGCAGTGAGTATTTTTGTTTACATATCGATGTAGATACATTTGGCTGATTTTATTTTATATTTCTACATTTTTGTAACTGCTTTGTTGTGTGTAAAAGTAACTGTAACAACGGATTTTCTCCTCAGGGTTAAATCAAACAGTTCTGATTTGCATCAAGCACATTAAGTCTGGCCGACACAAAAGGAATTTAAGAAACTTAACAGATGGTGATGATGACTTTGCAAGCCGTTCTGGAGGCTCAAGATTGAATCTGTTAAACCCTTGCTTTGGCCAAACATTGGTTGCAACCAAGGTGCCAAACCAAAATGTATCCTCTGGTTGTTGGGAGGTGTGAGTCAGTAAATCATTCCAAAGCTCCTGTAATAAAAGCATGGCTTTACTAATTTATCATTCAAGCACTAAACAGGCAGTAACTCTTCTCTAAATCTGTCGCTGTGATGTGTAGAAGAATACAATAGTTATATTTAGTGACATCTCAAGATCCGCAGTTGGAAACAACAGTTTAATGCTGAATGTTTTAATTGCAGCAAATCTTGTTGTTATTACCAGGAGAGATCAGCAGGGTGTGGAGGTGTGATTGAGTAATGTTAAAAGAGTTTATGTATTTAATGCTCCCTCAAAAGGCCCTGACACACCAAGGAGATCATCGGCTGTTGGTCCTAGTTGGACCGTCGGTGAGTGGTCACCTTAGTTTTTGCCTTGTGTCCGGCTCCGTCGCTACCCTTCTGCCGGTTTTTTTTGGCTAATTTTTTAGCATGCCGCTGTAGAATCCATGGTTTCACCCAACAGTGCGGCCACTGGCGTCCCTTGTTGCCATAAATTCTTTGCTGTGTGCTTAATGTGTCAGGGCCTTAAAACCCTCAATTCACTGAACAATCTCAATAATATGAAGGAACATTCCTTTTAACACCACAATTTTTTTTTCGGGGGGAAAAAATGGAATAAGGTTATTTAGAAATTGCATTTCACATGTTGCCGTCAATACTTTAGCCCTTAATAACTTAACGCAAATCAGGCCCAACGCAGTCTGTTGTGAAGCAAGCCTAAAAGACAGAGCAGAACTCCTTCCATCGCCTGAGGAGACACCACTACTCATTCTGTTCTTACTTAACATTGGTAAGAGTATCCCTTAATCGGGTTATTACAATCATATTTTCTGTAATGGTGTCTTTGCAGAACCTCAAATAATATTTAACACATCAATGAACTGTGTCTGCAGAGCTAGATATGTTTGAAAAGAAAATATACAATACAATCACTAATTATCAATGCAGAGGGAAGAGTCTATACTCGATAATAACTTCCAGTCATGAGTCCAGATGACCGCTAAAGCAAAGCCTGCACAGTGACTCCATGTGTTTTCCTGTGAATGTGCTGAAATGTATATTTATTGAACTAAGGCTAAAAGCGTTGTTTCAGATGGTTCCGATTCATCAGCCAGATTGAACATCTGTTCCTGGCTCAACAAAGCAATAGGACTTAACATACAAAACTATGTTTCTTTTGGAGGCTGTTTTCTGTGGCCTTTCCAATCCTAACAAGTTGTCAAGTATCTGCAACAGGCAGGTAAATTGCATTGCTTTGCCTCCTGACCTGTTCGGAGATGTGATCACTATTCCAAGCACGAGTTGAAAAACACATCTTTTCACTTCGATTGTAAACTGAGACAAGTACTTTAAAGACTTGAACATTAGATGTACTAACATGCTTAACCTCAGAAAGAAAACAGTGGTTTTGGAACCTGTTTTCCAAATTGAAACTGAGTGCACTACACTGCATTGTGTTAATACAAAAAAGAACAGGGCAATTTTATGGTGAACAAGGAGTGCTCTGCTGACTTTTATTTGTACTGTTTGGCACGTTCACCATGTACGGAGGCCATGGTCCTTCAGGTGGACGGCCAAGGTTGGACTCCGACCTGTTGATCCTTTCCCGCATGTCATTCCCCACTCTTTTCCGGATTTCCGACTCAATCTACTATCCTATCTCTACAATAAAGGCCCAAGAAGCCCAGAAATAAACCCTTTAAAAAGAAAAAAGCTGTAATGTAAAAGGCTATCTGATCTTGCTCTTTAGTTATACAGACTCTGTTATGATCAGATGGCATAATAACTAAAAGATCTGACAGATGAAGAGTATAATTAATCCCACATAACTGGAACAAATTTCTCCTAAATTTAGGTTTACACCTGTATCTGAAGAAAACATTAGTATGACTCACAGCTTCTCTCAACAGTGTGCAAAGTGCCTGGCTTCAGGAGTAGGTCTCACACTCCCACAACTTATTCCTTATCGCTACATTATCAACAAAGCATGAATATGGGAAGTGTTTTCTATGATTAAGAGTTTATAAGTGAAGAATTAGCATACCATTTCCCTTTGGCAAAAGCTATTTTAGATTAAAGTTCATAAAGTACAAAGAAATGTTTTCCAAAGCACTGGCAAGTAAAAAGATCAAAGTTGTGCATATTAAATTGTTACCTGTCTGTTAGAAGGGTAAATTCCTCAGCCAGTACAACTTAATCTATAAATCAAAATAGATACCATCATATTAAGAGAAAGTAGAAGTCGGTGCACATGTAGACAAGGAGATAAAGACAAGGACCTTTTTCCAGTTGGCCTTGCCAACAAGCTAACAAGCGGCAAACTGACTGAATGTGAAGCGGTGAACACATGGATAATTTTATAGCTCGGTACGTTTTGTACATGCTTTCCCTCAAGTTCAGATTTGAACCAGACAACTCGCAGTCTGTGCTCGGTGGTCATCTGTGTTCTGTCCCACACAACAGGATTTCTTATTGTAAATATTTAACACGTTAAGTATTTCCGATTTTGAATAGATCATCTTCTGAACAGATCGGTGAGGTTGAAGTCACTCTTAACACACCACACCACAGGAGAGTCAGGTAAGAAAATCTTTAGATTTACACAATCAATCAACTTTTTTTTGCACGTTAATGCAGTGTTATTATTAAGACAGTCAGTTTTCTAAAGAAGACACAAACCTTCGGAATAAAATTTCATTGGATCAGACATACACCTTTTATCTTTGGCAAACCACATATTGTTTATTGTAATGTTTCAGTCACGACTACTGAATCGGACTGATTGACCAGCCAGCAAAAATGTTTTATTTTTCAGCAGCAGATAAAATGTTCCTTTTGTGTCTGGGAGTTCTTAATACCAGATGAAGAAGAAACACATTTTTCTTTTGGCTAAAACTGCTCAGTTGATCATTTAATGACATCTTTAATAAACAACTTCAAAGATGATGCTTCCCACTTTTCAATGTGAGGGTTATCTGGATGAGTCATGTTGTGCTTATAGTAATGTCTGGCCTTTGTTACAAATACTCCAGTCTTGGTCCAAAGGAACATCGAAAAAATGCTTGAACTATAATATCCAGGCACTGTTGTAAACGTTGGAAGTCAGAATTGGCGAGATCATCTCAATAACTTTTACTGAAAAGAAAACGCAAGTCATGCTTGAGTTGCAATATTTAACCAAAGATAATTATAAGGCAGTGCAGATAGCCAAGCTGTTAGGTCGTCTCTCCATTATCCTCCAAGCAGGCTCCCTGGGTTCAAATCCGGTCGGTGGATCCCTTTCCCCATTTTCTCTTCCTGGTTTTCTTCTCCATCCACTGTTCTACCCTAAATAAATCTTTAAAAAACGATGACTATGAGCTTCAACACTGGGAGAGAACACTAACAAGTGTTCCCTTGCCAGAGCTTAATAGAGATCAAGGCCACTGACACAATTGATTTTCTATCATGATGCAGTTTGTCTCCAGTTCTACATTTTTGTGTGGGTTGAAAAAGAAAAAAACGAGGGAAGATTTCCAGTATGTCTAAACCAACTTTGTTCTGGTATTAGAGTGCATATAAGGATAAGCGAGGTAAAAGCTAGCCACATCATTGAATAAAATCAGTCAGCAGTAGATGTCCCGAAGCCTGTATCCTAAATAAGTTAATCTATTAAAAACCATTTGGTACGGTCTCTCTTACAGTGTTGTAGCACTTGAGTAGAACCACAACACTGGGAAAGAGTGCACTGATAACTCAGCCTTGGAATCAGACTTGAGCAGTTATAACATTTGGACTCGGGAGAAGGAGAGGAGGAGTTCTTCACAGTTTTTACACCCGAACGATTTATCCATTTTCGAGACAAAGCTGACACGTGTTCACCTGCACAGGCGCGCTTTTGCCGTATTATCCGGCCACAGTTGGTGTGTCATAGTGATGCGGAGCTTGCAGTCCGATAGCATCAATAAATGAAAGATTCTGGTTTATAACAAAAGAGGCACGCCGTCTCTTCATTCATGATTTCAGTCTCCAGACACATCCGTTCTGATCTTATAGAATCGACATAAAATGCAATTTTTATACTCATGCGAAAGGTCCCACACAGTCAGAAAAGGTCGACACAGTGAAGTAGTTTTGGTGTGAAACAGCGTTCATCCTGATAAATCTTGAGCTCCATCAGAGCTGTGTACACATTTTTATTTATGATGATTCAAGTTCATCAATCCTCTCCGGAGAGTTTCCTCTCTCCTGTCAAATTATAGCAGTTTAAAATGTTTTGTTGTTTCGCTGCTTAAATGTCCCGTGACATTTTCTCCAGTGACATCACTGTGACATCACTGCACACAAGGAAACGTTTAGAGTTGCTTGTAAACAGCCATGCTGGAAATGCTGTCCCAGCTGTCGGCCTGTAGCTGGAGCTGAGGCGGACTTTAAGCCTCCTGACAAACAGCAACACCGTGCCTACCTGTCAATCAAGTCAGCTATGCGCCTTATTGTGTTTAACTATTATCCTCCATCTAATCCAAGAGTTTGACTTCTCAAACAATGCACCTCCTGTAGTCTGTGCAGATACAATCATCAGCTAATCAGACCTATTTTGTTTTCTGAACCAGGCTGTGAACATGGGCTGTGATGATTCGGTTCAGTTTGGTTTTAGTTTAGTTGTTCTCCTTCTCCCCCTCCCCCTTGTGTTCTCTGTCTCCTGCAGGTATGTGAGTGGCAGGGGTGTGTGGCTGGCTTCTCCACAGCAGACGAGGCACAACAAACTCCACTCAGTAATCATCTCCGACATATAAGAACCTGGTCTTCCCACTACTCTGCCAGATAATTCTGATAATTCATGATTGCTGAGCTTTGTAGTCCTGTTTGGAGATTTTTTTGTGGTCCTAATTATTCCTTGTACGTTACTTACCTGTGTTCTGTTGAGTTCAGATTCACCAGTGTGCCTCAGTTTTCCCCGCCGGACTTTCCAGGGTGACGTCGTGGAGTGTTTTCTGGCCAGCCAGCTCCCTGCCTTCACTGCCTGCTCGTGTTTTTTGTTGAACATTAAACAAGTGGTAAACCTTTTAGTCCATGTGTACGTCTCTGCATTTTGAGGTTCAACTTACTGAAACCATAACATGTACATTTTCAGTGCAAAAACAGACTGTTATTGCATGTGTATGTGACTTCCAGCACGGGGACACAGACAGTCTTATTAAATTGACAGGATTTGTGAGGTTTTTGAATTTACTTTAGTAACTCTACATTTGCCAGATGTTGGTTTGTTCGTTATTTTCCTCGACCTATTTCTCATTTCTACCCTCCTCCCCTTTGGCTCTGTGTATTTGCTTCGTAATTGTCATCATGACATAATCATCATTGTTTTGATGCTGCGGCACATTTCTTGGACTTTTTATTATTTGGAAATAAGTTCTAGGCTGTTGTATCGTTGCCCTCCTCGGCCGTGTTAATTTGTGTATCTGATCATGAAAATATTTTGATATGTTCTTCCAATAACGTTCTCTAAATAAAAGGCTAATTGATTGTCAACAGGACGGAGGTCCTCAATGTTTCCCTAATCAATTTTAAAATCTGGGACAGCTCACCAACAGTCACATCATGGTTAGCATCAGACCTGGGGCTTCTGGTCGCTGTTCAAGCTAACGGAGGAGATGAGTTTACATAACTGATGGCAATTTTGGAAAGTCACGCAAGGCTAATGTTTTTGTGCTGACATCAACAGGCGGTGCCTTTAGGAATTTTAAATAAAACCTTTTCACTCTTGTCTTAAGTTGTTTTCTTGTTCAGTGTCCATCAAGGAGCAAAAAGCTGTCTACTTGTTAAGCTAAAAACAAAACAAACAAACAAAAATGTTTATTTATCTGGATGTTCCTTTCTTAATGTCAGAATTACAGGCTCATTTATTTATTGATGAGAGGCACACCTGTGAGTAGGAACAACCTGACCATGACTTCATGATATCATACAAGCATCATCAATCTCTCAACAACTTAGTCTTCATGGATTCATTTTATGATACAAATCATGAAACCTATAGATACATAATCTTCAGGTTTTGCAATTTAGAGAAGAATTAGCACAAAGAAAATTGATTTCAAGGACAATTGGGGGACAAAAAAACATTAAGATTTTAAAAGCTCTTCAGTAATTTGAACTAAAAGTGAAAGTAGGAAACAGGAATTTATACAGACAAGTCTTATTTTTTTTATTCCTAAAATATTGCAAAAGAAAACTGTGAGTGAAGTACTTTCACACATTACACTCAGTCGTTTGTCGAGTAAGTTTAAAGCCTTTCATATTAAAGTGTTAATGAACTCATTAGCCTCTGGAGGAGAAAAACACACCAGCCTCACAGAGAGACGTTTGGAGGAAAGTTGAAATAACACCAGACTCCTTTACACCGCGGAGGACGTTACTTGTGATTAACACTTTGGACAGTTCCAGAACATCTGTGGGAGACGAATCATGCTCGAGTGAAACATAAACAACATCGGACAGAGAGCAGAGTCATAACTGAAGCTGTGTAATTCATGCACCATGCAGTGAACGGGGGTGAGAGTGATCAGCTGATGGAGCAAGTAGCACCAGAAGTGGGGTAAATTAAATAAAAGTCTTCAGAACAGAAACACATATGATTTCAAATCATCCTGAACTGCTTGATAGTCACATTTTCAGGGTAGAACTGAAGGAAAGAATCTTGCATCCCCCGTTCCCCCCCAAAAAAAAGATTGGTAAAAAGGTCAAAAATCCTTTTCAGACCAAATCAGTTTCTCTTCAGACTGATCTAATGGATGCTCCATGTAGAGGAGAGCATTTTTAGTCATTTTATAATCCACTTGCACCAGTGGCTTATTGTACTACTGCTCATCAATTGGTCTCAGCTTGTAATCCTTCTCCTTATATGACATGTGCTAACAGGGCTTGCAACCGATGCGATATACGAGCATTTCAGTTGTCTGCCCTCACTGGTTTCCCCTTTTGCTTTCCTTGTCTCATTTCCTGACGGGGTTGTTACATTCTGTCCAGTTAGAAGCATTCCTGCAGCATACTCCATAAATAGACACACAGCTGATTTGAATAGGATCAGAGCACAGTGTCACAGCTGGCACGCTCAGGAGACGGACCCCTGCGCTCACTATCGAAACCAATATTTACAGTCTAAGGTTGAAACACAATGACTGACGAGAGTGACAGTGAACTATGATGTAACGTGCAGTGCTGACAGACTGTGACGCACATCAAGTATGTGGAAATTGAGGGTTTTCATATGGGGGTTTTCATACCCATTCCTAGCTGCAAGTCTGATCATCTGTCATATACATCATATACATATACATCACCACTGATGATATATATCCTCGGTCAAAGTATATTGACAACATTAAACTCAGCGTCAGACTGAACAATGCCACAGATTTAAGTAGATCTGATAGTGTAATTTATTTCAGGTGAATATAACAACATGGGATTAAGTCTTTGACTCATACCACAGTGAAGATGACCATAAATGAGAGCTGTGTAACTCGTTAGTTCATTTTGATCGATTTGAACTTCATACCATGCAGTTATTCTTCAGTAGAGTCAGAGGAATAATGAAAGAGTATAAAATAATCATACTTAGTAAAAAGTGTCCAAGAGGACTGTCTCAAGCAGTTTTCTGGAGGGTAAGTGAAAATGAAAACAAGATTTAGCGATACGAGACCGTCTGGAATCTCGGCTTCAGCCAGCAGCCAACTTGTCTGATCACATGTTTCTTTTTATGATCAATGGAGTAAATGTTAACGGGCGACTGGCTTTGCCTTCATCAATGTTGAAAAAGATCCCTGAAAGCTATTGTTTTATGGCCCACTGGCTAATATAGATCATCTCCCTGTGCACCTGCCAGAGCAAAACTGCAGGTTTATGACATTGACCTCCATGAACACACTCACCTTAAAATACCTTTGCTTTTACTCGCAGTATGTCAGAAATAAAGGTAGACAAAGTAGAACTACGTCAGACATAAATAAATATTCCAGTTTTCCCAACAAATTAGGTTTACAGCCTGTAGTGTATTAAACATGAAACAACAGAAGAAGAAAATGAAACAATGGGGTGAAAAATAAAAAGAAATACATAAAAGGCTGATGGTAAAAACAAAGGTAAAAGAAATACAATGTCAAACATAAGACCCAGTAAAAAAACTCAGCTTCAGGATGTATCATATTTGTGATCTCCCAAGTGAGCTGTCACATAGCCTAGTTGTTGGTGAACAGCGGGATTGCATGGGACATTGTAATGAGGTTTGAGCTCTTTAAAACACACATGAAGCCAGGGTCCTCCACTACATATACTGTACACACACAGTCTTAAAAATGTATTAGCTTCGGCAACCTTCTTCAGTCCTGTCTCCTTTCACATCCAGATAATTAAAAAAAACTCTGTTTTCTTTTACTCAGCTCCTCTCGGTGAAGCCATGTTTCACACATGTAGAGAAGCAGGTGGGTCATCTAGATGTGCTGTGTATTACTCTTTATCTTTGTGTTTTGCTGTATCTGCCTTTTCTTAGTTTGTTATTGAAAGTGGTTAGATAGTTAAACATTGGTTAAATTGTTACAAAAATAACCTCGATACTACCCTGTGTGATTGGCTTTTTTCTCCACTGAAGATGTATTCTTCATGTTACTGTGAACTCATTACGATGTCTTGACCCTAAAAGAATGTATACCAGTACAGTTGAAGGTGTCAAGTTTCTACCCTGTCCAAACTTGAGTTGAAGGAAATTAAACATATAAAGTTATGGTATACTGTATGTACATTTATTTATTTCCACACACAGTTACATTATGTGCATGGAGATTCGACTGGACGCGTGCATACAGTCTATGGACTGCAGCAGGATTTAAGCTACCCAACCCTTCCCATTTATTCGCAGGAAAGTTCCAGAATTTTTTCCTGCTGCGCTTTTCAGCTCTCCCCAACTTCACATAGATTAATTAGGGAACCTTGAACGAAAAACTCCAGTTTAAGTATTTCGACTCTTTATGTTCAAACATCAACCCTAAACAAAATCAGCAAGTTTTTAGGAGTTTTGTGTAAGTGTGAAGTGTGCAGAAGGAAATTAGCAAACTGCTATAATAAAATTAGCAAACTATAATCTGGTATGAAGCATCTTTTCTCTGTGAGATTAATGTTATTTTTGTACGTGGTGCCTGACAACTAAACTAATAAACTAAAGTAAACTAAGGCACCATAAGGGAAAGTTATGTATCTTTGTACTGTTCATCCTAACAAACTTTGGTCAAGAGGGTACATTAGATCACATTTTTTACCATGAAAACTAAGAACAGCCATTTTTAGATTTCCCATTTCCTAAAAGAAAGACCATGTACTCTCCATTTCCATGAAATTGTACCTCCGAAGTCTATGTTTCACATCTGGAACCCTCAAACATTTGTTGCAGTCCAACTATATTTGCCTCAAACATTTGCATGCCTCTCTCTCTATCTGGCTCAATGATGCTATGCTTCAAATCTTCATGACATGAGACTATCTTTCACCTAGTCTGAGCTCATATTTGCTAATACCCAGAAAATAAAACCTATCTTTACCGTAATTCAGATCATATGGACCCAGATCAAATCGCAGAGGACTGCTTTGTAGTGAGCGTATGAAATGTGTTTACTTAGGTGCTTTTATCTTAGTTGAAATCTTAGAACATGAAGCTCACCTGGTTCAAATTGTCTGTGAATAAGAAAACATGTTTGCGTCGTCCAACAAGAGTGCAACAGAAATGAACATATTTTTATTTCTCTTGCTTCTGATAATTCTGCTCTTGCTTTTAATTATTTATTTTTTTAAGTTGAAAGCATTCAGTGCACATTCTGACATTGAGGTTGTCCAATTTGGGTTTAAACTCTGATAGAGAAGTCAGAGCTGTGATAGAAATAGTCAAATTGCACCCTTTGAAGTTGAGAAGGCATAAATACAAAATGCTATAGATTTAACTGTTTCAAAGTTGGTTTGCATATTGTCGTTTTTGTTTTAAAGAGCAACAAGTGATCACCATTGCACATCCTTTCCCAACCACCACGTGGCTTTCATGTGTAAAGATAAGGTGATACGCCGATTGTTCATTTGTGAACCAATATGGTGAACACATGTTGGCAGCAGCTAACTCTCTGGGCACGTTATTTCAAATGTGATCAATCTTTATTTTAACGTTATGGGAAGAGTTTCAAAGAAAAAGATCCCCTTTCAGCTTCACATACATCTTCGTCGACAGAGGAGCTTACATTTAAACATTCTCTTTCATACTGATGATGTCAGATACATTTCTGTGATAAATGGCAGTGAAAATGATGTTCATGACTTTTCAAATGGCTTTGAATGTATTGCAAAAAAGAGTTTCCATCTTAAGTAAACATGTTTTAGAAGTTGCATATTTATAGAAAAGATTTTTGTTCAACTGGAGAATAATGTTTGAAACAAAAGTCTTTGCCATATACATCATACCACTGTTGCAGATGCTACACAGTTATTTATTCATTTCTTAAGTATGACTTGGAATCAGTTAAAAGACGCACTAAGGAAAAATTATGTCCTCAAACAAGCGATGTAGTGACGCAGCAAACCAACCACAAGTAAACAACACTTAACTCTCGACATCAACAGTACTCAATACATTGACTCACTGCAATCCTGAATATGCCTCATCGAGTACTAAATTTTTCCAAATCATGTAATGAATATATGAATTTTTGATAAATACTTTTTAATCCATGTACTTGTTTTATAAGTCCAGCATTAGAGACACAACAGGGACTAGATGGATACTTTGTTCCCTGCTCTGCTAAAAGAAACTATTGAAAATTAGTAACAAGATATTTAAATCAATAAGATTTCAATAAGATTCAGAAAATAATCCTGAAGATGTAGTGATTCTGTAATGGCAGAATGAAGGCTGTTGCATTATTATGAATTCTTTGTAGGTGTTGGATATCTTTACATTGTTAGGACATTTTGTGCTATGACTTATGGTAGGTAGAATATAAGTTACTACATATATTACATTCCTGAGGAAAATCATTTGGTGTTGAAATGTCATTTCCATGGTAAATAAAATGAGAACTGGGGACATCAATTAGTATGACATATCGCAAATATCAACTAAATAGTGTTAACCATATATGAAAAAAAAGGTTGAAGTAAAACTCCATCTGAATTTTTTGTTCCAGCTGTGTTACCACTGAGGGGACTAAACTTCATCCAGCTAGTTTAAGTTTCACCCAGAGCATCAAACATGTTCAATTGCATGTTTTTTAAGGGTCCCTCTTCTTCCACGTGGGGGAGAGGTATCCCACCCACCCAGGGATGCTGTAAGTACAAGCACAATGGATAACAGACTTGTTTACTTAATTTATCTTTTGAATTTATGTTCTAAATAACTAGTTACAATCTTCTTTACCCATGCATTTGTAAACTTCCTGGTCCCACCCAGGGAGATTGACAAAAAAAAGCTCTGTATGCTTCAGGACAAAGTTAATTGTGCTAACAAAACTAACAAAATGCTACAACCCTGATGTCCAAGTATGGTCACTTCTCTGAGAAAAAACAAGTTTGCAGCAACCAAAATGCCAAACTCTCGGCATAACAGTGATGTTACAATGGCTTTTTCTGTTCTAATACAATCTACAATCCTAACATTCTTGGTGACAGATGGCCAACCTAATGTGTCCTGTTAGTGGTCCTCTGTTGTTTCATAGGTCTTGGGTTACAGAATATAACCACCCATCTATCAGTACTTCACAAGGACAGAGTAAATAGAAGACTAAAACAACAATACAGGGAAAGTTTCCGTGTTTATTTAAAAAGTTACAATGGGCAGCATAGCAGCAACCATCCCGTTTGTTTGAGAATTCCATAACCAAAGATGTCTTTCTTCTGCTATTGCTGCCAACAGATAATTATGCTGTCTGTAAATATTTTAGTGCTTCTGAAGGTCAAATTAAGTGGTCAAACTCTTGTGGAGACATATGCAGAGTGGCTGATGACAGCTCCTAGCTCAATTTTGTTTTCTTTTGTCAAGCTGTTTGCTTCGAAACCCATAATCCGTCTCTCTGGCGCTGAGAACGAATATGGTTTATAAGATTATTCACACTAAGTTAAGACTTCAAGTCTTATGTTTGTGTGTTTTGTTTGTTGCAAAGAAAAGCCAACAGATATACCAGTCGTGTGCACAGCTGGGACAAACATCAGCTACTGACTCACCACCTCGTTTAGTTGGATTTTCCCTTGTTTGTTACTTAGTCTGATGTGCAGAAAAGTATCAAGGTCTCATTTGGAGGTTTTGCAATATTTTTTGCTTTCTCTAAGCAACAGTTTGCTGATGACGTGGTTTTATCTAGTGATGACTGTAAGGGTAATTAGCTTAGGAAGACACTTAGCCATCCTTTCTATAGACTGTTAAAAGAAGTGGACATGAGGACAAAGCTACAGTGATGACCCCCATTGGTTTTTGACCCATCACTTTAACTCTCCAGAAGTCTCGAGTTTTCCATTTTGCCATCATTGTCTTGTGGAACCAATAGGGACCTCATTTGGACAACAGGAAGGATAACCATTGTTATATCTATTGTATACCCTGGTTGGCAAGGTGTCTCGATTGCGATTGGTAATCACAGGAAACCACACCCAGCGCAGTTCAACAGAAGACTTGCAATACTCCTATATCCCATGGTTTTCAGGAAAATGCAAAAGTGACACATCTTGTTGGGCAATTGATAGTTCCAAACACTGAAAAGTCTCAGCTGTGATGGTCATTCATGATGCTTGACTTGTGAAAGACAGTGCATGGTCTTAGTGTGGGACAGATGTTTTGATCTGGTCCACTCTGAAAGCCCTCCAATTGGGACTCCTTGAATTTCCCTCGGGATCAATACAATATCTATCTATCTATCTATCTATCTATCTATCTATCTATCTATCTATCTATCTATCTATCTATCTATCTATCTATCTATCTATCTATCTATCTATCTATCTATCTATCTATCTATCTATCTATCTATCTATCTATCTATCTATCTGCCCATGTCTGTGGTGATGAAGCCCTATGGAGGCTGTTTTGTGAACAATGTCAAGAATGATTGATGTATGTTCAGCCCCATTGGTGGAATTGCAACTGTATTGGTTAGTCATTACTTGTTTCCATCTAGTTGTCTTCCCTGCCAATATAGAAGACACATGATATAACATGTGTTGCTGACCCTGTGTTGTTGGGTAACAACACATTGCCTTAGAGCTTCGCTGGTATCAGGTGCAGCTCAGTGTTATTACCATCTCATCCAGACTCAGTGTACATTGTTTCTCCATTTCTATCAGGCCACCTACCTTCCAGCTTTAGCATGTCAAACATTTCCTCTAAAGCTTCTCGTTCCATCTTCATATGCTGCATTCTCCTTTGCAGGCTCCTGGCACATTCTGTCCTACTGGTTCCTGGCTTTCTCCTGGCTATCTCCTCACAATTCTCAACTTCCCTTTCCTCACTTCCTCCTCAAATCTCTGAATGAAAAGGCTTCTCATTGAAATTAGAAAAATTATATAGATTCATGCCAAAGTTCAAAATATCACAGTACATGTGCTCAGTGGCTACTTCATGAACAAGTATGGTGGTTCTGTGTTACTTCTCACTGCTGGAGCATTCCTCCTCTTGGGCTCAGGGTAATGCACAAATATAGATGAAACAGCATCAGCCTTCAATTTCTGTGGACCTATAATGGTTGTGAACTGCTCCTCCAAAAAAATTGTCAATGTTGCAACTCAACTATTCAACAGTCCAAAATTAAAGGGTGAGGTGGGGGTTTGTTTTTAAGTGGACTGCTTTCTTGTGAGAATTGAATTGGTGTGTGAAAGCTTTGAAACCATCATTCAATCAGTGGGCTCGTTGGCTTGTTACAGCTAAAAGGTTTATGACTTCAAACTTCCATGTCCTTTATGTATAAATACACTGCCTAGTTTATGTAATTTGCTGTCAGACAACTATAAATATCCCAGCCATAACCGTAGTTATTTGATTTTATTCTTTAAAGATAGCAAACACTACTCCCGTGTGACTTTTTTTTAAATTCAAGCCAGAGTGTTATTTTGATGAGTTATGGCAGTTGGTGACAGCATGGACTGGTTGTTTCATTTAAATAAAACACCACATCTGATTTTGATTTTAAACCGGGGAAAGGATGAAATGTTGAAGAAAGGCTTGGCTCTGATAAGGAAGCATTTGTAAAGTAAACAAAGTACTCTACTCATATTTTAGATATGCTCGCCAATCAGTTTTGTCCTATCTTATTGTCTAAGTTATATTACGATCATCATTACTAATGTCTGGTCCAGTTTCTTATCTTACATTGAAGTATTTGATGAAAGCCATTTGAAGCACCGTAATCTGTGTGTTTTATCTGAGTTTGTTGATTTGTGGCTACGATAGCCCAGATAGAGTCACAAACATTTTTACAGGCAACTAAGGAGACTATTGACTTTGGAGACAGCGTCAAAAGTATTTTTATAGTTTATTTAAAGGAAACTGAATGTGAAAAGAGCAGCTTGAGGAGGAGTTCAGATTATAGCACACTAATTATGTAGAAAAACCTTTTTAACTAAATTGTTTGTGTCTAAAACATCCAATAAGAGTTGACAAATCGTCAATCACTTTGGTGTGGTATGAATATGTGTAATGATAAGTAACTGTCCCGAAAATCAAGGCTTATATAACGATGGTACCCTGTTCCTAACCCAAAACACATTTAGAAACCTACACCAGAAACATTAATTGGAGAATGCACTTTTTTTAAAGCATTGATCTTGTGTGAAACTTTCTTTTTTTTGACTTGCCAATAGCACTTTAAAAAGTTGCATTTGTAATCTCAGCCAATGATCAATTTTATTCTCAAATACCCTCTAAAAGGTACAAATAATGTGGCTGGATTGCACAAAAATGTTTTGACATGAGGCTTCAAAGTAGTATGCTTGTACTTTGTACAGGTTTTAATAATGTTCAACTGGCATGTTTTACTGGTGAATAAAATGTACTTTGATATTTTGTTACTGCAACGGAGAACTGAGAAATCCAAGGCAAATTTCCCACTGGGATTATAAAGTTAATCGTATCTTTGTCTTATCTTTCTCTCATCTCATCATAAATAAAAAGATAATTTATTGATCTTCAGAGGGGATATTTAGAAGCTCAGATTATGAGAAGAAAAAAATGATGAAGATAAACATCTGACATCCAACATATCTTATCACTCCCGTATTCTTCCCTTTTGTTATTTTATAAAACATAGTGAACAATGCTTTCTGAATGGTTAAGCTGCGGGTAAATCCAATCATGCAGTTTTCTGATCTGAGTTTGAAACTGCATGATGTTGACATAAGACTCAACTGATTGAAAGGTATAATATGGTTTTAACATCAGCTCTCTTTGATTTACATTTCTGTTGGAGTACAGTGGTACTATTTTCATTTTTTTTAAATATGATGGATATGATGAAGATCTGTGTTTCTTCTTCTGGGATACACGGTTCTGCACAGTCACAATGTTGGACTCATAAACCTATCATTTGTCAGCATTAATCTCCGGGGTCTCTCTGTAAACTGGCTGCCCTCCTGTCTGCCCTGGAGCTATTACATCACTCATAACTACCCTTGGCGTTTTAGCTATGACAAAAATTATGACCTCAATAAAGTTTGCTTTGTAGTATCTGCATGCATAAGCATTTTACAGCTGATACAAGAAGACTGTCTGTCTCCGTTTTAGGGCTCCCCTGGGCGGTCTCTTGGCAGTCAGCTGATAAATTGGCCATCAAAGTGTCTCAAAAGGCTTTAAGAATAAAGTCCAACAGGCCGATTCCGAAGCGTCACTTGTCATTATTCTCCTAATGTAAAAATAGTAGTTTCCTCCATCATTTATGTTGAGACTACTCCTGGTGTTTTACAAGTATTATGAGCATTCATCACTTTTAAAATTCATCAAAATCACTGTCTGTAAATAATATAGGGGTTACAAAATGCATTCTTTCACCTTATCACCTTATGAGGTAGTAAAATGTTCAGAAAACCAAAAAGCTTGACTAAGTGCACTTCAAATTTCAGCAACAGAATAACGTCTCTGCTTGTCTTCATTGACAGACATCAAACTGCATCACAGGCCATCATTTAGATGAGTTCTGGCTCTGTTTTATTTGTTGGCCCATTGACGTAAAAGCAAAGAGCCAGCGCTGTAGCTTCATTCTCATGATAAATCTTTCAGCAGGAGAAGTGCCGATAAATGTGGCTGGTGTTTATCCAGTAGTAATGTTGCTGATAAATGTCAAAGTACCACAACAAAAAACTGCTGGTCTGCATGATCCCCAAGAATTGTTGTTTATGGCCCCCTGTTGGATAACAGGGAAATGGAGAATATATGAAATTCTGATAATATGACCCAAAGGATTGGGATTATTGTATGTTGTTTTCAGAATTTGATTCGAATCTAAATGTTTTTTTCTTTTGCCAACATTTATCCGAAGAATAATGTTTTCCCCCTTTGCCCCCCAAAAAAACACAATTAAAAAACGAAATAAATTAATGTGTAGCCTACATGGGTTCAAAATTTACTTTACGGGTTAAAGGAAATTACATTGGGCTAAGTCATTTTTAAAAAACCACTGATCAATAAATGCTTAAAATAGTATGCTAAATTCACTTCCGGATCACGTTCTGCCTTTTTTGCTTCATACTGTATTATAATAGCTATATATGTACAAGGACTTTTTATAATGTTCATCATCCTCCTTTTAATGTTGTTTTTTCTTGTTTTATTTTCAGAACAGACTTATGTGCTGCACCTTTCCTTCCCTGGGTCAGGCATGTCGATGCTCAACACAAATAAAGTTTATGCACGTGCATAATGAAAGTGAAATTAAACGTCTAAAATCATATGTAACCGATGCTGAAGTTTGTCTGTGTTTTTCCACTTGATTGTGTCATAATATTTTAAGGAATTCATTGTGAATTGCTCTTGAGTATGGTCTATGAAAGTCTAAAATATAAAAATATATAGCTTTATTAAACGAACTAATTGCTTGTTGTGAACTTCAATGCAATAGTTACCTTTCCTTGGTTTGCAATGTTTAGGTGAAGTGTTGCACGAGTCCAGCTCAGGTTTTTCATCTCTCATTGAGAATTGGGGGGTGGGGCCTTAATGCCCGCTGGCAGCGCTGAGTTTTGGATGCAAATATCGCGGCGTTGAATCTCTACTTGCCTGAGTTGGATGCACTTCGACGCACAAAGTGGATTTAAAAAGCGCAACTCGCAGGAGCTGCAGAGCGAACGCGACTTCTGACTGGAGACGAAGAAATACAAAGTTTAAGTGATTCATGTCATCGGAATATCAACTTTTGATGCATGTGATTTGGTTTTTTTTACTTGAAGAATTAATTTGTAATCTACCTCACACTTTCTCTTTCTGTGCATCCCCTGCCTGCACGGAAGTTATCTTAATAGCTCGACAGCGGTTTATAGAAATGGATGTGTTTTTAAATGACTGCAGAGAAGGGTTGCAGGGGGGTATCATGTAGGAGGAGTTCTTTGTGACCAAACAAGTAAAGGAGTTTTCCCTTATAAAAAAGGACATTTTCCGATGAACATCATTGTTCGGGGGAACAGCTGCAAAGGTAAGTTGATTCTTATCTACTGTTATGTTATTATACTTATAGTTACACACGGCTTTGATTAGAGCTTAATTAAATGTCATATATATGTCTTACTTGTCATTGAAGTTTGTAACACCACAGATAATCTTGAAATTTGTTCATGTAAAGGTTAGTTTAATGCACCCCGTTTTAATATGTTATTAGCCTATTATTATTTAGATTATTATTATTATTGATAATAATAATAATAATAATAATAATAGTAATAATAATTAGTATTATTATTATTCATGAGAGGATCCAAATACACAAACTTTAACAATCCGTAAAAATGGACCTATTTGGAGATACAACTCTAAATCAAAATATTTCATGTGTGATGTAATAACCCTAAATAATATTAAAGTTATTCAGTTTGTATTTTTTATTTCAGTGTTTATTAGACCAACGAAGTTTATCAATCATAATAATTAGAATTCACTTTCATTTCATTTCTTATATCTAAAGTTGTTGGTTGTGGAAACTCTAAGTGGAAACTCACTTTTTGTGGGGGGTTTTTCCCCACTCGGTAGTATTTCCTTTACATCATACAAATGCATGTACACATAGGCCAACACCAGACTAGCTCCTTGACAGTATCTGGAGCTCCATAAATGTCAGTCTTCTCAATGTCAATGTGTCAGGCAGGGAGGGATGGAGAAAAACAACAGGACAGTGGTGTGACGGCAGAGATGCTGGACGGGGGACAGGTGGAGATCTGCACTTGATTTATTTCCCTCCCTGAGGAGCAGTGCAGTGCAAACAGCTGTAATCCAGGCTGGTGTGCGAGCCTGCAAGACAAAAAGCTGAACCGCGCTCAACTGAGCTGTGTAGGATCAACCCTCTGACTGCTGCTGGAGCGGTCCAGGCTTTAGACCGACATGAGAACATAAATAGAGAGAGAGAGAGAGATATTCTGGTGGTGGTTTGATGGGTGGAAGAGGCCAACGATGATCTTGTTTCATCTGCTGCACATTTGACCTCTAACTGTCTGAGCTCAGCAAGCAGAGGAAGTGATTAGCGAAATGTTTGAAGCTTTTGTGGTTTCTGGCTGTGCAGCCAGGTGATTCTCCACGCTCTGAGTTGGGCATACATCTAACAGATTAAGTTCAAAATCTGGAGAGCATGGAGGCATTTATGAGCATTATGGTCATGCGTGGGTCTATTTTTCTGACAATAGCCTTAGGCAGCATCTAATGTATTTATCTCAGCTTTCTGGACCATATCTCAATATTCTTCTTCTGTTTCGATTCTAATGCCTGGCAGAGTTGTCTAATACTGGAGGTTATGGCTTGGACGTTAAACCAAGGGCTTTATAAATATCAAGTCCATTTAACATGAACAGTCTGATCCACAAATTCCTGTTGTTTTCCTCGCTGCACACGCGAGCAGCCATATTTATGGAGCGAAATGTGCTCCTTTAAAAGCCAGAATTTACCACGAAATCCTACTTATGAACTCCATGTGGCAGATGGCACTTAAAAATAATTTCATTTTGAAAACAAGACGGTTTGAGGTTGCTGCAGGACCACATGTTGCACAGTACAGTGAAGTGTGGCTCCAACAATTTGGTCATGCCCGTGTGAGGATAAAGAGGCTAAGACACATGAACTCGCAATAAAACCTCTGAAGTCTGGGCCTGTTTCATCCTTATTTGCCTTCTGTTTGGTTGACTTGTTGAGCATTGGATATGCTGCTATTTAAACTTTGCGTGTTTGAGGCTTTTTTTAATGATCTTCATTGAGTCCTTTCGTGTCTAAAAGCCTTTGGGTTCAGTCGCAGGCACAAAGTTTATCGACAGGTTGCCTCTGAGCTCAGAGTCATGGCACCTTCAAGAGTTCAATAAATTCCCAGTGTGGGGGCTCCCTTTCAGTGCTTGAATAATTGATAGATCAAACTTAGGACTTACAAAGGAGGGCAATTTAATCTCCTGACTATTTGATGAGCCGGGCTTAGTTTCATTGGGCTCAGCTGAATGTGTGTGATGGTGAGAAAAGGGCTCGCAGTTAAACGGATGAGAGAGCAGGGACAGGGAGCTTTGAAAACACACAGGTGCCAAATATCGCCTGACGAGACGACTGTTTGTGATGCTGCGTGTGAGTATAAAGGGCCTCATACGCAGAGTACAATAATCAGTTTCACCCAGCCCACAGCCCCATCTTGCCTTTAATATCTGCGTGCTGCGTGAGAGCCGATATGGATGAGCTGAGGTGGGCTTTTGGCAGGTTGCACAAAGTTGTGGGAGTGCTGGGTTATGAAAGAGTCTCTGGCACCGGGGCTTGAGTTATTCAGTGTTGGAAAGGTTGTATTCTGAGAGATCCAAAGACTTGGCATGTCACATCCTCTCTGGTCATCACTTTCCCTCGAGTCATCAACAGGTGCATGGTTCCTTTGGCTCGTTCCTGTAAATATGACGTACGCAGTGTGGTGTCTTTGACATTCTAAGTCATTAAATGTTAAAAAGTAAATAAACTTTCTGGTGGTGAGGGATGCTTCAGTGTTAGTTTTTCTTTCTTTCTTTTTTTTTTTTTTTTTTTTTTTTTTACAAAGGATAGGATGAATTATAGTCACCCTGTCATAAGACGTAAGCATTGCTGTGGAATTGTAATGATTTGAAAATAAACTTGATTTTTTTTCAAGGATATAAGCGAGTAGGATGAGGAAATTAGTCACCAACCGAGTGAGTGATAGTCACATTTACCAGCAGCTCAACTAAATAGCATGTCGCTCAAGAGGTTAAATCTTGTTGCACAACAGTAAAATATGTTTGTTCTTAATGACTCACTCCTACATTTCAGAGATAGGAAATACAGCTTTACACGAGACAAGCTTTTTTATGATATGTACTTTTTAACATTTGGGATAGTAACAAATAACATATAACATATTTTAATGTCATTAATGACATTTGTTATTCCCTGTATCTTCCCTGTTCTTGCATCAAGCAAAACTCTCTCAATGGATCCCCAAAATATTTCTGGTCAGATATAGTAGAAAAAACATGACACAATCTCAAAGATGTCTGCCTTTTGTTTTATACTTTATATGTTTGGATTTATATTCATTGTGAGGCTGAAATGTCACCTGCTGGAATGTTTAGACGCACCAAATGGCATTGTCCTTAGTGTGATTCAGAGCCACAAGCAACTCAACCACCAAATATGGTCCTCTCTTTCTTTATTGAGCTGCGAGGGAGGACCTCCCATTGCTCAGAAGCTAACGTGTTCTGTGTGTCCTCTTCACACAAGAGCTGTAAATACAGGCAGCGAATGACACTATCTAAAAAAGATCTCAGCACCAAATATGACAAAAGGCCTTTGCTGTGAGTGTTTGGCGTCCCATAGTGAGAGAGAGAGAGAGAGAGAGAGAGAGAGTTGACTTCACTCTGTGTAAGAGAACAATCATGCTCAATTCATCATGCATGTCCAAATGTAGCTTAAATTGTCAGGAGAACAAAGTGCATGTGGTTTCTTTTTGGGATGTCTGACTGGCAACAGCAGAAAGATAGTTTGAATTACAGTCATGAGTTTATTCAGACATTTCATGCTTCAATACGTTGGGTGAAATGATACACTGTGCTCTGGGTAAGAATATCATGTTTGTAGCATTGGTTTGTCAGAATGCCACCTCACATGGTTTGGGATGACTTTCACTGTATTCATGCCACTGCCATTTTTTTTGAAGATGTTCCAGAGCTCAAATGTTTTAATTTTGTACTGCTGTTTCAGGCTGTAAGTCTTCTTTTAGGGTATTCAGTGAGTGTTTCACAGCTTACTGTTTAATCGATGAATGAAAAGACAATGGAAATATATGGGGGTGTCACAGACTAAAGAAGGCTGAATCTGATTGGTCAGATTAGGCCTATTGTTGACCAAGCATTGAATTCCTTTTTTTTGTTATTCACTAACTAAATTCACTATGCTCATGTTTTGAAACTATTCGTCTTCTAGACTTTGAACAATATTTTCTTTAGTGTATACAACAAGCTCCATCCTTTTTCTAACTCGGGATTATGGGAGTCTGCATTATGGTGACCTTATTACGTTTAAAATGCCTAGAACGCCTACACATTGTTGGCCCATTAACGGCCACGTGTCACACCACTAACAACAAAATGATTTTTCTGTCTTTGAGTTGCCATTTGAGGATTTACTGAACTCTCCCCATTCCAACAACAACGGTCCTGCTGCATCGGCAAGGCTCCCACCATCCAAATCCAGTGAAAGATTTAATCCAAACACATTTCATCCATAAAGATCCACAGGTGGCTTCAGATTTGCCACAGCTGTCCAGATTTCCCACTGTATTTTCTGTATTAACTAATGTTTATGAATGAATTTCTTCAACTGTAATACATCAAAATGACAGCCATACACTGACCTTTGGATTGACACCTCAATATGCAGACTAGGACTTTCCATTCCCTGTCCCTGTCCATCCTATCATAGTCAATCAGAATCTACACCCGGCCGATGACTGATGTTTCATGAAGGCAATAAAATTACATAAATATGCTGTTTTAATCTATAACTGAGGTGATTTTTCGATGCACACACAAAGGAGAAATTGATTGAACTTACAGTGTATTTTTCCAGAGGTACATTAAAAAGTAATAATAAGCAGATTTGATCTTTGGACATGCTAAGATAGACTAAATGTCATTTTTTGTTTGGAGAAAACAGCCAATTCTATGCAAAATTGAAAATGTAGCACCCTTTACAGCTGGAATGCATTGATCACAGGAGTTTGAGTGGGAGATTGGCAGTCCCATGTGATGACGTTTCTTATGGTTGTTGCTCGGACATTGTCCTTTTTCTAATGGGAAAAAAAATGATGAAGAAGAATTTTAAAATGTTGTGGAAACAGACCAACTCACTTTCTCACTTATAGGGTAACATGAAAAATCTATAAAATAAAAAAAACGTCACTTCACCATTATTTTCTTACCTCCAGTAGGCATAAAGACTGAAATACAAATATGAAAACCTAACTGGCTCTGTCCACAGATAATATGTAAAGAAGTTTAAAGGTGGACATGAGGATGTTGTCGGCAGGTCCTTCAGTAAGCCGGGGCACTTGGCAAAAGAACTGTTTGACAAACTCAAAAATGCAACTTGTTGTTTTTACACCTAACGTTTGTACTGATTAAAAACATGCGATACAACATGTTAATTAGTGAGCTTTATTGGTGTTTGTAGGCAGTTTTTCGTCACCTTTGGACAGTGCTACGTTTGCTGTTTCCCTTAATAACTAGTCTGTATGCTTAGCTAAGCTTATGGGCTGCTGGCTTTAGCTTTTATTCATGCATGACATACAGTAGGTGTTGAGATTCTCATTTAAGAACCCCTATATCTCATGTAGATCATAAAGATTGTAAATCATGCAGGCTGATAAGATTATATTTCCAGAGGGACCACACTCAATCAAGGATGTTACCAAATGAGACAGACCATCTCCGTTCAATCCTAGCACTCTCTAAAAGCCAGTGAAAGATTACGAGAGAAAGTATTTATCCCTTTAAAAAATCTTTTCCTAAATCTGTTTCCTATCTTTTTGTCATCTCTAGATCCGTTTCTTTTCAGCAGGTCCTGGTACGCCCAGATACACATAGTCAGGAACTTGGATCCACCCTTTTCCAATCTGCCAGCCCTCCGTTTATTGCCTCCTTAAAGCATCTTTAATAGAACACATGCTTTGAGCTCAGGCCATCTCCGACAGCGATCAATCAGCGTGTTCCCTGATCCCCCTGCCAGCCCCCGAGCTTCATGGGTTGAACCACCAGAAGTTTGTCAATCCTCCTCTCCATTCTCTCCTCCTCTTCATCCTCAGCTTAACACCTCCAACCCAACCTCCTCTTTCAGCGATGGCTTCTCGTGCCTTGGGCTCGTTTGGAATTGTAACTGCAACATCACCCTCCAGTACACAGACTTGCATCCGCTGCAGCCTGGAGTGAGAGATCCCGAGAGACAGAGGAGGAGGGGTGAGAGAACGGGAGACACACGCAGAGGAAGAGAGCAGTGCCACAAGACAGAGTGAGAGAGGAAGGATCATAATCTGTCACAGTTGCAAAGGGATCCACCTGTCCCACAGAGGAAGGGGCCCCCCCAACCTGATCCATCTGGTCGCAGGGGGGGACCCTGCGTGGCCGGGAAGGCAGCAGGGACTATGCAGCTGGGACTAGTGGCGCTGGCAATGGTCTTCCTCAGCTCCATGGGTCAAGGCGATTCTCTCAAGCTCTCCAAGGCGAGAAGGCAGAGACGGGGTGAGTTCTCCCTCTTTTCACAGATTGTTTTTATCTCTTTTTTTCTCCCCCCTCCTTTCGTTTCTGTGCTCTGAGTCACGGTGGTGGATGTCTTATAAACATTTAACAAGCAAAGTAAAGATAACACGTTGTTTATTTTCTCATCACTCCTATTTGTTTTTCCTAGACGGGTTATGTTAGGTTCAGTGTTTCCCCTGCATGGCTCTTCTTTCTTCCTCCTTTTAAGATCATGCCTCTCTCAGTTTATGTAAAACTCTTATGGGTATTTGGGTTGTTTATAGAAGGGGGTTTTGATGGATTCACCCTCAAAGCCATCAGTCTTTATGCGTCTGGCTCTGAGGGCACATAATGGACTGAGTACCTGACAGTTCTAAGCTCTCAATTGGACCGTGCTGCCGCTGTTGTTGTAAGCATTTTTCTGACCTCACGCAACCACAAAGATGGTGCTCAGGCCGACCCGCGGTATATCTCTGGCCCTCGGAGCCTCTGCGCTGGTGTTACTGTCAGCTTTGGAATAATTCCCTCTTTACACACGAGGAGCTTTCAATCACTGCCAGCCTCAAACCCAACCTCTGTGAAGCAGAATTCATATAATACCATGACTGGCCACAGAAACAGATGTGCTGTTATTAAAATCACACAAACTAAAACAGAAAAACGGTTTTTGACTGTTGATTCTTGTGACAAAGGTAGTCTATTTGAACAGCATATACACATTGATATAGATGCACAGTGACTTTAAATGCTAATGCAGATTCCAATGTTGCATTGTAATGTGGAGAGAAGGATTTAGGTCACTTGACATAAACATGAGCGCCCTCTACAGCGTCATCAGACGTCATCAGATTTAGCGTTTTTCCTTCCAGTTTTGAAAACATAGTTTATGACTTTTTTTTTCCCCCAGGAAAGAGAAATATTCAGACTGCACAAACTCTTCTTTTTCTCTCCAACACGTGTCACGAACAGTTTATAATACCACATTTGAAGATTCATATACTCCCCTCTGCTGCGGTCACTCCCCAGGGCCCATTATTACTTTTTTTATTAGTGATTGTGAGCAATAAGACCTGTCAGTAATTGCTGCATTTAGGGTTACCGTGACTCACAGATGGTGTAATGTGTTCATGAGAGAAGCCTGTTAACGCTTTAACTGTGTGACTTATCTCTGGGAGGCAGGACGGCAGATGGATTGCTGTGTGTGAGGATTGTATATTTAGCGCTGATACAGTACAGAACCATAAATCAACTTAGATGACTGAAGCTTGGTCAGAGTGTTGCTTCTTGGAAAAGGATGTGCACTACAGCACGCTTTTAACTTTAAATGATTTAGATTGTTGCTTGTATGCATTTTATTTTGTCAAGAAGAGGGAATTGTATTCCCTAAAAAGTCCTTTCTGTAAATATAGTTTATCGTCATTTAACTCTCATTGAAATTATATCTTTTAAATATATTCATTCCTCTATTTTGCCTTTTTTATTGATAGCTATATTTTTTCAAACCTGATTAATTTTTATTTTTGTATACTTTATTATTCTCAGAGCGTAAAATTCAGGTTTACACTACTGACCTGAAATGTACGCATGTCATGTCAGAGTGAGGGGGCTGCACATAGGGGTCACCCCAAACAGTTTGAGGACCGGTATCTGTCTGTTACAGGAAGTAAAGTGGCACCTCTCCAGCAACCACCCCAATTTAAATACTTTGGTCCGTACCGGGACTTTCAGTTCCTATACCAAGTCCCTAGAAACTGGGCCACTGCATCCCCCAGTAGGCGGCGCACTTTGCTTCTTAGATTTTCAAAAGGCCTCGTTAAAGCATGAAATGTAAGAACTACCCAAAATGTAACAACAAACCGAAATGCTATAAAAAAAAATTGAACAAAACCCAAAATGTTAATAATGTAACAAAATGCTGAGCCCAAAATGTTACAAGTTGTTACATTATTAAGAGAAAAAATATTTGTCCTGTACCATAATGTAATAACTGCTCAGCATTTTTTTACCGCATTTTAGGCTCTAACAGGCCTCTTTAAACAAAGGCACTTATTTGTATAGTGTTTAGTCTGCAATTAGAAGAGAGTGACCTTTAAATGCATCTACAGTGGATTTTCCAACTTATCAAAGGAGAGTTTTCTGATTTTTTTCTGTTTCCTTTACAAAAAACATTCACACAGTTAGAAATGGAGTTTTTGCAAAGTCTATCAATATTGTAGTTTTCAAATGCCCTGATCATTTCTGACTGAGACCATTGGTGATTTTTAAAGACTGATTTTGTCCGGCTCACAGTTGGCAGTCAGCTCAAATTACCCAGGTTTCTCCCAATATAAATCTGTTAAGGATCTCCGGCAAGCAGTTTGAGGTAAACAGTGAGTAACTGCTCAAACAAAGATGTTTGGCCTGGCCCTCTGTTAGATGAAGCTGTAAGCATTAACCCCTACTTCTAAGAATGATAAAGTGCTGGCAGGTTTATAGCTGGATCTGTACACAAACTGTTAAGTTTCCTCTTGTTGTTTTCGAAAAAATAACTTCCACATTTAAATCCACACCTAGCTGGACTTTTTTTTTTTTTTTTTTTTTATTCTGCTCTGTTGCGTTGACCTCCTCTTTTCTTTCTGTTTATATTCCCACAGTTAGCACTGAGGGGCCTCCATCTTGCCCAAAAGGCTGTGAACGATGCTCGGAGTACAATGGCTGCATTAAATGTAAGCCCAAGCTCTTCATCTTCCTTGAGCGCAACGACATCCGTCAGATCGGCGTGTGCCTCGCCTCCTGCCCTATGGGATACTTTGGCATGAGGAACCCAGAAGGCAACAACAGATGCACGCGTGAGTTTCACTCTGAGTTTGAGACTTTTGACAAAGTGACATTGCAAGTGCCACTGTGCACCAACTGCATGCATCACTGGGAACATTAGATTTGTAGATACACATCTGGAATAGTGCAAATACAAGCAGGCTCGATTGAGGTCGTTGGCAGCGGCTCACTCTGAACAAATCCACACAGCTGATGTTAAATCAAGCCAGCATTGTAACTGATCTGTTTATCTTTGGCTTTTCATCTCCTGTTTATGTACAAAATTGTGGTTTTCTACGAAGCAGAGGGATATCCTGCTAGTTTCATTGTATTGTGCAAGAAACTAAAATATGAGTGCAGCAAAATAGGGACCCTACCACAATCAGCATTCTAAGTATTATATTTGTAATCATCCTTTGCTTCTACTTTCATGTTTGTAAGTGAATGAGATAAACCCCTAACTACAGAATAACCACTACATAGACGCAAGCAGTAGATAATAAAAGTGGCAGTAATTTAAAGTGACTGCTTGATGAAATCCCTCTGCTGTTGCTACTTATCACTTCGGAAAAAGACACAAAAATAAGCAACAACTCCAGGAAAGTATTTGCTAAACTGTAGGAAAGTCATTATGTCTAATTAGACTGATCTTCATTATGTTTAGAAATAGGTTTGGCTCTTTTTAAATTTTGTTGAAGTGTTGCCACAGTCACTGGATGTACCAGTAAGTAGATTTTTTTTTTCAACAAGCGCAAACCTCTCTGTCTGATGTCTGTTTTCCCTTACGTGGAGGCAAAAAAAAAAAAAAAACAGGATTGGAACAAAAATCCAGAAAAACATTTCTAATGCGTTGTTGTTTGTCTGTTTTTGAGACGATGTCTGTCTTTTTTATTCAGTCCTTATGTGTGGGGTTCAAGCCAGGCCACAACCCATGTTTGTTATGTTTTCACTTTTTACACATTTTATCTTATTCTTACTTACTGATCAAATACAATCGGCCTCTCAAGTAACTACACTGAAAGTTTATTTGAATGGGATCCGGCTGGAGCTAATGATTATTATGTGCACAGTAAAAACTTTTTATACTAATTAAAACCAATATTTTTCACTCAAGTTGAATGTAACTTATATCTGTAGGATATGTGGTTAGTATCAATATCCACCAGAATGTAATGATTTTATGCAAAGGAAAATGCAGAATACAACCCTTGAGTCCTAACTAAAATAATATCTGTCCAAAGCGTTAAATAGTCTTTTCTCACCAGTTTAAGTAACTCCAAAGCAAAGAAAGCTCATAAATCAGGTTATGGTCGATGTGGTAATTTAAAAAGTTTGAACTTCCATATTCATAATTTAAAATCAGGAGCTGTAACATCTTGGAGCGTTCTTATTTTGATCCCTGTGATTTAATGACCATATACTGAGAGGCAAACAGTGCATCTGTATCCCATTATATATTCACTCAAATGATCTAATTGAGACGTTTATTTCCTTCTCCTGCTAATGTTTTGTGTTTTATGTCTTTGGTTTTAGTTTTTTAGTTTTTTTCTTAGTCCAAATATTTGAATAACTGTAGCACGTTTTCAGTCCGTGTTTGCTCTTGAAACCCTTAAAGGCTCAGGTAAGACAAAAACAAAAAGCCATTCTCAGATCCGTTTCCACAGTTCACAAATCTGTGTGCAATAGACTTTCGACCTGTGTTCACGTTTTTCTTTTTGTATTTTGGGTCTTTTGAGTTTATTTAGATAGGACAGTGGAACGAGTAGGAATGGCATGCGGTAAAGGAGTTGAGAACTTCAACCTGGGCCGTCTGCATGAATTGCTATAAGCCTCCGTACATTGGGCTCGATCTAACCACTTTTGCCACCTGCGCCCTATGGGCACGGTTTCCTAAAATCTGCACAGTGATGTGTAAATTGTCTCCACAGATGCAAATCCATCCCCTCAAATTATGAACTGTGAGCACGTGATGTAAAATGTGGGAGTAGATTTGCACACAGCTTATTCCTTTTTTTCATGGGCCTTGTGGGTCTATGTGTGAAAGTGCTAAATTCAGAAGTACTTAATTTCTAATCTATTTAAAATTGATTATTTCTTTATCTATTTTTTATTTGACCAGGAAAGCCTCTTTGAGATTAAAACATTGTTTTAAAGTGTGCTGAACATGAAAGGCATGATGATGATGATGATTCAATAACCTAACTTTATAAAGGTCACCCCATGCCTTCTTCTTTGTAACATTTGTCTTAGGTTATAGGTCTGATAACTGTCAGATGTGACTGTCATGTGCTTCAAAATAGTAATTGAGAGCAGGAGGCAAGAACTTTACAACCCCAGTGAGGATTCAGTGTTAGATCATTTCTGAGCTTGTTGTTGGTCAAGCAGCAGAGTATTTGTTGTTAGGTTTCATATACACTTAACTTAAAACATGAAAAATCTGTAGATGTCAACAGGAATTTCCAGCTTCCTCTTTCTTCTCCTCAGTTTTTCGTGAGGAAAGTGTGTTTCAAGATGAGACCAAAGATTTCTGGAGCAGTTTAACATGTCTGGTTTATATCCTCCTGTGTTTGTAATTATCCAAATGTGTTTGTTTGACTGGACAGCTTTAATGAGTCTGAGGTGCAGAGAAAGCTATAGACTGCTTGAAGCACTCATTCACACCCACTTTCCAAAGAAACAAGGCCTGCGGTGCATGTGTTTTTTAAGAGACGAGTGTTACCCTCCTTTAACAGACCCCTTGCTGTTTAATCACTTGTAAATCTCCTGGCGAAATACAAGTCAAGTTCTTCTTGTCTTATCCATGCAGATGTACTTTTTTTTTTTACAGGCAAACATGCAATGATTGTTCCCATAAAAGAACAGAGATGTCTGTTTCTTCTCTAAACATCATCATATACAAACCATGTGGCAGCTGATCTGATCCTCTCGTTTGACCTTATCTTTTTGTCTCTCCTGTGTCTTTCAGAATGTAAAATAGAAAATTGTGAAGCCTGTTTCAATCGCAATTTTTGCACAAAATGTAAGGAGGGCTTGTATTCACACAGTGGGCGATGTTATGTCAGCTGCCCTCCAGACCAGCGCACCGCCAATGATACCATGGAGTGTGTCGGTGAGTGACCTTCACGTTCCACATTCACATCACTGTTAAAATTTAAACACAACTTCTCTTAAGAGCCCTTTTAATGAACCACAAAGTGTGATTTCAGCGCCTTCTTTTGTGGACAATACCTGCTGAATTAATCTGACCTTGTTATCAAAAATGTTTTTTTCATACGTTGGAAGCAGCAGCATTACTAGGAGACATCTCGGCTAACTGCGCCAATGACATGGTGTTTTCAAAATGGCATCAGCTGTTATAGATTTAACATAACACAGTCAGGTTATTAGAAACATTCCCCAATTGCCTCGAACTAGTCAAAAAGAAACAGAAAAAGGTCAAATTGCTTTCAGGTTTGGAAATAGCTTAACCTCATTATTCTGTTCAAAGCGGACAGAAAGGCTGCAAATAGCTGTTTCCCATTGGCGCCATACCTCAGCCTACTGTATGTCACGTTTCTTTTCTTCTTCTTTTTTTTTCATAGGTCAGCGTCCTGCAGAGTGTGAACTAGGCGAGTGGGGCCAGTGGGGGTCTTGTACGAAGAAGAACAAAACATGTGGATTTAAAAAAGGCTCGCAGTCTCGGGTTCGCTTGCCCGTCCTGCAGGTCCACAGCCCGGACACCTCGCCGGCTTTTGTGCCCTCACAGACCTGCGCACCTCAGACAGAAAAGAGGAAGTGCATCGTGACCAAGACGCCCTGTGTGAGAGGTAAGCCCAGATATGTTAAAGAGGAAGTGACTCAAAATTTAAAAAGTTCAGTGCTCGGTTTGTAGACAAACAAGCAATAAAGTCCATGTGCTTCATGAAATCCCTCCACCAGTTAGCATGATGACTGATGGAAGCATTACTCAACATCCAAAGGCCTTGTATTCCCACCAGTGTGTTTTTGACCCACAGCGTGTTGATTGGGTTTGGTTTGGCTGAGTTCTCAGAAGGATACAGAAACTCTTGACTTCTCAGCATGTAAACAATAAATGTGACTATGAGCCAGGCAGATGAAGGGCGGGCATTACGCACCGCAAAGCTGGACGAGGATCAGAGCTGGAGAGTGCTATTTGTTCTGAGGAGCGCTGAAGCGTGAGGTTTACACGGCCATGACATGTTTGCTTGGGCTCTTATCGTCTCCACGGCAGCTTGCTCTCCTGCAGGTTAACAGTCTTTCTCGCCAGTCAGTGGCCATTATCAACTCTCATAACAGCTCATTAGTCGATCTTGGCCTCTTTTATAGCTAAGGCTAATAAATGACGGATTTGGCCAATTGATCCAGCGTGTACTGGAGTGCTACAAAACAGCAACCATACTGCTTTTAAACATTCAGTCCGTAGCAGTGAAGGTATCAAATATTTACCAGCGGTGACGACGGTGGAGATAAGATGGGATTGAAGCTGCTTTTTCCCTCGTTAAATGAAAAATAATTAAATGAAAGTCATTCGCATTCATTGTATTTACATGTCACCTTACACTAATCTGTTTAATGTGTGAATTTGAACCCAAATTGTTCCACGTGTTTTTATTTACAAGAGCTAAGTGTGCTGTAAAAGAGCAGCATTTTAATCCTGTATTAGACAGTGGCACGCTTTGGGGATTTCTGCACGGCAGCAACCTTGCGTAACAATATTTTTGCACAGTTTTTGGCGACTGTACAGATGTTGCAACATGATATGCCCAGAAATTTTATTTTAAGCAAACGCGGAAGAGGCCTACATATCCTTGCACAGTCCTCTACTCTGGAACATTTCCTTTTAAGGGGGATGAGTCTGAAGAAATGAACATGATCTGACATTGTCCCATATAGATCTGCAGTCGTGTCTGGAGGAAAGGAGGCTGATGTGGGTGGTCATTGGTCGTTGAGGTCGGCTCTTGGTTTGACTGTTACAGCATAATTTGAGAAATGATAAGGAAATGTATTCTGTCTGACATCTGCATTTTGGAAAGAATTTTAATTTGAGTAATTAACAGTAAAATATAATGAACTATCTTGTAAACACTGCTGTGGAGATGACCAAACTTCTCCTCTTAGAGGAAATCTTTGGTGTCAACCATCCCTGTTTTCAGATGCTAAATATTTAAGCGTGAAAATTGAACTTTCCTCGCTGATGTAATTCATGGATGATGGTACCATGACTCCGGTGAACCGGTTCATGCACAGCTTTAGATTCATCTGTGGGAGTTGGCTGGCAGGCGGGCTATATAAAACACAGGGGGCAGACCTTGTATAACATCTGTGATTTAGTGGTCTGCAGATCTCACGCTTTGTGTTGATTTGGCTGCATATTCTCTTCCCCTTCCCCCTTTTTCCTGACGCTCCCCAAAAGGGTCTCATGCGAAAACAGCATTTTCTGGATGTGTTATTGCATTTGTCAGGCAAAAGTGTTTAGCTTGGATGGAGAGGCCGTACAATCAGAGCTGTCATAAACTGATGGAGTCCCCCTCTCTTGGCTCCACTTGTGATTTGTTAGAGGTGTAATTAAGCACTTACACAGTTAGCACATCAGCACAGATGCTGTTAAGTGTTTGTGAGGACCCTTCACTTCCCATGCTCTGTCTCATGGTGTCTCTTTGATATAAATGAACTATTACTGCTCAGTATTAAGTCCTTGTGCAAGTATTGCCCATAAAAGCTCATAAATATGGTTCGCAATTGTAGCGAACACATAAAAGATAAACACGCTGGCCATAAAATCCTCCTGTTAATGATGTCAGAAGTGTTGTTTCCTTGATTGTGACAAAAAAAGATGACTTTTTCATGTTTGTGAACTACTGTGTGGGACTGATCCTTCTTATTGTCATCAGAGCACATTGCGGCTCTGCATGGGCCTGCGGTGAATAAATGTTTTTTGTTAGGTCTGTCCACATTCAACTATATCGAATCCATTTCATCACCGTATAATGATTTTCACTGGCTGCGTGGAAGACTGTTTTCAATGAAATTCGAGAAGCGTTCTACCTTTGGACTTGTTGGATTTTTTTGCTTTGCATTTAAACCAAAGAATCATAACTGTTTGTACAGCAAGTTTAAAAAATGCTGATAGAGAAATAAACACAGACCTACAGTTATTATTGCATTGCAATAGACAAACACCGTGGCGCCATAAGCCCCGCTGTTGTCAACTGTGCAATGAACGCTGTCCAGCGCTTGGCACGTGTTCACTCAGTTTCCAGGATGTGCGGAGACTCTCAACGCACTAGCTCAAAACAAACATCCTCCAGCGTAACTACACTCCTTGAAATATACAAAACCCAATACTTTGAGTGCTGCCTAAACAATAGCCATCTGACACTAGTAAAGATGTCCATTTCCACTTTGTGACAGCTCTCCACATCCTCACGGGCCATTATTGGACCCTTGACAATGTTTAACTCATTAAGCCAGAAGTGATCTAAAGTGATTCATGTGGCAGATAATTGTGTCACTTGACTTTACTGAGTGCTCTTGAAACCCATGCATGTTTTAATGTTGATATTCACAGCAGAGCTTTTTTTTCTCTACAGAGCTGGTTTTATTAAGATTTTTACCACATTGTGCTGGATGTTTTTATTTAGACAGCCATTTTAGGCTACTGTTAACAACAGGACTGCTAATGTTAGCGCACAAGGGAAGTGGAAATGAGACAGTTAAATGTTTGTGTTCAGCAAGAAATTATTAGAAATAAGTCACTGTTACAAAGGAATTTTACAATATTTTCACAATTCACAGTCGATGGCTGTACGTGCTGTAGGAACAGCATTGCTTTGAGCTAAATGCTAAGTTCAACATGCTAACATCATTATTGTGTTCATGCTAACATATGTTGCAAAAGTACAGACATCATTTACTTAGGTAAAAGTTCTTTTACGTTAAAATATTATATATTCCTGGCTGGGTGCAGATAACCTAGCAGTTATGTCGCGCTCCATGTTCGGAGGTCATAGTCCTCAAAGCCAGCGGACCAGGTCTTTCCTGCATGCCATTCCCCACTCTCTCACTTTCATAGCCTGGCATTGTGGTAGCATTGGCTAAAAGGCTGAGCAGGATCTTCAAAATTACAAAAATGTCCCATAAGTGGCTCATTAAGATTTGTTTTTTTATTACCAGGTGAGAAATACATCAAGATAACAATAGGATATTTACCACGAATCCCAAATTAACAGATGGTTCAGAAAAAGTCTGAGACTCATCAAAATGTTGATGGTTCAACCTCTGGGGAGAATGAACATCTGAGCAAAATATCAGTTGATCAGATGATATGATATTTAGTTTAGACATTGGTTAAATGTTCAGATATCTTTTGTTCTATTACTGAAGGTGTGGTTATAATTATTGAATATTTGCAGCACAGGTCACTGTACATATGTCTTTCCTTTTGTATGCTTTATGAATAACTCTGGACTGAGTATGTACATTTTTAGTTGATTTTGTTCATATTAAGAACCGGAAACAGACATCTTTTATCATTCTCTCTCATCCCTCAGGAATCCAGGTTTTTAACTTTGTTTAGCCAAAAGGAAAACATTTATACACATAACATCCGATGATGACAGATATCTTGCGTGACAATCTATTAATCATGCATTTTTTCCTGATTTGTCCTTTCAGAGCGGAAGAATAAGGGAGACCGGCAAGATGACCCAAACAGAAGAGAGCGGGAGAATTTGCGCGTGCGAGGACGAGGAGGGGGCGATGATGGTGGAGGAGGGGGAGGAGGGGGGAAGAGGAGAAGAGGCCAGAGTCGAACCACCGTCACTCCTCCCAGCATCACAACAAGCTCCTTCTCCTAAACTCCACGCCCTGCTGGATGAAGCCGAGAAGACAGAAATTAAGATTAAGATCATAGTGGTGAAGGAAAGGGATAAATGCTGCTATGCATTGTAGAAGATGCAAAGAGGCCTGGAGGAAGATTGCTGCAAAGGAAAAGTTTCTCTGAGTTTTTTTTTTTTTTTTTTTTGAAAAGCTGAACATATCGTGGAGATACTGGTGTTACAGTCAGTAAGACTCATCATTGAACCATAAACCTCTGTTGAAGACTGCGTTTCGACATGGTTCACGGCACTAAAGACTTGTATCATATCTCAAAGTGAAAAAAAATACAAGACTTCTAAATGCAGCACAAAGACATAAAGGAAGATTACAAATGAAGACGCCAGACCTATTTTAATCCTGATTTGTCTTCATTTGTTTTGTGAGGTGGATTTTATTCAACAGCCACTTTAAAGGACAATGACAAGCAAAGGCTGTTATACCTTTATTTCCTATTGTGAGTTATATAAAAAAAAGAAAGGCACTGGAAACCATTTGTGGTTGTTGAGGACAGAAGGTTCTTCTGTGTATTATTTTGAGAAGGGAGTCTTATGACAAAACAAGCCGAAGAGGAGACGCAGAAGAGGATTACTGGGAGCTCCTTCTCTGGTGTCTTTACAAAAACTCTTGCCATTTGATAGATTATTGTTTGTTTCAAATTTATTGTTAGTGTTTGTACAGAAAAGGATGAGTAAAAAACATGATTATTTGCATGTGTATGAGGCTGCATGTGCGTGCCTTTGTGCATGCAACCGTGTGTGTGTGTGTGTGTGTGTGTGTGTGTGTGTGTGCGTTTGTCCCTACCTAAGTGTTTGTACTTTGTATGCATTTCTGCACGGAATCCTGTTGTGTGTCGACAGAACTTACAGTAGATGTTTGTACATGTGTGTTTACGTTTGCACGTGTGTTAAAATTGCTCTCATAGAATGAAGGAATAGCATCTGAAACAAGAGGAAGGAAATGTAAATCCACAGCGATATATCAAATATGCAGTAACTACAAGCCACTGATTATTATACAAGCCATCCAGTCATCTGCTGTTCAGTAACCGTGTCTGTTCGCAACAGGGTCTGAAGATTTTGCACAACTTTAATGTTTCCTACTGCTCAAGTTTCAGAACAGCATCTTACATGTTTATTCTATCAAAGCTGGCTTCATGACATTGATGCAGAGAAATGTGTTTTTTCAAGAACCTCTCTCTTCGTGGGTCTGTTTGCTTCACATAAAGTATTCGCTTCAGAAGGAGTCACACGTTACATTAATCATTCATACTATGGATTGTGATATTGAATATGTCCAGCTGTGCTTATCCTCATCAGAAGAAAGAAAATATTAGTATCATCATGTATAGCTTATCCTGTGAAGGCCGAAATAAAGTTCAGATGAAGCTGATGAAACTTTGGTCATACACTGACTTTGATACTTGTTTCTTTATTTCAGATGGGATGACTTTTATGTGCATTCAATACGATATTTGTTTAATTTTGTAATCAGCTACAGTGGTTTTATAGTCCATACCATAGACTGTATACACATGGACAGCTTGCCTCAGTCCCCTACTTTTGAACAGAATGAAGCCAGAATATCCCTGTGACCAGCACTGACATATTGCACATTTTTAACCCGAGTCTGCACAGTAGAGATTGTCTGAAGGAGCAGAAGTATTGAGGTCACTCTGCTTCTGCTCATGAAAAACACACAATTAACTAAAGGATAAAATGGCAGAAATCCCTGAGGTGGGTACACTCCACAGTGGAACAGATTATTGTGTCAGTTTAAAGCAAAAAATCACAGTTATGGAAGCTCAATCACACTTGTGTTGGTTATGTTTTCCCTCCCTGTTTCTGCTGTCTTCTGCTAAGGAGTGGCATTCCTCAACAGAGCTGTCAATCACATCATTGATACCACTATATATGATGAAATCAATAATAAAAAAAGAAGAAATCTGATATGACTTGAGTACAAATGGCTATTACAATAACAGAGGAGGTGGGATTTACAGCTTATTCTGCAGCTGGCCAGCAAGGGGATCTCCAAATCCTTTGGCTTCACTCCCAAATGGCTCCAGCCATCTACGCATTTAGTCCAGTACTCCATATGTATTTATGTTTAATTGGTTTAATTTAGAAATACATGTCCTTAAAATGACGATGATTTTGTGAATATTTTTTCTGTCCTGTAACTTGGAGTTATTTTTAATTCAACTGTTTCAATATGTTTGGCTTTAATTTCTTTTTTCTTTGCCCTCACCAACTTAATAGCTGAGACTTGGAAATGTCTGCAGTGCAACAGTGCAAGAAACACAAGAAGTTAGTCAATCTTAAAGGGTTTAAACAAACCACCAGGATTAATAAAACTAGTAAGGACAACAAAACAAAGACAAGCTGTTGTTTTGTTGTTAAGTCCTCCACATGGTGTTCAAACAATCCCAGACAGCATGAGGACAACTGGCAGTGATAAAGCATCGACAAACAACTCAATTAAAAATACATAAAAATGAAATAAACTGCAGTAACAAAAGAACTCAATATGACAATGACAACAAATCATACAATTACAAAAATACTATTACCAGCAAATTGTGATTTAGATCATTTAGATGAACTTGTTTAGAACTTGTGTAACATTGTAATAATGTCGCAATATTCTCAGCACTAACTGAACCAACAACAACTTCATAACACAAAATATGGATCTGCCAAACGCTAAATGAAAAAGGAGATTACTTTTGACTAACCAGTTTTATTTTCATTTTTTCCAGATGTTTTTCAAAGCAGGCAGTAAAAACATCACACAGTAATGTGATTATTTGCTGTGCAACGTTTGCACAACTTAATGTCCTATCTCTTATTTTCTGACTTGAGATCTGTGTGTTTTGGTGCAATCAACCTCCAGCCCCGAGCCCTCAGCAGTCTCAGTAATCTCAGACTAAAGGAGGCCATCTTGGGTGGTGGAAGAGCTTCGATTGTGTGATGGTCCCGATCAGCGGCCAAATGCTGGCGCCCAGGAGGGGGTCGTAAAAGCAGAGACAGAAATAAAAATTAATGGTGTGTCATAGCCAGAAGGGAGGGGGTATACCATGCCTTGGACCTACAACAAAACAGCCGTTTCTCATTACCAAAAGGGAGGGCAGGGGGAATGGTAGAGTATGCACCGTAAATTACACATTCATCGCTCTTCCTGACCATAAATTCTTACCCTGGCTCCATTGGACCGGGCTCTCCCTCACCTCCCACTCTCCTTTTTTTACTCTCCCTCATGTTCCCCACTCCCATGTTTTCCAAGAGAAATGAATGGTAAATCTTTGGAGTATATGGGTGCCCTTTGATTTGCCAAGATCCATAACACTGAATGATTTCATTACTTTAGTTTGGCCTTGAAGCCGGACCCCAGGGAGAGTGTAACGACAAGAGAGAACACCCAGAACACATCGACCTGACTTACACGCACGATCCCTGATCCAGATATAAACAAAGCAGTACCACCGCAGTACCAAATCTTTCAATCAGGAGGTGATGTCACTTTTGCACTTATTGACATGCCTTTAAAATAGAAACAATGATCTATGGAGGTTATAATGCTTTAATGTTTTTGGTCTTTGAAAACTAAAAATCCTAATTCAAATGATCAATCATATTTATTTAGATCAATTGACATCTAACTGCTGGTTGAGTTTTTATGATATTGTTGTAGAATGTAAAAACTGTAAAATAATAATAATAATAATAAAAAAAAAAAAGTCTGAAGCTTACAAAATAGTAAATTGACCTTTGATAAGATATTAAGCATTAAGTTTGAATTAGTAGTGGCTCAATGGTAGAATTGGTCCTTCTGAAGTTAAGTGTCCTTCGGGAAAGACGCTGCAAATTATGCACATAGCCACTTAAATGTATATGGATTGGAATAGACCGCTGGTTCTCAACTGGTGGGTCGGAACCCCAAAGTGGGTCATAAAGTCCTTTTCAGTAGGTCACAATGTGTACCTGTAAAATAAAACATGTTAAAAGGTCTTTGATATGCATTTTAAAAATATCTGTTTTATTCTCTTTCTATTCAGTCTAATGTTTTTTACAGTCTGAGGTCCAAACTGTGTACTTATAATGAAATAAATGTGATAGGTTTAAAAACACTAGACTTTTAGGCTGCAGATCTCCCACTATAGAGTTGGTGGTGGCTCCTGAGGTTAGACCAGTTCAGAACCACAGAATTAGGTAATACTGCCATGTGACGTGTCTGAATGTTGATCGGTGAAACCTTTTTAAAGACTCAAATATGATTGTGGTGTCCCTTGTTTAATAACAATAATGGTGAGATACAACAATTTGGGAAGGTTATTTGTCCAAGAGAAACAGGTTTGTCAATCACAAGATTCTATTGTAAAAGAAATTACACATTTGTTGAGCACAAAAGCTTAATGCAAATATTCCAAGGTCTATGCTAATGTTAATGCTTATTTCCCACCTAAAAAAATTGAATCTAAATCTTTGTCTTGCACATAATATTCCAGTCACCTCAGATGACCTGTGTTGTGTCACAGTTGGATACGCACGAATCTTTAAAATCCCCCACAGTTTTTAAATGTAAGAGTCTTATTTTCTGAAGCTCTGACCATGTAAACACTGGTTTCTTTTCTTTGTTTTTTCATCCATATCTGACTCACATGGCCTGTGAGAGCATCCATGTCAGGTTGCAACAAAATTCCCTCTCTCATGTTTTCCAGTTCCATTTTAATGCACAGCATCACTGACATAACTCTTGCAGAAATCTTCCTAAGATCTTCTGACATCAGCCCGGTGAATAGGAGGTCTGGGCCACATTAGGTCACTGGAGTCTCCAACTGAGTCACCAGTGACCGCCAGCAGCATCTCACTGGTCTCCTCCCCTCCCAGTTTTGTTGTTTCCAGCTCTTTAAACATCATCCTTCAGAGATGTCCTGTCAGCATTCCCACTGATCCATGATAAATCCCATTTCTAAACTCCACAACCACCCTCTCTTGTGGCACAAGATCTGAGAGGTTGAATCTGGAAATCTACACAGAGAAATTTGATTCGAAAATACTCCAACGAATTGTACATCAGCGTTGACAGGCCGGCATGTTTTATCAGCCGCAGATATATATTAAAGACGGACTGCTAAATCACAACAACAAAATTATTTCATGTATTTGGGAAGCCAACCTTCTTTGTGAAGTTGCATCTGATGATAATTAAAAGACATAAGTCACTAATGAAACAAATCATATCCGAGGCATCAGGGTGGTGTAGTGAGTACAAATTTGGCAATCATTGGTTCATTGTTAAAGCCAGATGTTTAAACTTTAGAGTCCTTGAGAGATTCACTGAATTCCTGCAGTATCATCTGAAGTGTCTAAACTTTGTATTTACCTTTTCAAAAAGCAAGTGAAAGACATTATGCCTGTGACAAACATCTCTTTAAAGATGATGTATAGCTTCTATTTATAAAGTCCGTTTTAACCCAAATGTATCTGAGGCTGAGTGAAGGGTCATTGAGTCTAAAGATAAAGTTCAGGAATTTTTTGTAGAAATGAAAATAATACTACATTTAATATGTACTGCCCCCTTTTGGAATTTAACAGTACTACATGGAATGAAAACCAACTTTTCTTTAACATTTTGGAGTAAAGGATGTGTGCGTGCATGTTTAAGGGGATAGAAAAAAAAAAGACAATGTGTAGCTGTAATTAGACTGTAATACTTTGATTTCAGCAGATCTGCAAAGAACCTATCAAACGGTGCATCAAAATAGAAAGAGGAGGAGATGCAGTGGATTTGCAGTTGGTTTGAAAGCCTCATTGTGCAGATGCTGGTGGCCCCTTTCCCACATGTCATTCCCCAGTCTCTCTCCACGTTTTCTGATGCTGTTCACTGTCCTGTCTCTCCAATTAATGGCTCCTTGAATGGCTCAGAACTAAATAAAAAATAAATAAAAATGGAAAAAAACTTGTATTTGGTGTCATTGTTGAATTATCATGATTTAGTTATTGCTAATGATATTAAACAGTGTTGAAGATATAAGAGAAGCAAGCATGTAATGCCAAACCAGGCACCACCTTTCTTTTCAACATTTAGTTTATCTTTTACTTTCATCCCTATAAGTTTATGTAGTTATGTTGTGTAGAGATTCTCTGACTTTAATGGAATGTGGCAGCTTAATACGAATTTGCATTATACAGAGAAATGGGCACAATCCTTATGCATTAAAGGATTAAATCTGCAGTGTGTTGGGGTGCTAGGAAATATGAATCTACAGTTTTCAGTACTAAGGTAAATATTCGGGTAATAGTTTTTTATGTAAATAGTTCTTGCAAATTATGTTAACTTTGTGTTCAATGTGTGGCGGTGGAAAATTGCAATAAAACAACAACCAACATGACCACAAGAGGGAGCCAAAGACAAACACTACACTTTATCGTCTTCCTGCAAATCAGACACAAGTAATTAAAGCAGTAAACCAGCATAATATGAAACGGATGCTTAAGGTTTTCTGGACTACTCTTAAGATCACATTAAGGCATGCATATTAAAACACTACAAAGTAAAACAAGGCTTGGAAAAAGAGTTTGGACGCGGACAGAGAGCCGTAACTACGAAAGGAGAAAAGAGGAAATACAATAAAAGATACTGACATCGATCAAATCATTTTTTGTTGGTTCAGTCCATAATTTCATGTAATCGTATGGTATCAATTCTCTGTAATAAATTAACTGCATCCCAACCAGGACGCCAACCAGATGTTAAAATTGCCATTAATCATACTCCAGAATAGAGGGGATTAAAATAGAGACTGAGCAGTGGACACATCTGACCCTGACCTCTGGAAAAACAAGCCCTTGTTTTCCTGCTGAGAGCGCTTATTACAAGACAGTAGACAAGCTTCCCACAAACAAACACAACTCCTTGACCTAAGCTGGGAATGAATGGAGAGGATGAGAGCTCGGGCCAAGCCACAGAGGCAGACTCTGAAAAACCTCGCCAGAAAGCACCAGCTTCCTGAGTGTTGGCTTCGGACACACATGTATGTTGTTGTTGCTTCACAGCACAGGTAGACCTTTTTGAGTAGCTCTGCACTGGAGTGTTACTTATTGTTGTTGGACAAAGTAAATCCAACAAATGTGTCTCGTAGCAGCCGCTCTCTGTTCACTTCAACCCATCGGAGGATCTGTTTGACATCAAACATCCTCTGCAATATAAAATATAATAAATAAGATCTCATTAAGACATACCGTCTAATTTGTAGTTTCAAAAGTCAATGAAGCAGGTCTTGTTGATGTCTAGCACATGTCCTCCATATTGTGTTTTCTTCTCTGAAAACTGCTGTTCAAACAGTTCTCTATTCAGGAGTTAATGGATTTGGGTATTTTAATAAAGTAAACTAACACTAGAATAATAAGCAGTGGCATATTTTTAGAAACAAAAGACTAACAGCCCAACAAACCACACTACTGACCGCGCATCAAGTTCTTCAGGCAACACCCTCTTTTTCAAAAATACTGTTGTGTCCTTTAAAACATCATTTCAATCAGGAGAGACGAGTGATATTAAGAAAATTATTTATTACAATGAATAATATGAAAATGTGACTTGACAGAAATGTTTTGGTGCTCAGACTCTATGGGGTGGATGATTGGAGAATCAAGTTCTGAGCGTCATTAGGATAGATCCCCCCATGGAGTCCAGATCCTAGTGGTGGTGAAGCTGATGACTTGACGAGACCGAGTGGGATGAAGAATTGATGGATGATGATTCTGCTGATAGAAATGGCGGCGATGGGGAGGTGGAAGGGCGCACGAAACCGGCATAAAAGAAACTAAGGCAGAGAAAGAATCCTATTTAAAAGGAGAGCTGAACGATGATAGGCTGGAAATGGTGTAGAAACGCTGTGCCACTGGTTAGATAAGGTCCACTGATAGGATAGTTAGTTTAACCAAAGACAGCCCAAACTAACAGTTCGAGTATGACAGTGGAAACATGATAGCATGCAAAAGAGATAGCGTGAATGAGAAAGACCTGATCGTGGATCACTCAAAGTCTTCCTTACTGAACTCATGCTAGAGCTTCATTATATTGTTTAGGGCTTTTGTCCTGTTGCTTCAAGGTGAGCATCCCACAATGCATTGCTAACTACAGTTCTTAACTGTTTTAGATTAAACAGTATTTTAGGGTTGAAAATTGGCCATAATTTAACAGCAAATAGCTTACAGTAGGGGGCAGAAGTGTATGACTTCAGACATGCTTTTGCATTGAAAGTTGTGCAGGTAAGGCAAGAGAAAGTAGCAGTGAATAGCAATGCAAACCCTTAGCTTTCCTATAAAATGTCAGTGTTTAAGATTAACTGTAACCTGACATTCTTTATAGCTTAATTTCATACTGACTCAGCATTAGTCCATGGTCTCATCGTTTCCAGTAGTAAACATGCAGTTAAGTAGTCGCTGAGGTATGCTAAATTACCATTGACAGTATAATCTCTCAGACATTTGGGGTTAACCCACATCTGCTGAGGTTACAGTATACAGTCAGGACTGCGGTGGATGAGAGCATTTTGTCAATTAGACACCATAGACTTTATAAAACATGGACAATGTCTCAGTGATGTCACACATTGGTTTTTGAAGAGGAGTTTTGAAGCCCTATGAAGCTGTCAACACAGTGAAAAAGCTGTCTCAACATAACTTTCTGTCACCCTTGAAGACAAATAGAAACAGCTGAGGTGGGCCTTAACCCTAAATGGCAAATATCACAATGACCCTTGTAAAGTGAGACTTTTGTTTTTTTCTTTAAACCAGGCGCGAACGAACATCGTCTGAACTAAGGCTTTTTTGTACTTCTACATTGGCTTCATTTTGTTTGACACTTGGTAGACACCTAAATCCTTAAATGAGCAATGGCAGAGATCAGGAGGAAAATATGACCAGAGTTGAACCTTTGTATCTTTTTGTTGCATCAATGAACCGTTATTTTGAGTTCACAAATGTTCACAGATCAGTTGATGTGTTTCTGCTAAATTTAAATAAACGTGTGGTTAAACGCTTTGACCAACACTTTGATGGTCTTCTTGTAGTCACAATCTGACTGTCTGTGTTTGACTACAATCACACATTGTCTTGCCACATTTTCTCTAATAAAAATTATACAAGGGAGAATATTAGTTTGTGATTTAATGTAATTTCTTGGACAGCACAGAGAAAAACACTAATGGATACAAGTTTAAGATCCAACATAAAGGAAACGTCTACACTGCTAATGTATTATTTCCTTATTTTTAAGGTGATTTATACAACAAACATGAAACAAGTGATGTGTTATTCACAGGTTGATTTTTCAGCTTTTGTTGAGTCATTGCTGATAAGTACAAACTTTAACAATTCCAGTTATACACCTTGTGGTTTGGGTTGAGAAAGAGTTTATCAAAAGCACAGCTGCAAAATCTCCTTATTTTTGTGATTTTGAAAGACAAGTGGCCAGCTTTTAGTCACCTATCTTTGAGAATCAGAGAATTTCTTAAGCAACAAAAAGAAAGCAGATGACACACCTCAGTATATACACACAGCACATCACTCACCACAAGTGTGTTTCCAAGTAAGTTATTAACAGGTGAGACACTTTTGACTGCCAGGTGTAAGTATTTATCATTCCCATGAGTACATTGAACACGTGCGTTACAGCATTTCACGATGTGAACAGTAACATTGTCTTCTGACTCATGTGCTTCTATTGTCTAGACATCAGTCAGGACATGACCTCAAGCTGCTGCAACACTCACTGCTGGAAGACATTTCTGTGATTATGTCATAATAAATTAAAAGCAGCAGGATGGTCAGTTGTTCATAATTTCATTTATAAATGAATGTACAGTAAGGTTTCAAGCACAAAGCAGCCTACTGTATGGTTCTCTGTCTGTTCTCTATGGACCAATATGGTAATCAAATTGGTCCGTATTTTTTTTTATATTTAAATGTTTTGACTGAATCTCGTCGGATAGATCTGTGTCAAGGAATTATGTGATAAGTGGTTTATGTAACTAGCTAGTTCAATTCTAAAGAGGCCTGATAGACTGGATGTTGCTGTAAAAAAAAAGAACCTGAATCCAATCTGTGTGTATCGGGTCTTCAAGAAGAAAGGGATTCATGTCACTCCGCTGTTCATCTACATCCGACACTGGCGCCCAGTTACAACTTGTATTTAAAACACCTTTGCTCGCTTACAAAATATGATGCAATATGAATCTACACATTAAGAATACGATTCAATATGACACATTATGGTACAAAGCAATTTAAAACAAATCTACGAATTCAGAATGAACAAATGTGTTTACAGAAGGAGCACGTCCTCTGCAGAATCTGCCAGTCTAACTCTTTAATGCCTCTATCAGCCCAGAACAACAGCTCTTTGGAGGTCTTTGCTGTTGATCATTAAGTTACAAAGACTCTGTAGTTACTCCAACACATTAGAGCAGTTGTGAGTTGTTACTTTTTTTTAGCACTAAAACATGTCAATTAAGGGGGTAATTTGCTCTGCTACCAAGAATCAGAAAAAGCCTAAGAATGTTTTTTTTCTGTGCAATGACCAACCTCTTGTCAGAGTGTGAAGAGCCGTCTATGCAGCTGTTTACACTCTTCAAGTGAAAGGCTTCACTTTATCTGATATGTCCTGTTAGTCTGAACAAAGACAAAGGGCATACAAAGGAATAGAGTATGAAAGAACATATTGTTGCACACTTGAAATAGCAGTTAAAGTGTAACCTCCAGAGAGGGTGCATGTACCACACGATACAGTTACATGTCCACAGCATTTCTTTCTGACCCTTATTGCTAGCCGTCACCTCTCAGCCTGCCTCATCTTTCCAATAAATCCGAAGGGGGCCTTGTGTGCAGCTGACCCCCTGACGAAAGTGCCATGGAGCAACTCCAGATGTGAACATCCTCCCTCTCTTTTCTCTCCTCTCTCTCCCACACTCTTTTCTCTCCCACTTCTACCACCAGTCAACCCCCCCCTCCCCCCTCCCCCATGCAGCTATGAGTTTTCCATTTCCTTTTTTGGTGAAAAAATCTCAAACGGAGGCAGGGAGGAGGACGTCTCACCAATGCCGACAGGAGAGTGTGTTTGGCAGTCTGTGTACTTCATCAAGGCAATGAAACAGTCGAGTCAGCATAAACAACTGTCTATACAGTTTTTACATGTACATCCAGACACACACACACTCACCCACACCCACACACAAACACATGTGCACTCACTCTCTCTTTTTCTCACACACAGAAAATATCTTAAACTTACAGACACACACACCTTGTAATCCCTTTTATAACACAGGCATGGTTTCTCTCTCTAACACTTTATTCACACAAGCATACTCTCTGTGTGCACCTTCTCTCTCTCTTTCTCACACACACACACACACACACACACACACACACACACAAACACACACTTTCCAAGAATTACTTTTTTTTTTTTTTCAGAAAAACACCAGAAGGTTTTTCTCTGGCTTGGACTGTAAACACAAGTCTACAGAAAGCTATGACCTCATAAACCAGCCATGGATTGTTCACTACAACAAAACACACAAAATAAACTCAAAGACCGCGAATGAGAGATCGGTCAGTGTTAATTTATTAAGACTTCACAAAGAAAGCTAAACATGTAGTATTTAGCCACATCATGTCTTATTGATTGAACAGTAAATTCAAACTGTAATCACCTTAATTTCCATTTTTAATTATATGTTTGCCAACTCTGACTCACCAGCATCAAAGCTGTAACAATGAAATATAGTTGTTTTTTTTTTAATCAATTTCACATAAATGTTACAATGAAAAAAAAACGCACAGAAAACAGCATTAGACAATTTCTTTAAGGGAAATCATGACAGACAAAGACATGCATACTTCTGCAATATACAAGTACAGTATTTCCTTTCAGCTTCTTTTGGGTTATAAATGCTGGCTCTTTGAGCAATGGTGGAAAAAAATAGATTAATTACAACGAACAGAAAAGAAAGAAATGAGAAAACCTTGGGTAAAAATAAGTGTCTTTGCAAAGTCAAAAAAAAAAAAAAGCAGATACATGACATTAAAAGCGGTCTGTGTGCCATGTTTTTTATAACCGTTATAGTATGTGCTCATAACATGATTATCCAAAGTGCAAATGACTTTACTGATAAAAACACTTTATACACTTTCTACCTCACTGAAACATATCAGAAAACTTTCAAAATTATCTTCTTGTTTTTACAGTCTAAAATACTCAAAACACTTTAAACTGCAGTTATACAAGCAGAGGCCACAGTACCACACTTTGATTACACAGTAAGGCTCACATACTGTACAGTATCAGTGTTTGGTGAGGAAACTTTTCATACAAAATAATGAGTTTTTTTTGGCGAAGTGGTTAGCATTTTGCATTTCTTTGGTTTAATAGCACATAACATTTAAGCAATGTTATCCTTAAAGCACATAATTCACTTTCATACAGAAAATAGTTAACTTTTTGGGAAAGAAAAAAAATGTTTTTGGTGGTTCATCCACAAAATGCAGCATTATAACAGGATTTTTGCACACCAACGTCAGATGTAAATCTAACCATAAGAGGGACCACGAGTAACTGAACTCTTTATATGAAACAACCTGAGAGGCAGCATTATGTTAGCCTGTGTTACCTTCCTCGGTAATGACTCTTGGGTTCTTGAAATTGTGGGGATAGAAAGTTGATAGTGTGGATTTCCGGCTTTATAGGTTGCTGTTGCAGTCGCGACACAGGATCCTGTCACCATCAGGGAAAAAGCCGGCTCCCACCAGTGTAACGGAGCACTGGGAACAAGTAAAGCACGGCTGATGCCACTGGCGATCCTCAAAAGAGATGTACTTTCCTCCTCCAAAACCTAGTACAGGAAAAGCAGCAAGACACAGATTAAACTGTATGTCCAATGTCAGAGAGCTGAGTTTGAATTTGGCACCACTGAAGTTGTAAATCATGACAACACTTTAAACCATGATCACAGGGGGAATACACTTTTTTTATGGATAAAATATTTGCATTGGCTCCATATTAATTCTACATGACCTTGATGAATAAAAAAATAAAAGGAAAACTTTGAGAAAAATAAAAATAATCTTATTGAGTTGGTGTTTGTTCAAAATCTCAGAGTAGTCAGAGCTGTGAGGATGGGATGAACCAGATATGACTGAAAGTCTTGCCTGATTCTGATTGGTTGTGCAATCTCTCAGTTCATGCCAGAAAAAAAAAAAACACAGAGAAAAACAGAAACAAAATAGCCATATTACACGATCACAAAAACGGTATTGTCAGAAAAATCAGCAGGACAATGAATGTGAAGAGAAGTTTTATAGGGCCTTCATTTAATCCACATTTGTCGTATGTATACAATTACATCTTTGATTTAATAGCAGACTCTAAGACCAGTGTAAGTGAAAACGTAAAGGAAAAATTAAGCTGACAATTTTTAAGTAATATTACCAAAAGCATTAATAGTATTCCACATATGCAACTACTGAACACCAAACATATAATGCTTTCTAACCTGTGATTGGCTTGCTGCAGGCCTCACACTTCTTGGAGTACAGGCTGCCGAAGCACTTGAGGCAGTACGGGCTGTCGTCTCGAGAGGTGAAGTGTTGACCTGCCAGCTGCGTCTTACAGCTGGTGCACACAAAACACTCCTTATGCCACGGCTCGTCCCGATAGGTCACACCACCTTTAGCCAGGGTCTGAAAATGAGACAGATAAAGGTAAATAACTACACATAAAACATTTTTCAATGTTATTTTCCCTTTAGAACCAGGAGTAAAGTCAATTCCGTCTCCAATGCATGGTTTTATTTGAGTCTTTAAAATCATCTTGCAGTCATGCTGTAACTTTACCGACCTTTTTACAGCGTGTGCAGCGGGGGGCGAACTTCTCCTCGTAGCACTGCACACAGTAGTGTTCATCCTTGTCAGGGATGAAGGACTTTGAGCCAATCGGCTGCTCGCAGCTGTGACAGACGAAGCAGTCCTCGTGCCAGGTGGAGCCTGAATACTCCAGCTTCTTCGAACCTGGCAGAGAAAAGTGAGAACACATGGAGGTCGAGACAAACAAGAGAGAGAAATGGAAAAATGACAGAGAAGAAAGATTTGTCGTTTTTGCACAAACAATCTTTGCAGATCTTCAGAGAATAGATAGCATAGCAAGAATTTACTTGAGGTAGCTTTATTGAACATGAAATAATATACTTGAACTGTATGAAGGCAATATTTTTCATAAATGTTCTACTTTGTTTTAAATCATAATACCACAGACCCCAAACTTCTTTCCAAACTGCTGACAGTGGCGACAGACCTTACAGAAAGAGATAATGCCATTTTCCTCTCTGTGTCCCCAACCAATCCATCTTCTCTTCCCGGGCTGTTGAGGTTTTTATGATACTGGTTGCTTTATTCTATGGTGGCGCGGTGGTTTGTGTGGAGCCGACATTTTACACTACTGCTGTCTGCGGATATGCTAACGTTTCACCACCTCGGGCTGTGTTCTGTGGTGTTCTCAAATCCACAACTTACAAAAAAAAAACAAAAACAAAAAAAACTCTGCAAAAACATTTTGAGTTTTTATAACATTACAGGATTCTCAGCGTCTCAAGAAGGACAACATTACTGGTTAGTTATACGTGTTTGACAAATACAATAAAGTAGATCAGGCGAAAATAGGAAGGGTTGTAACGTGAGGATTTCAAATCCTAGAGTTTGATCTCCGAATAAAGTCTCTTGTCGATATGATGAGAACAATTTATTCTGTTGCTACTTTGTGTGCTCCATTCCCCATTAAGATTATGTGTGTGTAAAGTGTACCAAATGTTCCTCTAAAATAGTTTGTCACAGTGGGGCATGGCACAAACAGAGACAACATCTGTTTTATGACTTGTTTTGTTTTCAGAATCAATAGCACAATCAAAAAGGTCCTTTGTTTGAGAGAACATCGCAGCAGGTGCCAGATCAATGTTTTGATGTTTCAGTATTGTCCGTCTTTTTTTGTCTCTTTAGCAACCGTGTGTAGTATCTGGTATACTACCAGAAACTGTGAGATTTTCAAAATAAGATGTTTAAGATCTGACCAGTGTTTGCGCTCACTTACACGAGAGGCTATAATACACATGTGTGACCATGAGATAAGCTAGAGTAGAAGCAACAGGAAGGTATGTTGTCCTCTTCATGAAACCATGGTCTGCTTTATGAGGGCTGTGTGAGCTGTTTAAAGCAGCGCTGGAATAACTGTGTAGCTTATCTCTTCATATCATCACACTGCTGGCAGACCACCAGCTCTGAGGATCTGGCTTACAGACAACAAGTGAAGCATACTGACAATTACTCTGTCACATTCAGACCTGGCTGCTGCTTTATCATGATGACCCATGGCTTTGGTCTCTGTCTCGTCTCCATCTTTTTTTTCCCCCCAGAAATTTCTTAGGAGAGTTTGGATTTTGCCAAATCATCATTTTCCAAAATCTGATGCTTAACTATCATGACATGTGAATTTGTATACAACATGGAAAGAAAAATGTGGGACAATGAGACCAATGATTAGTAGTTAAACAAGCTCTGTCAAATGCAATATGTGCACATTATTTGACGAGTCATTTCATCTCTTACTCTATTTCTAAACTTTTTCATCCTGGGTTTCAAGCTAGTCTGTGGTTGTAGACAGAATCATTGCATGATGAGATGCCTTGCATCTGTACCTGGCATGACGATCTTGTCGCAGGCCACACACTTGGAGGAGAACTCATTACAGTAGCACTCATTGCACAGCAAAGCCTCATCCTGGCTGGTGAAAGGCTCGTCCGCCAATGAGCGATCACAACGGAAACAGCGGAAGCAGTGCTCGTGATAATGTCGGTCCTCATAGAAGAGCTCCTGACAGCAGAACAAGAGGAGACAACAGGCATGTCATTTCTTATTGCTTCAACATTTCCTGGCTTTCTGAATTACAACAACTTCTAAAGAAGGTACATAAGAAAGTCAAAATACAACAGCAAACCCTAACACAGGTTTCTGCTCATAGATTTAGCCGAGGTAAATGCTCAATTCATCAAACTGACAAGTGTAATGTCAGCATGTGCAGTGGGGATGATGTGGTTACTCTGTGTCCATGTTACTGTTCAACTGTTCAAGAAAAGGTCTCATAAGGATGTCAAATTATATTCCTAAATGCAACTGAGCTGACTTTCTTGACTTCCCATCCGCTGCCCAGGAGGGTGTCAACAACAATTAGCCTCCTTAGCTTACAGCAAACTTTCAAGCACTTAACATGACTGTTTCTGTAAACTTCACTAAGTATGAGTATGTCACTCTCAAACGATCCACTTCATGTTAGTGATTTCCATTAAGGGTGAATTAAATTTTTACTCGGTTGTGGGGAAGAAAAAGAGAGACGTTCCCTCATGCTGCATTTTTACAATCGAAGACAAAATGAGCCAACTGGCTTATGTGGACTCAGTGGAAATTGCCTGTGTAAAAGCAAGATGAATTAGGTTTTACCATGTCGGGCCACAGAAAATATATCGATCACGCCTCATTTAGCATGAATTGTGCATCGTTAGTGGGACCAAACTTCTACCTAAGATATCAAAGAATGTGCCAAACACTGGATAATGGCTTCGAGCTTAATAGGGGAGATATGTTTTTTAAGCCCTTTTTTCATTATTTAACGTTTATATGGCTCTCAGTTTGGAACACGGAAGATCATTAATGGTGTTCAATACATTTAATGTTTCCACTGAATAAAAGTTACATCCATGTATTTTTCTTATAATAAAATCTGAAGAAACGTATGTTTTGACAGGGGTGGATAAACCCAACATCCCAAACTATGGTTGGCTACTTTCCTTTTAAGAGGCAGGACTCAGGATGTTAAACTCAGCTATGTGGGCTGGGTTAAATGGACTTGAGCTTGTATACCACTTTTCTAGTCTTCTGACAACTCACAGCATTTCTGCACCGCAGGTCACACCTACCAATTCACACGCTGATTGCAGAGGTTTCTGTGTAGTGAGACCATCAGAAGTAACTAATCCCATTCATATGCATTCATGCAATTTGGGGTTAAGTGTCTCGCCCAAGGACACATCGGACATTTTGCAGCAGGAGCTGGGGATCGAACCCTCAACCACGACTCTACCAACTGAGCCACAGCCGAGCCATACTTACAGGGTTACAGGCTGCAAGTCACTTTCGTTGCATTTCCATGTAGTACATACAAATGGTTTGTATTATAAATTGTGACTTTGGAAAGAAATCTTATATTTTGATCCTTAGCTTACAAAATGTATATGAAGCCCCTTTCTTTAGTGTGATTTGTTAATGATAAGTGAGGACCGAAAGGGTCAATCAAATGCTTACCAATAGTGCCTGCATGCACACAAACTTCATGCCACCCCTGTTTAAGTCAGTGCCACAGTGGGCCCCCTTATTCATAACAGTCTAGATCTGCCGCAGTGTTTTGACTAGTATAATGAATGTTTTCCAAATGTAAATGTTGTGCAACAGATAGCTGATAGCATGCCTGATCATGTCAAAATAAGAGCCTTACCCTTGCATCATGCCCGATCAGTTCTTTGCACTCTTCACACGTGTTGGAGAAGAGGCTGTCGTAACAGGGGATGCAGTAGGGACTGTCATCTGACTGGATGTACTTGCGGCCGTACAAGGACTCCTTGCAGTTGTGACAGTCAAAACGGTCAGCCATCGTTATATTGTCTAAACCTGCAACAAAGAGAAGCGGAGATTCTTTAAATGCCCAAAAAGTCCATAAGAGACGAGAACAACAAACCAGGATTGTTATAAAAAAGGAAAGAAAAGAAAGGTGGAAGAGTGCTGAAGTATTATTCTGTAACCTTCTTTCTGGCACAGCAGTGTAAAGTTCTTCTGCCAATATTTATGCTGTAAATATTTCGGCTTGCACCGGCGATGGAGCTGAGCTCAAACAAAACACGCAGAGCAAGTGGGAGCAAGTGGGAAAAAGAAAGAGAGACGGAGAAGAAGAGAGAGAGAGAGAGAGAGAGAGGTTGTACAAAATGCCGTTTAACTTTTATTGCTGTGTGATGAAAGTGTTGAGAAAGAAAAGGGGAGGGGACAAGAGAGGGAACTGTCACTTTTTTCTTTGTTGTCACTTTCAACCGCTCACAAAGCACGGATTAAAAGTGGGAATAAAGACGTGCGTGCTTGCTTTTTAAACCCACACCTGTGGATATTTATGAGGCAGGACTATATTAGTGAATAAAGCTGGGACCACCAACATATACAGAACAGTCATGTAGCATTTTTTTGTTTTGTCACAGACACTTGAAGCTGCTTGAACTCCCTAACAGGTGGCTTCCTTGAAAGTGCAGCACGGTAACATACAGATACAGATGTGTGAGATGAGATTTTCACTGTGCGATAGGCCCCCTTGATCATGACTGAGCACACAACAAAGTGACAGAATAATATTGTGAGAGCATTATGGCAACAATATCAGGTTGCCAAAACATTACAGCATGGCTGGAGGGGAGCCTAGTGATAATGGATACAGTCCTCTGGCATGGTGCACTTCGGGCAATTTATTCCCACCATCCAGTAATAATAATCACGTCTGATACAATAATCAGTCACAATCTGGCCCCTTTGCTGCCTGTCTTACACCCACACATACATACACGGGTCAACCAATGCACTAAAACACAGGGTGATGCAGAAAAAAGGGAACAAACGCCAAATCACACAGAATCCATCATCAAAGACCACATCAGTCTCAGACTCTCATGTTTCATCTGTCTCAACCGTTTGCCAGACAAAGCTCTTAATGAGTCGGGGTGAGAAAGTCAAGATCCTACAGACCTCACCTGCTCGTAGTCCTCATTTTTAAACCCACCGACAGTTTTCTGCTAACATAAGTGAATTTCCACAAACTGAGGAGACGCTCTCAGCTCCCCCAGACGACCTCACGACATAAATAAGATGAAAATTCTCATGAGGCCAAACAGCCATGTGTAAACACTGACTGTCATATGTCTATCTAAAGACTTAGTGGACACATCTTTAGTATCAGATGTCTCTTACTATCGCTTCCATCTGGAGATTATGGCAAAGTATCAGAAACAGCAGCTGTACTCTAGCTGGGTAAGGGCGCTGGACTGGGAAATCTGCTTTTTAACACTAATTTCTGTACATTTGACAAACAATCAGTCAGAAACTTCCTGCAATCAGCCGACAACATCAAAATAAGATGATCAGAGTTAAGAGCTGAAAATGAACACTCTGACCTTAATTTAATCTGCAGTGCCAGGTAGGTATGTGCCGCCTTCGCTTGCCAGGTAAGAGGACGAGACGAGGCATGATTCACAAAGCTGGGAGGCGAGTTCTGTGACATCTAATTTCAGCTTTAATTTCCAAAGCAAATCAGGCAGCTGTTTACTGCCCTCCTGTAAACTGTATAATCCATATATTCATGACGTACTAAAAGTTTGTAGAAAGTAGGACAGGAAACTTTTTTCACCAAATAGGCAGACATGTAATTATCTGGAAAAGGGAGTAATATATTCAAAGACCGATGATTAAACCTACCAACATCTCTGTGTCTGAGAAGGATCACTTGCATTGTAGGCCAGTCTGCCTCTATAAACTGTTTTTAATGTCTTCAGAGAATCACAACTTTGTCAGCAATTAATTTAGGATTAAGCCATCTTCACAGTTATGAAAGCATAAATGTGAAGGTTAACACTTGATTGCAAAGTTTATAGTCTTATACAAAAGAGAAAAATAACTTTACAGATCAGAAAATACCTTGTTTTAAACTCCAGGTCATGAACTGATTATCAAGTATCAGTGTTCAAGTGATCGATACAGATCCTAAAATGAACTTCTCATTCCGCCAGCTCTCACAGAGCCGGACATGACATCAGTGTTTCAAGCCCTAAGGGAAGGACTTAGACATGACTGTATAAAGACATTGCTGACCCAAAACCCACAAGAGAAGAGAAGAGAAGAGAAGAGAAGAGAAGAGAAGAGAAGAGAAGAGAAGAGAAGAGAAGAGAAGGATCTGGGTCACGATGAAATCCAGTCCGGAGGCTAGTTCTCACAGGGCTTTGTATCTGCTACTGTATATGCTCACTTTCAGTTAGAGGTCCATCTCCTTCATGTCCAAGATGACTAAGAACCAACGATGGGTTATTAATGTTCCCAAATACCAGAGCTGTGACTGAATACATGCCCCTGGGAAAAGTGTGGGCTTCAAGGAAATCACCAGTGCCCTCACACAAGACAATGCTTCTGAAATGTTGCAATGATTTGTTTTAATTATAGGGTTGCAGCACAATGGAAGAATCTCTTTATAATTGAGCCACAAAGAGTTTCATTTTTTAACCAGAGAGGTTCATCTGAGATTGCAGTGATGTTGCTATGGGATGTTTTACATCCTGTGCCCCTAACAGGGATTTAAAATGTATTTGTCTATTTGATAATTCCAAGGCTGCATTTTTCTGGTTATCACAACCCTCCATGATTTGCATTATGAGGTCAGGTTCAGGGTCCAACTCAATCAAGCCAGCTATATGCTGTTGCTAGGCAACATAGTCACAGTTGTTCACTGAAGGTAAACTTGCATTTACCCAGTCCAGTCCATTTCAGTCCAGTCCCACAGGAAGGCCTGTTAATCCCCAGCCCAAACTTTGCTTACGCTCTGGTTGATTCCAAATGAACAGTCGGCCCAGACTACTGGGAATAAGCTTGACAGCCCACCATCAGAAAGAAAAGGATTATACGACTTAATATTATCTAACTGGTGAAAATGTGCTATGACTTGCACTGAAAAATCCAAGAAGGTTACTATTTTGCATTTAAGTCTTAAAAGAAGGCTAACTCGTGATGCCATCATCTCTAAAAATCTATTTAAGGGTCTGAAGACACCTATTGTGGGTCACTGTGTGAGTCAGTGCGACTTAAGACTGGCTAACAGCGAAAACATGGCCTTAGGACAAGTGCTCATCTCAGTGAAATCACACCAATTACAGACATTAGTCAACGGCTTTTCAGTAAACGCAGTACACTCTAAAAGCTAGCTATCAACAGACATGGTGCATTCAATAAGATATGTACACAGAGCTCTACAAGTAGTCCTGCAAACTGGATTAAATCTTTTTATAGCTATTTCATAAACTTAAATCAATATTTGTATTTTAGAAAGTAATACAAATGTGTATTTGGTATGCAACTAATCTAATATGTTGCACTTAAAAAACTCTATTCCAAGCAAATTACTCACAGAAAACGTCAAATCAAACTCTCGGTTTACATGGTACAAACTATTACCAGGGAACTTAGTGACACTGAAACTTTGGAGGGTTTCAATATCTCCCAGCACATTTTCAGCTACATCATACATCTTCAGTGGAATGATGCGTCATTTTATCCTAAAAGTCAAGGATTTCCATGAGTTCATAAAATGATGTCAGTGGACCTGCTGTTTTTGGCCTTTTTAGGCAAAAACGATTGACATAAACAACAAGGAAAAAACATGTTCAGTTTTTTTTCTTTGGCCAGAATAAAAATAACATGTTTTGTGGTTAGATATTGCAGAGCTAATGTAGGAATGTCTTATCTGCTTTACAGGGAAAGGGACGGTGGTAGCAGAGTAACTCTGTTCTTTCTGATAAGACGACAGGACCGTCAGTGGAGACGGCATCACAGACTGCCAATGGAGACTGGAAGCAATACAATCCCAGGGTATACAGTAGTACAACTGTGACAAGAACACTTAGTTTAAAGAGGACGATTGAAAATGTGTGGAATTAAACGTGCGAAAAAGGTCTGATTCACTTTAAAAAAAAACAGCTGCAAAAGGCACTCAATCACCTTTAACTGCCTGATCTTCTGGCAACAAAGAGACACACACCAGAGGAAGGAGTCTGTTACTGAGCAGGTCCCCATAAAGTACACATTACTTTGTCCCGTTTTATACAAGCTCCAGAGAGGGTGATGAAAGACTGGAGGAGAAATCAAACAAAACAGGGAGAGAGAGAGAGAGAGAGAGAAAAAAAGGAACAAAGAAGACGGTGACATTTAAAGGCGACTGAGCGCTGCAGCAGGAACTTAAAGCTATGACGAGTCTTAAATCAAACTAGAGGAAAAGTGAAACGGCTATGTTCAGATAAACACATACCATCGCACTGCCCTCTGTCTGGTGTCTGGACATATTCCAAACTCAGTAAGCTGCTGCTTGGCTGGCGTTGAAATGGGAAAAAAATCATAGCACTAGACATTTAAATATATCATTTGAGGGCCTGGTTGAGCATATCAAAAATAAAACAAAATGTCAAGAGCACACTCCAGAAAGATCATTTGTGTCTCGGTCTGGTGGTCACTTGAAAGACGCCTGATCTAGATGAATAATAAACCTTATGTATTTCAGCGCCTCGTGACCATGGAGACTTTTCACAAGGTGACTAATGTGCAAAGAGAAAGAGAAGGCACTTTTTTTTTTAGTTCTCCAGCGCTTGTGTTTATGACACAAAGTCGGAGGGATATCATCCATCTTCAAGGAAATGGAAACCAAGGTTAGAACCTTTGGGAGAAGCTTCCAGATCCACATTTTTTGTGAGACTAGTCACTCCACTAGCCAAATATCATTAAGATGACTTACTGTGTGCATGGACACCATCTTTTTTAATCGTTCGGGTAGAAGGAACACAAATCTAATGGTAGTAAAATATACTTATTCCTATACTTAGTATATTATCAGCTATGGGCCGATACTGTAACTGATATTCTTCTACCAATGTTAGGCATTTTTAAAGAAAAAACAACTCACAGAACACATCACGACTCTATAGTTTATAATACTTTCAGCACTGTGTGCAGCATAGTCAGCTGCATAGTCTGCACTAAAACGTGTGTTATATTAGCCTTTTTTCAACTGTTTTTCCCCCGCCAAAGCCGTTACTAAGCTCAGCCATCATCAGGTCTTCGTACAGTACATTCACATGACATAATATTTGTGTCCCAGCCTGTGGGTTCACATTGTGTCTCGTGGTTGTGGAAGGACAGCACAGCCGGAGTGCCACATAGACACACAGTCAGACATGCACGAACACAGCGCTCGATCCCCACTGGCTCAGCTGAAACCTTCTAGCCTCTGGCACGCCCTTGTTACTGCCTCCGAAGCTGGTACAGATACGTCTCTTTATTTCCCCATTACACCTCCAAGACATTCAGATTGAAGGCGAAACATCCCAGGAGCGTGAATATGGCGGCTTGAAACAGCAGTTTGAATAGGGTTATTGTTAGATCACCTTTTATAAAGTAACTGTGGTATTCCAAAGCAGCCTTCTGATTTTGTTTGAAGGGTCACATTGTTGCAAAATCTTATAAGAAACATTTATTTTCCTTCCAGATCGCCAAATTCACTACAAAGGATGCCATATCTGTAATCGATCAAATGTCCCCTCTACATTTGATATCAGATTTGGAAATCCTTTATCGGTATTATCGGAAAGGGTCAATATATATAAGAGTTTGATGTTCTGCTTTTGCTGGCTCTCTCAATCTGATAAATGAGGTCCGGAAAACGAAAGGACAAAGTGAGGCAATGAATCTTATCGCAGGAAAAAGAGGAAATTGCTCATGAAGGAGAGATAATGCTTTATCCACATTCATAAACAGATGTGCTTATTTAAACACGCTTACAAGTACGGGGTTAGAACATTTGTATTCTGATGCTGAGAGAGCATTCTGCTACATGAGAGGGGATATAAATCACACATTATGGCAGCTGAATAAAGCATCATAATGATATGTAAGACTTAGAGAGGTCTGTTGTCATCAGAGTGTATATGAAAAGGTGCCGTTGGTAAGTAAAGAGCAGCATTATAAGAAATCTTCATATCAGTGAATCTTTATAATCAATCTCTCGGTGTTGGCTGAGAAGAGACTCTGGACCACCCACATCCTCAGGACACTGAATGAGGCTATAAGCAGGAAGCTACTGAGAGGAGTTTCAATTTACAGAGTTTCTTTGAACAAGATCAATGAACAAGCTGCAGCAGGGCGGAGGGGCTCAGGGCTTGGGGGGTTGGTGAGGGGGCACCTGAGACTGCTCCACTGTGGGAGCCTGGGTCAGACTTGACGATAGAGTACAGGCTGCCGGACCAGACACTGGAACGCAAACCTGTTATTGTCCCTGAGCATTTAAACACCGCCTGGTGTGGAGTGGGAGGCGACAGAGGGCTCAAATGAAAGCCAACATCATAAACACAAAGGAGGGAAATGACTACCTGCAGCAGAAAATGTCACCGCAGTCTTTGTAATTTGTCCTTTCTTGGCAACTTTTAATGACTATGCAAGTGCGGGATATGACTTGATGTCTTTTAATATTAGCCTTGCTTCTGTTATGTGGTACATGCTGCAGCATTAGCGCAAAAGCTACAAGTGAATAGCAGCTTGCTCGAAAATGCTGTACAGTCAAACCCTCTGGACTCATTTATTATAAGGACTTGATATGGTGGTTAAATTCAAAGATAAACAAAAGCTCAGGACAGGCCTACACTGACGTATGTTTAGTTATACTTAAAACACAAATTTGTCATAATCTGACAGGCACTTGGCAGGCTGAGACTTGAGGACGTGCTCGCAAGAAGGACTGTGATCATGGAAGACAAAACTTTTTGGAGAAAAGTGCAGCTAAAGAAAATGCAATTGTTGCATCTCGTCTGTCCCCTCCCATAAGCCATTCTTGATCCCAACGCTCGACAATACTCCACCAACAACAAACAATAACATTGCAATTACTCTAAATCACAGAGTACTTCCCCAACCACCATGAGGGAAAGCTTGGAGCTCAGGAATGAATTTATTTTTGTATCTCTGTGAGCGCACGGCCAAAAGACTACATTTTTGGCCTACATTTGTCTTCCTTTGAAGGAAAAAAAATGCTGCCATACATTAGTGCTTCACATCTGGTTTGCATCGGGGAAACTATGCAGTCAACTCCTGTGTGCCAGTGGAGAGTCATTGCCTGTAGAATGCAAGAAAGGTTGTCTTTCTCTCTCTTTCTGTCTCTCTGTCTGTGTGCTGGTATTTGCCGGTAAATGTTTAGATGGCAGAGGGGAAAACTCGAGCAGGAGTGAGAGAAGACAAAGCAAAGAAAAAGTCTTGACTGTTTGCGAGCTGATCTTTGAACATTGCATGGTCTGTTCAACAGATAATAGCAAGGGGTCTCATTGGTATCTTTGGTGTGACTCCTTGTTGTAGAAGAAATAGGTTGAGCAGGATTGTTCTATTTCCTCCGTACAGCCATACCGCTGGAAGAGTATATCATTACTCTATGAACAAACATGGACGTTAGTCCCAGAACCTATTTACTACATCATTTTCCACAGATTTGTGCCCAAAAATGGTTATCTCAGTCACTGTCCTGATATAATCACTTCCTTCCTGTCATGCTTTACCCTCTGAAGCAAGCAATAGAGGATCCTTTGAAATCTGAAGCCTTGACTGCAGAGATCCATCCAGATGTTGACACCTGCCTTGTTTAGCGGAGGACTGTTTATCTGCATGTATATAGCTATTTGCCAGAGTCTATGCACTTGTCTGTTAACTTGAGGTTTGAGTTGAACGCTTTAATGCTTGCATGTCTACAGAAGTAACTCATTGAAATCAGCAAAGAAAACACAAGTGAATTTCTCACTGATGGACCAGAATGTACAGCTTAGTTTGTTCATTTTAACGACACTTAATTAAATATACTCTTTCCATAAAAGAAAAAAAAAACAAAGCCCAGTCAATCTGAGCACAATGAGAAGTATGCAAAGTGAAGTCAGGGTACTTTCACTTGCAAGCTGGCTGATTCAGTTACTGGTTTGCAAGCCCCTGGAGAGGATGTTATTTTCACAAGATTAACCTCCGGAGGGGGAACAGAAAGAGCCCTTCTGATGCAATATCTTCAGTGGTAAAACAGAAACATCAATGTTTGCCTGTTTCTTTGTGCCTTTGCTACAGAAAATCTAATGGAAAATAACCTCTGGATTGCTCTTATAAATAAAACAAACCTTTTTAAAACGCTGGATCCAGGAGATTTCAGGGTCTCCTTTGATTTACACATTTCCTAATATGGATTTAAAGCATGTACCTTTGGACTGTTGCAAAGGAGTTGAGATCATGACATTTGTTCACAGAGGATATCAAGGACGCTTTGACTTTGTTGTCCATGTTTCTGTTAAGATTTTATCAGTCATGGCCTAGTTCCTTTCTGTCTGCTTTGTCTATATGTGCTTATTGTTTAACTTTCGTGGAAGTGTTTTTCAGCTTTTATGGCCTTGATTTCAGGAGACCACTGCTGTTTTTTTATTCTCTTGCTTTGTGGCTTTTAATAGCCAAAAGGGACCAGACCCCAAGGCTAACCATGAACCAAAAGACACAAAATGGCTCCCTCATGCTGGTCATTCCCAGGTGGTCTCTTAATGCTGCTGAGTCAGCCCAACTAGCCAGGACGTAAAGGAGCTGGGTTAAGGTTTCGCTGGCCGCACACTCAGCAATCTAAGCATGCCACACACACAACTGTGCAGTTCACACCCACGACTGCAAGCAATTATTTATAACTCATTCAGACTTGCGGCTTGTGGCTGCAGTGATGGCACCTGACCCCGAGGTTAATGCCCAGACAACAAGGCTATTTTTTAAAGCAGATGTCCCAACATCCCAAGACATGAATATTCAGCAATGTTGTTATAAGCAGGTGGATGTTTCCAATCACTGGGTGCGGGGGGCTTTCATGGGTATTACACATTACAAGCAGTAAGAGCAATCTACATTCTTGGCAACAGCTGCATGAATTATCTCCCACAACTGCAACGGACCAAAATACTCACCCTCCCCATCTGACTCTGTGACCCCGAGAAGATGGGTTCATATGAAGAAAAAAAACAAGCATTACGTCGGCTTAGAAAATTGAAAGGGGTGCTGCCAAACGCCTGGGATGAAAATCTAAGAAGTCATTTCCAGTATATGCAGCCATTTTTTCCCTTCTCAGGCACATCTCCCCTGACAACGTGTAAACAGTGCCCTCATTCCCCTCGAACATTAACCACTTGGAAGTGATGTTTAGCTCTCATTCCATCCTGTGCACCACTAACTGAGGGCACAACTGACTGTTTTAGAGGGATGCTGCGGCTGTATGAAAATTAATATGTCGTGCCATCAAAAAATATGTCATATTACTACATCCCAAACTTAGATCATGCAAAGAGATTTTAACCTTTCTAAATATTTGACTGGAGCTTCTAATGCACTTGTAGAAAATATGGTAAAGTTTCTTAAAATAAATTCCAAAATTCACCAGTGCATTCAGTTAAATGCACACTACTATATGTGTTTTTAAAATCACCGCATAGTTAAATCCCAAAGCGTAAAACCAGCAACCATAAATAGATGTGATAATGGGGGTTGACCTCTGAAACATCCCTATGCACCATTTTCCTGCCATAAAAACATAATTTATTTTTCCTTTACTGTGGGATATGCTGTGAGAACGCAATGCGGGTTTACTTCCTATCGGGCAACAACCTTTCACCACTGTAGGTTTGATAACAATGAGTACGCACACACGCACACTCACACACACACACACACACACACACACACACACACACACACACACACACACACACACACACACACACACACACACACACACACACACACACACACACACACACACAGAGTGGTTCTTCCTGTTACCCCAAACAGAGACATCTCTGGGACTTCTCAGAAAGACGGTCACACACTTTTTGGAAACAAACAGTCACCATGAAAAACAGACTTATAGTGTCTAAACACACTGACAGGCCTGAGGGCTGCAGAAAGAACAAGCTGCACAGGCATACCTGCGGCAGCCAAGTGCATGAGTAGTCATACCTCTACATAGAACAGACATGTGAAAACAAAGTTAAAGGATCATTCAAATAAATAAGCACCAGTCAAACTAAGGGACAATGGGTGAGTTGTGCATAGACAGTGGCGATTCTTCAGCTGTGGCTTGTATTTACATTCCCCCCACCCCCACCCCTCACTGAAAAGAAGCCACACACACTCTTGATTTTCAGACCTAACTGACATTCAGGACCTGTCGACTGCAGAGTTACCATTTTTTTCTAAAGATGGAAGATTTAGTTGTGCAAACAATGATGTCATCACTGGTGAGACTTCTGCAGAGGGTTTAAACTGCAAGGGATGATTTTTCCATTCAGACTGTCCTGGAGATACTATAAATTCACCCCGGTAATTCTGCACACTGCAGCAGAAAAAGAAAACTAGCTGGGCTCCGACAGAGTATGTCTCTCTTGACCCAATTTACGATTTCAGACAGGGACCACCTTCTTCTCTTCTTTGTTGCTCTCTGTTTACTCTGACCTCGAAGTTCATTCCTGAGGAGAGAGCCACGAGTCCTTTGCAAGCCCCTGCCGTTGACTGAACACACTGATGAATTGCCACATAATCAGGAAGTGCATATGTGAGTAGTACGCCAGAGGAGGTTAATGACCTAAGGGTCATTTATCCCTCTCGCCGTACCGCAAGGAGAATGTCTCTGCTCCTGAAATGCAGCAGGCAGGACGTGTGGCTGGAATGAGCTCACTTCAAAGGTGTCCATAAATCATGCTGCCATGTATCACAGGACCGCCTCCACCTTCCCCGTCCCAAAGTCGCTCCCCATCCTACCCTTTTCTTTTTACCTTTGCTGTTCACCAGACCTTGAATATTTGTGCATTACTATATCTTACTTCTCGTTCATTTTTTTTTTTTTTGCCTTTGCAACCACCAACAATGCCAAAATTGTGTAATTGTATTGTGTTGCTAACCTGGCAGGGAGCAGGTCATGTACCAATCAATCAAATAAAAAGTGTAGGGGAGCAGAAGAGTGGTGTTGGTGGATGTTAGCATGTACTAATCTCAAACCGATAAGCATCAAAAAGCAATACTCCCTTTGGAACACAATGGATCTCAATGGATTTATCTGAAGGTTCATTGAGTCTCCAAAATAGCAGCAAGTTCAGAAATCCTATACCTAGTTTCTTGACTTTGCCTGAACAGACCTGCAATCCGTCAGGTCCTTATCTCCCGTTGTCAGGCATTGGGATCTCTTTATCATGCAGCCATGCAAAGCACCATTCATCTTCCCCGCCTACTTCATTATCAGTGATAAAATGCAAAGTCCCAGCTGCAGTTGTTAAATGGAGGGACGACGTAAAAACAGGTGCTTTGGTAAACACTGATAGTGCGCTTGAATTATGTTGCTTCCCAAGCAGACCTGTCTATCGCTTTCAATCTATTAAACAAGACTCTCGCTTGGCTCTTGTCTGACCTTATTCTGCTTTTGTCCTGCTTCTTTTTCCTATAAAAGGAGTTTTCTTGGCTTTCTAAGGATGCACGAACATAAAACAGACACAAAGTGAGAAGCTAGCTAAAGGAACAAGGTTCCCTACAAGGCTTCACAGCGTCTTCATCGATCAAGCGACCTGTAAATGTGTGTCAAGCGTTGTGTAAATGAACAGGATATATTGCTCTGCCTTGCTTATTGAATGAGCAGAATCAAGTGGTACTGGTAGATGAATGATAAAAGCTTCATGACACCAACTTGCACACAGTTGCGCTGCAGAGGAACTACATTATTTCCTCCGGACAGTTCGCCCCATGTGTCACACGATGAGACCAACAACCGTCACCATGCAAGACCATTCATATTAAAGGACATTTCATCCCCTGTTTTTTCCCTTCAGAAATCATTAAACCTTAAACAGTTTCCACTCACCATTCTTGTGAAAGCGTGCAATAGGATGAGGGATTGGGTTTTGCAAGGGGGGTTGAATACTTTCACGGTGAAGTCATGGTACTTGTGTCATCGGCCCTCTTCTGTTCTTTGCTCACCGTCTGGCCCCCATTTTACCCATTGATCTAATTTCCATTGCCAACACTGGATGTGGTTCTGTTTGAAGCTGAATGCTTCGGCCCATTAAAGTGCTGAGAGAATCGCAAACGTATGGTGGACCTTTGGAGAAGTAATGAGGAAAACAAGTGTTTACCAGATTCTTACAGGAACTTATGCAGGATGAATGACCAGTTATAAGTAAAGGTTGCAAAATCTATGACAAAATTAAAACTGAGTGTCAGCAATGTTCTTTTGTCCCCCGTTAAGAATTCAGAAAGGAAGTACAAACCAAATCATTTTTGCTAATGAGAGGACAAATACAAACTGTTTTTTAGGTATTCTTATAAGAATTGTAAAAATATTTTTTTGAAAATTGCTGCAAATATCCATGAACTCAGTCATCATTGAAGAGGAGCCATGCAGAGACAACTAGCAGTTTGCCTGTAGCTAGCTTTACTATTGTTTTCAAGCTGCGTCATGGAAATTGCAGTAATTGCAAAAATCGTAGAAGCAACAGCAGGTATTTGTCAGATGAGCCTTTAGTGTTAGTGTTTAACAAAGGCTCAATTATCCACAGAGGTCTCATGTTCAAAACGATGGAAACCTGCTAAATGAAACACAGTTACATTTCTGAACAATTCAGTGAAAGTGGTAAAGAATCAGCATTTCTCTGCTCCTCTGCTGCATGGAAGAGGGTTGCCTGCAGCCCGTTTCTAGGGACTCAGCATATTTGAATGTTTCCTCAGTGAGCATTGTTCACAAGGTTTTAAACATGGGCTGGATCTTCTACAGAAGCTATTTTTTCTATCCCAGTGATTACAATGAGTGATAACACTGAATAAACAGCTACACATTAAAAAAATCTGTGGTTCCACCCCACTTTGAGAGATCTTAGTCTCTTTAAGTTTCCAATCTAACAACTAATTCAATGACAATTTTGAAGTCAGGTACAACCCTAATCATATTTTTATATATTGATGCCTAAACAGCCGGCCCTCCACTTCAACATGCTTACTCTTCTTGTTGGGTCAGCATGTAACAGTTTATTTCCATTTATATATATCGCATACATGTCGACCGGTGGCAGAGATGTGATACATTTGCACTATGCAGCTGCTAATGTGGTCAAACACCATCCCTGTAGGTGGTTTGGCTGAATGCCTGAGACATATACACTACATCAGCTGCCTCTTGTAATGGGGTCCATATCTGTCACATCATTTCTCCAACATGGCAGTGACAGCTTCATTTCTAGGCATTATTGCAAAGAGCTTTAGGAACTCTTAAGACTCAGATAAAACAAAATACACACCACTATCACTTACTTCAAGATGGGAGATCTACACCTGACTTCAGCCTTTATTAAGTGCTGAGGTTCTGTTATTCCTGTAGTGATGTTCCCCAAGATAAAAGGTTTGACTGGCAGGATGAAAGACTCTTCCATAGTCATTAAAAAGTATGTTTTTTCAGTTGAATGATAAAACAAAGGTTATGCAAAGGCCCCAATGTCTTTGGCTTGTCTTGTTGAGGGTCTATTAACAAAGGCTACTTAAGAACAGTCAAAGCAAAGCACCAGTTTCTGGAAGTCTGTGAATCATTTGGTAATTGTGTTGAAAGTAAATGCTCTGATCTCCCTCTGGACTGAGTTATGTCCGAATCCTACAAACATCCTGAGCTCAAGATGATCTGCCGGTTGTGAACATAATGTCAAACAAAGCAATATTTCACTGTTATGATCTCACTGCCACACTCTCCAGAACTCAAATTGCACAAGGTGAACGAGAGCTGCCGCAAGATGCTTTGGGTAAGTCACAACATGTTCTTTTCTCTTGTATACATTTGTTGTGATAAGGGTAAATAGTTGCTGCACACCTATTTCCCCCATGAAAGGGGGTGTTGCACATAGAATAAACTTGCACTCGTCATTCCAATTAAGCTATTCTGTGACAGCCTGTTGACTGATGCGCCAACAGGCAATAAAAGTGTGCTCAGGCCACTTCTCTCTCTATCTCATTCTGTCGTCTTCTCTGCTTACTCCGACTGATGAAGGCAAGAACACACTCCTTGGTTCTGTTATAAATCACAGTCTTCTCTAGTAGGAGCTGGCATCCTTTTATAGTCCTACCAAGGACAGTTTCTGCCATTTATGGCTCCTCCATGGCACCGTAGGGCCATTCGGTGAAAGTAAGAGAACACAAGGAAGAAAAGGAGGTTAGGAAACCTCTCACCTGCGTTCTACTACTATTTAATACAACTTTGAAAGTTTTACAACAAGGTAAAGTGTGCCTGAGCTGTGCCAAGTGCACTCTCTTTCTTTGTATGACTGACATGAATCCACACCTCACTGTATGGAGCAAGTCTGGCTTGTCTCAGCCTGTCTCCAGTGTAGACACTGTTGTCTCTCTAACAGAACCATCACACTGAGCGTTAGAGGCCAAGATAAAGAGTGTGTGCGTTTTCCTGTAAATAGTAGTTTGAAAAAACATGTTCCAAGATAGAACAATGATGAAACTGAGATGGTGTAAGACCTCTTCAGTAAGGAGACACATTCTTGATCGCTCACTAGTTTCATCATGCAGAACAGGCGTTTAGACAGTGTTTACTTTCAGTGAGGGGAATGCTCTTGTCCACAGCTGCTCTCCAAATAAACAGTCCTGAATCTATTGGTGACAAGATAACGTGCAGCTAATCTGAACAAGGAACAGCTTTTCGTGCAGTTCAGCAATTCAAGCCATCTGATTTAAGACGGTTGTGAAACACAGAGAACATTTGTGCGCACTTGAATCAAAAATGTTCACATACTGATTACAGACACCTTGCTATGTACACCCACACTCTCATGACTGCACTTCCTCCGCCATGATGTCACAGTCTGGGATCATTCTCTGCAGATGTGGGAGCAAACCCTATTAAGTGTTTGGGAAGCAATCAACACTAATGCCTTTGGCACTGCTGCAAACTGAACTAACTAGCCATATAAAGACACAACTCCCACAGCGGCAGTGGGCGAATGTTGGGATACAGTGGAGGCATGGTGAACAAACAACATGTGCAAATTGCGCCAAGGCTGAATTATCCCTCCAAGACATCTGTTATGAGAAATACTTCATTTATGACCCACTCTCTGTGTTTACAGTGTTCTCATAGGTGACATTTTCAGAATAAGGCATTGTTAACTTGTTTGAGTTTTGCTGTGTATCAATGCATGGTTAAAGACTGTATGCCACATTGTTGCAAATGATTACCCAATTAAGTCAGGGTACAAGGGGATCCAATGGGAAAGTTGACCCTCTTGCTATTCTCATGGATTTAAAATAACAAACTGCAACTTTATACCTGTTGGCATTCATTTTTTGAGAATTGACACCATTTACCCTTTTGACAAGTGCAGGGCTACATTCATGTGCACATGAATGCATCATTAAAAGCAGATACTGTTTATCTCAGGCCTTAAAGGTTCCACTACTCATTGTATTACAGTCTAACAATCTCTAAAGACCACTGAAAAGTAGTGAGATTACGATTAGATGTGAAAGGTTTCAAGGGTTTGCACTCACCTAATCTGAAATGCACAGCAATGCAAGGCAGGGACCTTTTTAGGGGTTAAAATACAGTGAATCCCTCAATAACAAAATGATGCATTTGAAGATGTGGTGCAGTTTCGTTGTTTTACAGTATGAGCTGAAAGCCTCGGCTCTTTACTTTGTCATCTCTCTTAGCAGAGGTCTGCCAGGGGGATATAACACCTTATTACCTTGTGACCCCAGGTCATGAAGGCACTTGGGACATTTAGCCTGCACTAGCCTGCATAACCGGGTTCACAATATCAAAAAAAACAGTTGAATAAAAAAACACAGCAATTTGTCTGGTGATGTTATTATTTGTACTTTCCTCTTAATCTTTCCTTTTCCAATGTTGCTTGATGTAAGAGTTTGGTGAAATTTTTTTATTGCCTGCCCTGCTTTTTATGGATTTTTCTGCCCTCAACCCCTTTGAAGCATTCTATTTTCCTAGAATATTCCGTACATGTGCCAATGTATATTGGGCAATCCTGGAAAGATGGGCTTGCTTATTGGCAAAAAGTCTTTCCACCCACATGTGTGCGAGTTCCAAGAAAACACAGACAGGTTTATCTAGGATCCTGTTCCCATGGGCAAACTGAGGCAAGTTCGGCACACGATGCAGGTAACCGCCGAACTTTTTGCATCATTATAGTAAATTTGTACATGCCATACACTTCTGTAGCAGCGTGGCCCTCCCTTTAGGCGAGGGTGCAGGGAAACAGTCAGGGTTGAGTCACACACTCCCCCAGCACAAGACAGAAAGGAATGATGCAACAGTGATTGGACGGGATTCTTACACCTAAACAGCATCTGCTTTTTTGTGAGAAGGTGCAAAGAAAACACTATTAAGGTCGAGGAGGTATCATTTATTGAAAGTGTAATTAATGTACAGACAGATGATGAAATAAATGTAGTGAAAGGCGGAGTAAGGCATGGCATAGCCCCCTTCTTTCCAAACATATAATCAGTCTGTATTAAAAAGCGGGTAGTATTAAGGCTTCTGTAGCTCTTTGCTTACAATTGGGTATTTCCTTTGAAAACAGCCCTTCCTTTGAGAGTAGCAGGTAAGTGCTAGGTATTGGCTTGTAATTGTATCCCTTGAAGAATGTAATTGCCCTATTAGCAGAGTCAGTTACTTTTCATGCCGCTGAGCTGCCTAAATAACGTTTATGTTCTCCATGCATAAACTTCCACTTGCAGTGAACACTGTGGCGGTAAGAGAACACGGACACAAAAAGATTAGAGAAAAAGGTAAAGGCAGGATGACTGGATTGTAACGGGGGGGGGGGGGGGGTGCACATTACCTCCCACAGGGGCCCATGCTCCAAGGATCAAGTTTCAGACGTATACAAACAAAACATCCATGGAGGAAGTCTTGTGCTCCTCACAATAACAACACAGCACCTGGCCATCCCCACACAGGAAAACCGAGGTCACTTCCCCCCATTCAGTGAAGCCAGACACACTCCTGCTGCCAGCCACGTGCCCACACATCTTTCTGAATAGGAGGCTGCTACTCGGACAGGATATAGTGACACAAACTCAAAAAGGACGTCTGATTCATTTAAAAAAAACATAACTCTTAGGGGAACGTGATTACACACATTTTCACTGATACACATCATAAAAAAAATGCGGCAGAAATGTGTGCCAGGCAGGTTCCATTCACACCAAAGCAGAATTTGCCTTTTATGGTCTCACATGTAAGACAGATGTGATGTCCAAAGAGCTAAAAGCTGGATATGGTTGCATTGCTTAATTATGGGTGGAGTCATATGAATAAGACTGAAAACGAGGTATGCACCCTCACAGAAGATCTGGAATGTTCAAATCTTTTAAGTAACAAAAAAGGGCACTGAGAGAACAACAAAGAAAAAAGTTCATTAAAAAACAGTCGACCACTGGAGAAACGTGAGAAACTTGAAGTTGAGGAACTTGAAACATTCGCTGAACATGCCTTAAAAAAAAACTTCATGATCATCAGCAATGTATATTCATCCCAACTCAGGAGAAACAATAACCAAATCACTGGTGCAAACAATCATCATCTTACTTAAAACAACAGGCATTCTAAACGTGTTTTTTAAGAAGAAGAAGAAGAAGAAGAAGAAGAAGAGAGAAAGTCAGACAGCAGTAAAAAAAAGAAAAAAGAAGAGGTCGGAGACAAAGCATGATTAGGCTACAACTGACACCAAATTGCGGTAAATAGATACATTCATCACTTTACCTTTCATGGGGACATTTTGTGATCTTCACTTAATCATATATCTTTATCATACTGAATCGTACTGTGTCATATCATGAGTCACTCTGCCATTCCTTCGCAGGTGGGAATGAAGCATGAACACTTGCTATGTGAGTGCATGCTTAGAAATATGCCAGAAAGAGACTCAAACAATGCAAACTGTGTCCAGTGTCCTTTCGAGCACCATGGGAGGACAGACAGCTGCAGAATGTCAAAACCTAAACTCTGCCCTCTTACCACCTGCAAACACTTGACCGCAAATTCTCCATCATTATGGTTGGCCTGAATTCAAACATTGCCAACCCATGAAACCAGCCACAACCAGTCCGAGACATTTAGTTGCAGTCCCACTGCAGTTCAGAGCTGGCCAGGATCCAACCACCACGCAGGGCTAACCTTTGGAAAACACTGAGACCTCTAAAGAATGTGACCATGGTCAATGAAACAGAGAGGGAGAGGAAGAGGAAGAAAGCAAACAAATACATTACACATCCCGTGGGCTCTATCAAGGCAAACTTCCCAGATGCTAAATAGGACAGAATGACTGGCTTTTGGCTGCTATGGGATTATTTCTGCCTGTTACTGAGACAAACACCTTGTGTAAAAATATCCTGCCAGTGGTAAGAGCACAGCTTGGTGCCTAAAAAAACGAGGTGTGACTGAAATAAGCTACTTAATTATTGCACGTTAAATTCACAAATGTTCTATAAAAACGGACTCCTTAAATCAGGCCTGCGTCATTAATCAGTGACTAGTAAAGCTCTACAAGCAATCATCTTTATTTCAGCAATGAGTCAAGTGACAAGGTGTCATAACAATTAATAGGAACAATCCACAGAGAATTATCCATCAATTTTGCAGTTTCACCTACAATGAGTGGTTAAGCATCGTTCAGATATTGTGTTGGTTTTATGAGAGTAGCTTTACCTTTTCTTAAGTCTCCTTGCTATCATTAGCCTCCTTTTCCACAGTATGAGGTAGCTGATTTCAGGAGAGAAAGCCTCTATAAAAGCTTACCATGAACCAAACACCAGCCATATCATATTAGTGAATACAGAGGAGCAAATAGCATCCACAAAAAAGGCATGTAAGATCTTGGTCTATTGCCAAACCCTTTATCTCCACAACAGATGACACAACAGGTGAAAGACAAACAAACGTCATAAGGATGACTCCATTACTACACTCTATGATGTGATGATGTGTGTCCAAAACAAGCCTAGAGGCTGCAGTACAGACAGACACACCCTCCCCACACACTTCCTGCTGCTGGAGAGGAGTCAAGTTTAGCCGGAGGGACCTTGCCCTCTGAGGCCTTCAAACTGCTCAGCTGGGAGCTTCAGTGACACAACAGTTGTTCCTTAATCCTTCCTGCACACAGTTCAGTGGGTCACGCAGTCCAACAGAGTCTTACGCCTTCACTGGCAAAACATTGTTTATTTGCTTTTTACTTGTCTTGTGTGTTTGTACATCATATCAAAGGGAAATTAGTGCAGGTGTGAAGTATAACGGTGGAAGGAAAAAGGAAAAAAAAAAAAAAAAACAGGGAGAGGAGAAAAACATCCTGGCAGACCCAAAAAGTCTGGACCCCCTCACTTGTCACAGGAAGTGGTTCCTCTTTTGTCAGGCTTGTCCCCAAGGTGCAAGTTTGACTAAGGTGTGAAGTTTAAGGCTTGTCATACTGTCAGCCCACACATGCTTTAATCAATACAATTACTGATTTTAAATAAACAGAAAAAAACATGTTATAAAAGTAAGAAAAAGGCTTTAAATGTATTTACAGATAATAATTGTTGTGAAACTCACCATACAGCTCATTCTACTGTACACTTCTAGCCAATTGCAAAAATTGTAAGGACTAAATGATTAGGCTGATTTTAAACTTGGTTTTAGGCAAATTCTGGATAAGCAACGACCATAAACCCCAAAGACCTTTATTCTCACTGATTGGCAAATTATCATGAAGATACATGGAGTTACACATTTCCATCACTTTATCGTTCATTTAAAGTGTGAAAACTTTTCAGTGTTTTGTAAAGAGCCAATGATGTGGAAGTTATCAACATTTGAAATGTCAGAAAAGTCTAGCTCATACTGAAGAAAAAAAAAGTGGATTCCTACCAGGAGTAATGTCTGAAGTCTGGAGGCACCTTCAGCAACAACTGGGGCTCACCGCGTCTCTCTCTCTCTCTCTCTCTCTCTCTCTCTCTCTCTCTTTCTCGCTCTCTCTCTCTCTCTCTCTCTCTCTCTCTCTCTCAGGCCAGGGCTGTGGATCAGTTCGCTACTCCGGCGGCTCACGCGCGTCTCCGTCCAGCTGTAAAACTTTCTGTATCTCTTCTGACAGTAGTCAAAATCTCTGCGGCGGAGAGTGATGCAGCTTGCCGGCTACATTTGTCCTACTACTGAGGAAGTTGCTGGTGAGTCACAAGATCCCGCCCCCCTTAAAAAAAAACAACTTCCCTCCCTCTTTTCCAGCGACTTCATAGAGACCAGAAACCCAAGTGATGGAAGGATGCCCCTCTGTCTCTGCTGCCCTTTATTAAAATTATTTTCAAATACAATTATGTTGGAGTGGTATGTAACGTTGATTAAGCCTGACCACATATTTCCTTAACTTTCTGAATAAGAGACTGTTATGAGTTAGCCTGATTTATTGTTAATGTTTTCTTTTTTTCTGTGAATTTATAAGCTTATCAAAAAAACAACCAACCAACATGGACAATTAATACCTTCGTAAATACATCTGTTTTTTAATATTACATAATAGGCCTATCTGCACACAAACTAAGTCTGATCTTAAGGTCAAAAAATAGTATATTTTACCAATCATTGTATAACATATATTTTGAAAGGGTAGTTCAAATTAAAAGAAACCTTGAAATTAATATGCAATTAATGTTTAATAACAAAATGTTGAGTGTCTATTAAGTACACTGGCAGACAATCATGAATGACAGGAGACAGAGTAACATATTCATCTTTATTAATTTAATATGCTTACCAAAACAGTTATGTTTATGTCTTTTAGGCTTTTGTTTCAGAAATTATATTGATATGTCTGCTAAGATATCATTTAGTGTCCCATTTGTGATCTTGAACATGTGTGAAAAAGTGCACATTTGCATTCAAGCTTCAGTATCACATGTCTTTCTGTATTGTTAAAGAACTTTGCTCTTTAGTGACCTTAGCTGAACCGTCATGGCTTCACCAAACAGTGTAAAGACCTACTTCGCATGCTGTTAATCTTCACTTCCTTTTTTTTCGCTGTAGATCCTTTCTCCATGATGTTTCATTTTATCATGACTCAACATGTGGGAGTGACGTTCACCCTGGATACAGCTGGCTGCCGGTACATTGAAGGATTATAACATCTGATCATTTGAGTCATTGCTGATAATCAGTGTGTGCCCACCCTAAGAAAACACATTATGACTGATATCTTTGTTTTTACTGCTTCCGCTAACATTAAGTATTTGGGGTAGTCTGTTTCCAGCTTACAGCCACTTTCCACAGAAGTTTTCAGCCTAATCTGCTGTGAAACACCACTCCTGTAGTTTCTCAAATAGGAGATTTTATAGGCAGGAAGCATTACTAGAAGTATTCTACGCTGGGCCCACAATGACTTGTCCATGGAAGAGTGCTGAGAAGTGTTTAGGATAGCCTTGATTAAAGGCCCAGGTGAAAATGAGGCAATGAAAGAGATGAACAAAGGATAATGAAAAATATCTGACTGTTTTTTCACACTTTTAGAAATGTTAAGATTTTGTAAGAGAATTTCAAGACATTCATTCATTCACTTTCTAACCTCTTTAAACTTGCAGAAGAGCTGCATTAAATCAGCACGGACATCACATTGTCAGGTTCACATTATTCAAAGTGTTACACTTTGCCTGGAGCATATGACTCCTCAAAACTCAAAACTCTCCCCTCAAACTGAAAAAAACCATTGACATAAATAAAGTGACCATGTGGGATACCGGTGATCTAGTGGTTAGTGTTGGGGCCCCATGTATGGAGGCTATAGTCCTCCTGGCGGGCGGCTCAGGTTCCAATCCCACCTGTGACTCCTTTCTGGCATGTCATTCCTTTCTCTCTCTCTCTCTCTCTCTCTCTCTCTCTCTCTCTCTCTCTCCCCCCATCACTAACTCTATCCACTGTTCTTTCTACAGTTAATAAAGACATCAAAAGCCCCAAAGCAATTAATCAATGAGATTTTATGACAAGACTGTATACTAGTCATCCACAGTCCGTATTTAATGATGCACACACAGCCAGGCCAAAGTGTTGATAAGTTTTCAGGACATCCCCAGCCTAAAGGTGCAGGGAAAAGCACGCTGTGAAGGAGCAAATCACAAATTTGTTTTTATGGAAGAGATAGCAGAGCGTTGTCTTTGAAAATGTTAAAACCCTTTATGTTTTCTCAACACCGTAAACCTACTTAATAGCTACATGATGTAGGCACAAGTGTCACCATATCCGTTTTAAAATCGTCTTGAAAATGTTGCTCTTTAGCTTGAACATACTGACATCTTTCACATAAAGTGACCATTCAGTGTCAATAACTCAGTCATTGGAACGCTGACATCCATTTGACTATAAAGCAATAGTTCAGCATTCAGGGGTTAAACCATTATTGCCGCATTGCAAAGAGTAAGGAGAGTAAGAGTAAGCTACATACTACATTGATCTCTTGTAATGTATCCCATAACATTGTTGCACCTTTAATCCAAAGTTGTGCGCTTTGATACTGAAATCTTTTAACATCTGTGTACATTTAGTCAATTTAAAACAGTAAACAAATAAATTAATGTTGAGATGTTGTTTGAAATTTTGATTAGCTCGGTTTAAAATCAATGTTATTCTTTGCTTCTTTGAGCGTTTTGTTGTGTTTTTGATAAACCAATGCTGTTGCTAAATGTTTCACATGAATTCTCTTATCAAACAGGGACTTGTTTATTTTATTCAACCGAACTGCCCACATGTGACTCTTATCATTTAGGGTCCCGCGACAATTGAAAGAGTGTTATTCAAACTGCTCTGACCCCTGAGTTGCCCCACACACCCTGTAATTATAAATTCTAATTTTACACATTCTCAGGCGTGGTCCTGTCAGACTGTTCAACAAATTAGAGGACAGATGCCTGTCAATTCATCTCGGCAGAAATGGCCTCATGACTTCTCTCTAAAATAGGTTGATGTCAGCTGTTTAATCCTCTGCATAACACATCTCTTTGTTTTACTCAGGAAGGTCAGCGGGTCATGAGTGGATACAAGTATCCTAATGTGTTTCCTCAGGAGGTTGGCTGGGCTCAGTGTTAGAGCTCGGGTGGGAAGCTCAGACGTTTGGGGTGTGTTAGAAGTAGAGCCACTTGTCCTACGCATCCGAAGGTGGTTCAGGCATCTGATTAGGATGCCTCCTGGACGACTCCCTTTGGAAGTCTTTCAGGCAAACCAAACTGGGATTAGACTCCGGGTAGACCTTGCTGGAGAGATTATATGTCCCATCTGGCCTACAGGGAACCCTTTGGAATCCCCGAGAGGGGCTGGAAAATGTTGCTGGGGAAGAGGAAGCCTTGGTTGACTTACTTTACTTGTTGCCCCTGACCTGTTTTTGGAAAAATGAGAGATGATCTTAAAACCAGCTATCTAAAGAAAAACGCCACCTAAAAAAACTTTGAGATGATATTGCTGACGACCTTTTTTTTACAGAGCACTTAAAGAATACTTTCCCCCGTATAATTTCCATCCACTTCTGACCTGTTCAGCCTTTGCGATTGTCTAGGGTTTAAAACAAGTCACGCTACAATAACACTTAAGGACTCAAGCAGTGAAAATAATTAACCAAATTTGCACTTAATTGTGGACAATTTTGGTTTTACAAGGGTTTGTGGTTAAGTGACTGGAGTGAGAATCCCACCCAGGAGTGCACCTACTGTACTGCAAGGGGGCTGTAAAGAAGAGGGGAACATTTGGGGGTAAAACTGGTCGTGTCCAGTAACAAGTGGTGGAAGGAATTAGATGCTTTAATGACACAAAAGATGCCTGAATCTAACTTAAGTATTTATCAGAAACAGAGTCCTTCATGTACGTTATTAAAACTTATGTAAACAGAAGTTAGAAAATAATAGATCAATATGTTTGTATTACAGAAAAAGTTAACATGCTCATTGGGAAAGACTGTTTGGTGACTGTATATAAAAAATGTAATACTATTTATTTTATTTTACCAAAGCGTTTTCATATTTTTGAGTTGTTTAAACTAACCAACTTAAGACTCTTCTGAAATTTAAAGTAAAAAGAAAAAACAGCTAAAATGTGTCTCCATGGTAACCACAACTACAGTCTATTTGTGGGGACTCCCTTATTTGACAGTTAGGAGTGTGTCCGGGGGGGGGGGGGGGGGGGGGGTTATAAATTAAAGTTATTAACAAAATGGTGGTGCAGTTAAAACAAAGAAAATGTGCAGTCTGTTGCACCACAGCCAGCATGATTGGTTTTTAACCTAAGCCCCACCTCTGACATGACAAAAAGCCAATCATTGGTTAGGATTTTGGTGTCGCCAAAAAGATTTCAAGGGGGGCATCATGCCACCCCTTGACACCCTTCTAATCACCCCTGTTGTGTGATATTTAAAAATAGATGTATCATATTTGTACAATCTTTGTCATAAGTATATGTGTTACTGTGACTGCAACATTGATCTTTAAAAAAATGCAAACCCTCACTCAGAAAAACAGTGGCCAACAATTGAAAATGAGTGAAGTACAAGTGCCTTTAGATAATTACGTGTATTTGAGTTCAATCACCACAAAAAAAAAGAAAAGTATTTTACTAGTTGACCTCCTCATTTGATGTTGTTTTTTGCCCTGTATTCATTTAAGGACATGCAACTGAACAATGACAAAGAGGAGAAGATTCTGACTCTTGCACATTCTCTCTTGCAGGCTAGCCTGGGTGCTTGCTGCAGATGAGGACCAACCATGGTCAGAGGAGACATACCAAAGTCCTGAGCTCAGCCCCAGTCCAGCAGCCGTCTTACAACATGTCAGCAGTGTTATTTTTAAGGGGTCATATAAGAAAACCAAATGGAGCTGCATCTGCTCCACAAGGGCATTCCTCCTTTACTGACCTTGAACGTACTCACACGCCTCTTGTCGTCTTGCTCTTGCATCAGCTTGATACAGGCTGCTGATCTCCAAAGTAGTATTCACCCTTGCAGTGGCTCACCAGGCACTTCACTTGTAATGATAAATACTCCAATGAATTAAACAGCTAGGAGTTGGGTAAGTCAGAATGCAGACGTTTTACCCATAAATCCTGACTGCCTTCTGTGTCTGCCTAGTTAAACACGTTAGTGGGTGAGTGGATCTGTTGGGGCCTTGGGCTAAAACCTTCACAGGAATCGGGGTCATTAGCCATCAGACTGATAAACAAGCCAGTGACATAATGTGGAAACACTGATCCCATTCATCGGTCTAATCACCCGCAAAACATTCTACATGCCGGACAAATCTCACACATATAAAACAAATTCCTCGCGGTTGGTGGGGAGGACAGAAAGCTACCACACTGTAAAAACAAAAAGTCACAATAACATTAAGTATGTTTTAATTCAAGTCTTTGAAAATGTTGTGTTTACTCAATATTATAAGTTTACGTCACTTCAACTAATTGAAAGTTTTCCAACTTTGAAGACTGATTCACATTCACAAAAACGATCTCTCCTAACTCGCAGAGAGAGGGAGTGAGAGAGGAAACTTTACCTCAGAGGCAGTTACTATGGTAACTGAGTCTGAAAACCTAACCTGGTTGGGAGCAGGTTTAATGAACCTCGAGTTTCTCCCTGTGTTTTCCACATTCTTCTATTTTTGTTGTGTGCCTTTGTATTTTTTTCTTCCCACTCCCTATTGAATTTCATATTTGCATTAGTAGGATATGCTAAATGCAGCAAAAGGAAGTCAAATGATTTTTAAAGTTATAACAACTACCTTTTTTTACAGTGCATGGGGGGAAAATGTCTGTTCAGTGGAATATCTTTCTCTGTGTTGCTGGCTTCTCAAGAGTTGAGAGTCTGGTGAGATTAAGCGACTGGTGCCATTATTGCTTTGTCTTTGTCTACCCTCTACCCTGAATATCATGTCAGGAAGTGATTATTCTTTTTCCCTGCAGGGAATGATGATCTGCTCATCTTCTGAGTTCCTCAAGCTCTTATTTCTTCTTCAAATGGAAAGCGAAAAAGCTGCACAGATGCACATTACATTTATGTGTTTATTTTTAATAGTCTGTTAGATACCTGTGGGAGTAAAACAATTCATACTTGTACTTTATTCAGATGCAACTTATTCATTGTGAGTGAAAGAGTTTTGAGATATATTTGATGCGTTTCATACAGTGGCCAGTAGGGGTCAAACGCTCAACAACTGATGAAACAACAAACATTTTGAAAAATGTGCAGCATATTCAGAAATGCTTTACATTCACAAGCAAATGCAAACTCCTGAAACAAATACAAGGACACAAACGCGCTGAAAGTATACAGAAAAACAAAACTTAAGCAAAAAACACACACATTCAGAAAACACCGCAAATTCAATACAACCCAATTCTGATTCTGAAATTATATAATTATGTAGCATATTATGAATTGTCAAAAACTCAAGTCTGGAGTCTGACTCATCAAAATAGAATATGAGTCCCCAAAACTAATGTGCTGTGCATGTGTGCAACAGGCTGCTGCTCTCATTTACATTTACAAAAGATGTACAACAGCACCCCCTATCGTTTTCAACGCCCCTGTACAACCCTTTATGTGTAAAAGATATTTATATGTATTATATCCAGTAATACAATCATTTTTACTTGGTTCTTGTCAAAAACAGTTTGTCGTTAAATAGTATATTTATTGTTGTGAAATTGTTCACTTAGTTCAGCAGTTGAGTTGCGAATCTGCGGAAGTGAAACACAACGTTGTTTGAAGGAGGCAGCAGGAAGCCACATGTCCAGCTTCCTCAGAGGGAACAGTACGAGACCTGTGTTATCTGTGAGCACATGTTAGAAAACCTCCCAAAAACACAGGCTTTGACTGGACTGTTTTTGCTCAATTAGGTCCCAACTCAAGGACAGCTTTCACAATGTCTTCGTTCAGGAAAGCGTTGAAATCCCGGCAGAAGAACCACCATGAGAGGGCTCAGGTGAGCACGGCACTGTTATGCTAGCTTGTTAGCATGCTAAATCAATCTTAATATCTATCAATGTGCTATGTTTTCTCAATATACTTCATATATTGAGGAGCAGGCAAAATACCTCGCTCTTTGTTACACTATTTAAAAAGACCCAACGGTATCACATTATGAGCACAGCATTAAGAAACATTTAGCAAAGTCACTTTTAGGAGGTAGAAATCTTAAAAACAAAACTGTGTTGAGCTTCAACCGATGCTGTCTTGTTATGAAATGCTGCCTTGTACAGAATTGATCAGATATGCATGGTCACCAAGCTAAGTAAGGAGACATTATTGTCCTCTTTTACAGTGATAATATAACATAATAACATGTTAATAATAGCATATATAACGTATACATTATACACCCCTTGTAAATCTGCTGTTAACTCGGTCATTTTGTTCCATCAGCCTGGTTTTAGGAAAAATCTGGGTTTGCTTGAGAAGAAGAAAGACTACAAACTCCGTGCAGAGTAAGTTTGACAAAGTAAAAGCATACACTTTGTTATTTTTCAAATCAAACTTCTTCTAACATCAAACATGGTTGAGGAACGTGTTTTTGTCATGCACTGAATTTTCCGTTTCCCTGTAATTTGCAGAGATTACCACAAGAAACAAAACACCCTTGCTGCTCTACGTAAGAAAGCTCTGGACAAGAACCCAGATGAGTTTTACTTTAAGATGATCAGCTCTAAGCTGCAGGTGAGATACGCTTCATCAACAGAGCTAAATAAACCAGCAACGTCATCCATCACATTCACTCTTTATATCTTGTTCTTATGTTTTTCTTTACTGTGAAGGCAGCTACTGTAGCTGTTTAGTTTTCTGCTGAGGATTAATAAAGTGTGATCTATCCAGTCTCAGTTTCTGTAGCATGTGATATGAATTCATGATTGTTTTGAATGTTTGCAGGATGGAGTTCATGTCGCAAAAAAAGAGAAGGAGGAGGTGGAGGCGACCGAGGAGCAGAAGAAAATGATGAGGACGCAGGATATCAAATATGTAGAGATGAAAAGAGTTGCAGAGGCCAAGGTAAATTTAAATTAAAAAAAAAAAAAACATGTTCTGTATTTAATCATGCTTTGAGAACAGCTCATCTTGTAGTTTTGGTGTATAACAACTCTTCACTAAGGCATCATGCTCTCCAACAGCTGCACATTTAGCCTTAAAACTTGTATTGAACTGAAATGATTACTGATGGTACATTTAGTTATATTACATTTAATGATAGTCTAAGTCATGGCAAGCTTTCTATTCAATCCAACTTTATTTGATAGGTACTCTAAAACAACCACAGTTGACCAAGGCGAAGTGATGTTCTTTAAAACCCTCTACTTGACAACAATGCAACACTCAGTCACCAAATAAATAATACATTTTCCAAATAAATAACACAAATAAAATGTAATGTGCATAAAGTAAAAAAAGAAAAAGATGCTTGTTCTGAAGTAAAGTTTGAAACATCACTTTCAGATGCGCCAACAGTCAAATTATGTCAACGCCAGAGTAATTCAGTTATTATTTTTGTTGTTGGCCCACAATAGCGGTCAAACTCAGTGCTCAGTCCATAACACAGCAACACACCGCTCGTCTGAGTTGTAACTTTCTGTCTGTAGTAAAAGTAGTTTCCTTTGCTAAGAGCAGAATATTTGCCAAAATCAAACCATTCTGGTTTTAGATAAGGTTGTGATTTACCTTTAGTACCAGAGGCTAAAGTTTTTACTCAAACTGTTGCTCACAGTTTGTGTTGAATTTTCAGGGTTTTTTTTAGACCGCTACCAATCTTCCATCTTGATCTTTTTTTAATTATTTATTTCAGAAAATCGAGAGGTTAAAGGGAGAGCTCCATCTTCTGGATGCTGACAGCAAACAGAAAAACAAACACGTGTTTTTTGTCCAAAACAAGAAAGAAGGTAAACAAATAATAATAATAATAAAAAACAGTGCATGAATGTATACACGTTTCGTCAATTGTTTTGATAGGCACACTGAACGCTTCATGACATTTTGACTTTGTCTCCTCAGTGGAGTCATTCGACCTGGCGGAGCACCTGAACACGCCTCCTGAGCTGGTGGACAGAGTTTACAACAGACCCACTCTGCAAACGCTGGAGACAACAGTCATCCAGGCAGCTGAACATCCTCACAGTGTGATGGTCTGTGCTCATATTTAAAGTTGTGTTGAAGTAGCTCTGAATTGAAAAGTCTAAATGTAAAAAAAAAAGAAAAAAAAAAAAAGTGGTTTATTCACATTTCAGTGACACAGAGGTTTCATTTAAGACTCATCTTCACCCACTGATGATTTATGTGCATCACTCTTACTGCAGAAACTGGCCAAGCAGAGGAAGCACCAGTATAAGGTTCTTGCTCAGAGGATCGACAGAGAAAAGAAAATGTTTGTAATCAGCCAGAAGATTCAGACCCGCAAGGACCTACAGGTGTGGATATTTAAGGAGAAGCCCTTCAAATCCAACAATGATTTTTATTTCAGATACACGTTTGTAGTCGTCACTGATCCTTGTTTAGTTTTAACTTTCAAATAAGCACTGAGGTGTTCATTTTTTTCAACTCTCTCCCACCAGGACAAGATCAAGAAAGTGAAGGTAAAAAAGGAGACGCCAAACGGGGCAGCGATCTACAAGTTTGAAGCCAAGAGGAAACGCTGAGCGGGGAGATATTCTGAGAGGAAATCAAAAACTTTGTGAAGAGACATTGGTGAAATCATGGGCTGTTTCAACACTTCAAGCTGTTTCTTTCCCTGAGATATTGATGCTGCTTTGTGGTTTTGTAAATATTTATCTAAGATTTTTGTTTCTTTCAAATAAAGATCTGAAAAATACACATAGTTATGCGAATTCTTGGCTAAAAACTTGTCATTGGGATGGATGAGTATTTGTATTTCATGTTCCTCAAGTTTATTTCCAACAAAATTGAAAGATTGGTGTCAGATGAGAGAGAAGCAAGACTCACTGATATTGAGGACGTGTGATTGTACTTTGCTCTTGTTCCACTAGAGGGCATCTGTGTTCTTCATCAGGGTATCGAGGGAAAATCTGTTGGGATTCAAGGAGCTGGAACTATTACATAAAATAGGCAATATGTGGATTTATATGACCCCAAATATCAGAGTTTAAAGTGCGCTTGTGATTAATGTCAGATTGCCAATGTTTGCTGTTATAAGTTGCAAAGACATCTCTCTGGATTGCGAAGTATTGAGAAGCTGAGCCCTTCATTGCCATTTCAAACATTTCATAGCACACTGATGTTCCATTTCAAAAGCTTCTCCAAAAACGTAAAAAAAAAAAAAAGTATTTTCCTTCTGTCAGAATTTGGAGGACACAACTTTGGCATGCCCCAGTTCCACACGGCTTGAAGCAAGCGATTCACTGACAGTCAGGTTTTCTTTGTTTGTCATTCAGGAAATAAGGATGCATCCCATCACCAAACCACATTTCTCATGATTTGGCATTCGGTTGTGCATCAGCTTTTGGAAAAAGGTAACTGGAAACTGTACCTTGTTAGAGCCGGTCTAAAACAGTTTTGTTTTTTTACTCTGGAAAAGTAAAAGTCACAAAATCTTTAACTTTCAGGTAACATCCTGCACATTTTTGAGAATCATAAAACTTGCACTAACCCTTATTTGAAAATCGTAGGGGAAATAACCCAGAAAGGGCCTACATGTTTAAATGCAGGTGTCTGTGAGGCTGGATAGTGTTGTGTGATGCAGTCACAGGTTTATCTAGTCCCCAGATCCACTGAAAAAGAATCTTTGTTGCAACACTAAATACAAACCAACACCTTCACACCTGCTGCTACATTAAGTATGATTAAGATGTCAGTAAGTAATCATTGCCTATAATAATCAAAGTTTTGATTCTTGTTTACTTAAGTCACCTTGATTAAAATGACCTACTATTAACTGAATGATTACTTTTAGCTGTGCTTAAGCAACAATACATCTGTTCAAAGACCACAGAGAGAAAATGAGCTCATTCTTGTTAGTTGTGTGTAAGTCTGAGTTATTTTATTGATGTGAAAAGATTTTCAAAGGATATTAGGTAGCCAATACTTCATGAAATCAGTGTCAATACAAGACATACTGTATTTAGACAATTCATAGTTATATCAGCAGAGGTAAAACTAATGTTATTGATGCTTTACCTGTTCTGTTTGGTTTTCCTGGTAAGTCAGATGAAATTCATGGTGTTGTGAATGTAAGCTAGCATGCAGATTATCAAGACTTGGAAGCTGAACTGCTTGATTTGAGTCTTTGTTAAGAGTACATTACTTTCTGTGTAGGGATGTCACGATTCACTCAACTCACGATACTGAGTGCACAATTCAATTTTCTCACCATTTATTTTGAGAGAATCTGCAGGTGATTGGAGCTTCTCGCTGTGGTGTCGATTAAATGCTGCATCATGTTGGTCGTGCCATTTGTGAAATTCTCTGTCTTGTTGCAATATTTGCACACAGTTTTTGTCTCGTCTGTTATCTTCTCGCCTCTTTCACGTTCTGTCTTGGGAGAGCCAAAATGCTTCAACTGCCATGATACTGCGAGTACCGATTCGAACCTTGATGATGTTGTTTTCTTTTTGCTGTCCACAGGATGTTCCAGCTTCCATAGCTAGGTCAGGTGTATGATCCTTTTGTCTTGTGGTCATTTACTCAGTTTAGACTGCAACTAAAGTCGGCTCTTCTGTTTATCCTCCTGCCCGCACAACTGGAGAGGACTGAGGTCAAGGATTGTATGACCTTTAAAATGTACTGATGCACCTATTCAAGGTAAGCAAACTTGTGCTGTTGTTCTCCATTAACTTCTATTTGTTTATGTATGTGCATGAAGTGAATACAATCAAACTGTACGTGTGGTTCTCTCAGCCTTTCGGGCGGGATAGACTGAAGACCTGTTACCCAGCAGCAGATCACAGTGACCCACGTTTGATTGATCACTGAGGTGGCAGCAGCTTCATAAACAGGGCCCATCCATCAGCCTCTCCTGGGAGCTCCTGGCTGGGAAGAGGAAAGAGCGGGAGCCAGGCAGAAATGTCACCAGCCGCAGTGAGAGGTGGAGGAGCTGGAGGAGAGTGACCAGAGGCCTTGGCCTGAACACTGCTGACCAGAGTAAAGGTGAGCCAATTCCTCAGGATAGGCCAATCAAGGGTAAGAGTGATGGTGGGTGTCACTTCATAAATGTTAGTGGGATGTTTTCAAACATACACATTTTGATTTTGTAAGATAGAACTTAAGTATTTGGAATAATTATGAGTGCTAGATTCCTCAAAAATCACAGTATATTAAAATGAGACACACAAAAGAGCCTTAAAGCTCCTGTGATTAGTCCTTATTTGGTTATTGAACAGACTGACATTAATCCTGATGTTTCTATAAGAATTGCAAATTGTTTGTTGGTGCTGTCACCTGTTAATTGTCACACCAGGAGACTTATTCTCCTGAAAAAAACTTTGTTTACATTATCCACAGCAAAGATTCACAGTGATCGATACATTTGACTTAAGAAAAAAGAAAATAGTATTTTTATTTAGAAAACACAACATACACGTGATAGAGAATGAGATATATGACTGTGAGATGTATGACTGCAAACCAAAAGTTCCAACATTGGTTTCAAAGGTTTGTTTTGGACTTGTTATGTCTTTATTTTAGCGCTAGGACAGTGGATAGAGATAGTGGGGAGGGAGCCATGCTATTGGACCCATGCTGCTTTTAGCCTCCGTATATTAGGCATGCACATTAACCACTAGGCTACCGGCGCCTAAAGGAGCTTTAAAATAAAGTCAAATATAAAATACATCATGTTAAGGGTTAAAGGCAAATGAACAAAGCCTAATTAAGAACCATTAATAATATGTTTAAGTTAAAAGCACAAGTGCGTAAAATGTATCAGCAGTTTGTATCTGAATGGAAAAAATAAAAAAATGTCAACTGATTTGTAACTGTGTGTGCGACAGATGAAATAGCCCATTAAGTTAAAAAAGTAAACAAGTGAAAGTAATATTGGACATTGTATTGATAAATGTAATGGATCAGTAGTTTTGCAAGGTAATCTTGAAATAGCAAGTAATGCTTGTGATACATACACTATGAATAATTATACTGCACTTTATTCCTACTTCAGATGAACAGGGAGGGAGTCATGCTACAAGCGACAGATAGAAAAGACCTCCTTTGGAGTACAGTGGTGCTCCATGATAGTTTCAGTCTGTAGAAAGTTCTTATGTAGATTTCCAGGTTCATCATCCAAACCTGCATGGTTCTTAAGTTGCTTTACACTATTGTTGTAATGTCTGATTTATGTTGTATCCGGCATGAAAATCCTCCTTCCTTACGCTTTCCTGCCCCCCCCCCCCCCCCCCCCCACTGCTGTCTGCTACTGCGTCACAGTCCTAAGAAAGCGTGCGTAGAATCTGGACCCTCAGGCCCAGCATCCATAAGCGGAGGGGGTGGAGGTCGTTGAGGAGAGCCCTGGGGTCAAAACACTATGTGCGCAGTTCCGGGACCCCTGTCTGAACATGCGACCGAAGCACAGACAGGCCACTGTTCCTCCTCAAGCTCTCCTTTCTTTCCCCCATAGCAACGGGACTCTTACACCCGACTGCAGGGGCACGGCTCAGGGGTGGCCAGTGGGCGACCTCCTGATTTTAAAGATGTAGACAGGCATTTTTCTATTGTCTAAAGGCTCATAATTCATTTGACGACTGGCACAGGCCGCCCTGTCCAACGGCATGTCTAAAGTTAATGACCCTGAAGGTCTGCTAACAAATGGTCATTTTTGGAATGGGGAGAATAAGACATGGAGTGCTGTGTGGTAATCCCACAGCTGCAGGGTATGACATTGACCCCAATATATAGTAACTGTTGGAGAGTAAAAATTGTAGCCTGGTTAAGAAGGGTGAAATACAGCTGATCTTTGTTCTAAGAGTGTAGTTGTGAAACACATTATGCTAAAAAAAAAACACACACACTAAATAAGTTATTTAAATTAGATGGATCAGTTTGTAATTACAGACAAAATGAAAGTTTTACTGTATTTTTTGTGCACCAGCATATGGATCTATTTTGACAAACTGCTGGGGATTTTTTTGGCTCTTATTTTGTTAGTTTATTTGTCTGTGTATCAGAAGTGGAAGTAGCCTCTTGTTTTTAAAGTGGAGGCCGATACAGAAGAACCTTCAAGTGCATGCTTTCTTTTTCATAGGGAGCATTTCCGCTAGTTTCAAAGCAAGGTCTTGCAATTCAAAATGAAATCTTAAAGAAAATAATACAATCAGACTCTGAGCTGTCGGGTCATATGAATGACTCCCAGCTAACTTGAGGACTTTTGCTTGTGTTCAGCTGCTTCTGTCTCTACTCTTGTCTAAATATAGTCACTTTTAGTTATGAAGAAAAACTAAATTTGAAAAAAAGGTAAAAAAATAAAAATAAAAAAGCTGAACTTGGGGCTTGAAACATCCTCTATACCGGTGGATGCTGTCACATTGGCCCAATCCCCTTCTTTTATATTGTCTATGAATTAGTCCCAAACCACCACCACCACCTCTCCACGTGGTTAAAGCCCGCACTTGATCTTTGCATAGCACAAGTACTGCACCTCCATCCTCCTTTATTCACCAACACACTTCTACACTTCTCCATAGTGTGCAGAGCAGAGGTTAAGGATGGTTAAGGACAATACTAATCGATCCCCCAATTACAGAGAGCTGGAAAAAGGTGGGGAGAAGAGAGAGAGAGGGAGGTAGCCTGGGGATCGAGTGTTGGGAGGGTGTTTGAGAATGCGAGGGGTTGGGGGGGATGAGAGGTAGTCTTTATCCTCGGATCCCTCTCTCCTTTAACTTGAAGCTGGGTGTCATGGGGCTTTTGAAGTAGTGGATAGAGAGGAGGGACAGAAAAGAGGGAGGAGGGGAGCTGTGGCGTGCAGGCAGGGTCCCTCTCCGTGCCAGGGGGAAGACGTCTGAAGGAAAATCTTTACAGCTTTGACAGTGCCCCTGACTTGCGTGCATTTTTGTGTATTTTGTGCGGGAGTATTTGGATACGTGTGTGTGTATCTGAGCATAGTTTTGTGAGTGTGTGCCTGAGCTGAAGCCTGGCTCTTGCAAAAAGGTGGGGATCACAGAGCCCCTTTTTAAATTGCTGCTAATGAGCCCTGGCTGGCGAGAGGTACTCGAATTGATTAAATTTGCATGGGAGCCTAAATCATGACGGGGGCCTCATACTTGTGCTCCCCACCTCAAGGTGCACACACACACACACACACACGCACACACACACACACACACACACACACACACACACACACACACACACACACACACACACACACACATATACACACATACATACATACACAGCACCCCTGGTAACACCCCCTAAAACCCTACTCCACATTAGACCTACAGGGGGTCTCTCTCTGCAGGAGAGAGGGACAGGATATAACAGGGGGAGGGTGTGAGCGTGTGTGTGTGTGTGTACATGTGTACATGCGTACATGTGTGTGCGGTGTTGAACGGGGCGTGGAGGGCACCCATCTGCCCCGGTATTACTGTCAGTCCATCATTCAGGGGAAAGCCAGGCGCGCGCCTCGGGGACGTGTTCATTACGCTTTAACTACCGGATCTGTCCTTGTCTCGCAGCCTCCTCGTGTCATTGTCTGCCTCAGATTGTGTGTGCGTGTGTATATTTATGCACGTGTCTGCTTGCATCACAATGGCGCCCCGTTCCTGTGAATGGGGAGTCGTCTGAGTGTTTTTGAAATTAGAGATGTTCCGATAACCATTCTTCCCTACGATACTCAGACATGTGTTTCATCCAATAGCTAATAAGATCTACTTAATTCAATCAAAAGAATCTGTCAAGTTGCATTTGTAGTTGCACAAGTATTTTGAACATAACGAGGTGTGATAGTGAAGTGGTATTGGTACCAGTGCCAGCATGGACATCCTCTAACCCTAACCTGCCAATACATATATTGATTTATTTCTCAACATTGAGCAATATAGCAACACAAACACTGGAATCTGTGCTTGGGGTTAAACCTGTTGGTGAGTCTAAAGACTTTTCTCTCCTGTCAAACTTCACTTTATTAGAATATTCTCTGTGTCACACTCTGTTGATGCCGTGCACGGATGTGTTGCCTCTCTTGTAGTTAACCTCTCTAATGGCAACTCTGACGACACGTGAGGAGAGCTATACTTTCGTGTTCCTGTGCGCCTTGCATCTGATCAACAGTGAGGTGTCAGAATGAACGTGTGTGTGTGTGTGTGTGTGTGTGTGTGTGTGTGTGTGTGTGTGTGTGTGTGTGTGTGCTGGCTGGGGACAGTGCTTGTGCTTGTGCGTGGTTAGCCCGGGTGATTGCAGTAATCAGATGGGGGTGTTAATCAGAGTTTGTTCGTCAGTGGCCTGATGAGGGGCGATGAGGGCCGCTGATTGTAATGCGATGCTTCAATCGGTCCCTCTGACGACGACAGAGACAAACCGCCAAGCGAATCATTATCATACCGTATACTTTGTGTTTTCTTCCACTTTTGGAACGCCACCACACACGCGGAAGTGTAAACAAACAAGAACAACACCACACTCAAGCCTCGAAGTAGTCAGACTCTATTATTATTTTACAGGATGTTTTCATTCCAGTGGGCACGATGAAAGTATTCTGACATGATGAGTTATTTATCACTATTTAGGTGTCAGTGTCAGCCCTATTGAATTACAGGAGCAGGGGGGAAGGGATGTGTTGGGGTTAGAGGGGGGGAAAGGGGTGACTGAGAGAAAGGTTGGGGGGTTGGGAAGGTAAATGTGACCCCGTGGTTTATAGTCCTGTCTTGTCACAGACGGGCTCACATCAGATCTTTTTCCCTTTTCTTTCTTTTTATTGCAGAAGGGGGGTGATCGTTGACGCTATTATGGCTGCCTCATCAGCCAAGTCCCTACAAGGGCTGATACAAATTAATTAACCTAATTAGGGGCTGCGATTGCGGGTGTGATTATAGGGGCTGGAAGGGGAGGGTGGGGAGGGAGGGATGAGGCAGAGATGGTTGGTTCATTGAGGTGGGGGTGCACTGGCAGCCAGGGCCCAGGCGATGATGAGCCGGGAGCTGTGGGAGAGGAGCCAAGATGCTCTGCATGGCTAATGAGGAAAAACTAGCTTTCTTCAGCCCTCCCTCCCCTTTCCCTTTTTTTATTCCCTGTCTTCTTCTACTTCCGTTTTGTCATATCTTCCTTTCTTTTCTATTTTTATTTCTTCCTTTCCCTTTTCATGAAAAATTGTGTAGAACGTTTCTTATATTTTTCCGCTTCTAAAGAACATACAGTGAAATACATTTATTTGTATAGTTGCTGCCCCCTAACCTTTGCCCCGAGTTTGGATGACTGATATATGATAACTTCCTAATGCACCTGTTGCAGTTTACAGAAGACTTGAAGTGATATGATAGCCAGTTGATCCAACTACTGGACTGTCATCTAAGGTTTCCACTGATAGGATCTCCAAAGAGAGAGCACAACAATTGTGATCTCTAAAGGAGTTTTCAGATACGTCTCAAAAGCGGTGGTGTGCTTTTTGTAGACATTCTGTACTATCACCCTGCAAAGGATCGCAGTGCACCAGAGCTTATTGTTCACTATAACTGTACTCCATTCAAGGAACAGAAATGCCCTCTGGGAACACACATAGTGACACACGCTCTCAGATAATTTTATTTCTCATCTTTCGTATGCACAACCGATCGCAGCTCAACACACAGATGAACACTGTACTCTTAAACTCTCTCCCTCGCGCTCTCTCTCTCTCTCTCTCCCTCTCTCCCTCAGCCACACAGGCATACACCAGAGGAGCAATATTTAAATATCCCTCTATTTGTATTGGAAACAGAACAAAGATATTCTTCAGACCGAAGCAAAATGTGTTTTCTTGCCGGCATCAGCAAGTCTAATGTTTTTAATGAGTCAGAGAAGAAGACAAGTGACTGGAAGCGGTTAGGTATCAGTTAATAAAAAAAGGAACCAAAGAAAAAACTGCAAAGTTCCAGACAAGAGCAGTTTTAAGGGCTTCTACCTTCCTGAAAGGTTGCAAGTATTGTCCACTGATTGCAATTTCACTTTTGTATATTGTCAATGTATCTGTTAGTACATTTATATTCACTATTAAGTCGGGCTATAAATCATATAATTGGACTAATGAGAGGACAGTCACAGTATACAAACACCAGAACAGAATTGATTGATTGAGTGGACAGTAGAATGTCCGACTCCACTATATTATATACTATAGTATTGGTGATATGCCTCTTTTAACCAGTTAGGGTGAACTTTTTTTTCCATTCCTTCCATCCATGTTCTTCAATACGTTCTCTCCTTCGACTGCCAAAACCATAACTGTGTCTCCTCATGTGTCCAAAAATCTGTAGTTCTCGCTCTACCAATGGTCATGTGGATACCTTTGTATTGGTTTTTTTTTCTTGGCTTTCTTCCGTGCATAAATGTTATTCATCTTCTGTGTCAAAGCCCAGTAGGAACTTGTGCAAATTGCCCAGGACAGTTTGAGGCTAATTGAGGTGTATTCATGCAAAAGTAAATCGACCCCCAACCAGCCTCATTATCTAGGTGTGTTAAAAGTCCAGTTTTAGTCGGACTAACACAATGAGTCAACTTTTCTGAGATCATGTAAACGTACTGTGTGCCGTGTAAAGCTGTAATGGATTGTGGCATTTGATTTCCAAGATTATTTCTTTAGTTGCCACTCGCTCTATCCCTCCTTTCATGTGTTCTCCCTCTGACGCTCTGTTTCTGTCTCAGTATCAGCTGCAGGGATGTCATTAGGAAGCTAGTACCAGACAGGGATAGGGAGGTGTTCATATCAGCGCTCTAATCAAGAACCCTGCAAAAAAAAAAGACCCCTGTGGATTTTCTCCCTTCCTACAATGATTCTTCATTGAACAGGGTTAACTCTAAACAAAGTTCTAGTCTACATTTACTCAACATGTATTATTGCACCTCTCAGAGCATTTTGGGCTTTTTTTCTTGACATAGCTTACAGTCTTGGTTCATCAATTGTGAGTTGGCTCTTGTGAGGAACATTAGAGTTTGGTGATCCCTGTGGACAAACATAATGTTTGTAAATAATAAAAAAAAAAAAAAAAAAAAAAAAAAAAAGGAAATAAATAATAATACATAATTGATCGATTATATTGTAGACTTAAAAAATTGGATACAATTCCTCCCTTGTGGAGTCTGTTTATTTATTTATTTATTTTATTTGTCTATTTTAGATCATTCATTCTTCAAAGTGTTGGCCACCAATATGAACGATTTGTATTCCTTATGCATCAGACAGGGAGTTATGCGTCACATGACTGGTGACGCTCAGGATGAAGAAGTATGTGTGTGTTTCTGTGAGTGTGTGTGTGTTGAGGGTGAGGGGCCCAGGCGATTACACAGGCCTTTGAGAAGTCCCTGTCTCTTAGCTCTGGTGCTCTCTCTTCACTGATAAGCACGAGTCCTGTCAGAAGGGAAGGTAAATACAGCACTTAAGGATTCCTCTCTCATTTTGGAGTCACACTTGCGCTTTAATTAAAGCCAGAGAGAGAGAGAGAGAGAGAACCTGAGAGAGCGATAGCCCTGCAATGAGCTGATGCTATCAGAGGGCTGAGCAGGTAGAACCACTGGGAGATGTGGGGCTGATACCAGGCCTCAAACCACTGCATGTACACACAATTCAGTACATGTTTAAGCATGTATGCATGTGCATATGCATGCACAGCCCAGCAAAAATGTTTGTTTGTGTGTGCGCGTATGCACGAGACGCTTTACTTCACTCTCCCAGCTAAACAGCTGTAGCGAGGCTGCTATCAGATATTTATAAGCGGCTCATGAATATGGATGGGCGCTGAGATGGGACTGATGTTTGTCCTCTAAGAGGGGATGAAAGGAGAATGCGCTCCCTTCCCTAAGAGACCCATTCAGGGCCGCTCGCAGCGTAGGGGATGGCAGCTCTGGATCTGGATTAAGACGGGGATCTGGGTGGGTGTTTGTAGTTTAAGACAGATGGTAAAACGTAACGAAGTATGATTCAGATACCCATGGAAAACCATATACATGGATTTCTCAATTAAAATCTTGTAGTAAAGTATTAACACTCTCGTCAGTATGACTGTCTGTTCTTGCTGTTAACAGTCTACATTCTAAATTTTTAGTGCTTTTTCAATTCGGGGGTATTACTATTTAAGATGTGCTGAGACCATGTCATCCTTACTGATACCGTATACCAAGACTTCAGATATTTGCAGATACAGATTACCCCTAAAAAAAAAAGAATATAATGTCAAAAAGAAAATAGCCCAAGACACTCTATTTTTAAACAAATAAAATGGCTTTAAATTAATGATATGGTCATTTTAGACCATATCAAGAGATCATTAAGACAAAATAGAAGGTTTTGCTTTATTGGAAGGTCAAAAGGAGATGAGGAAATCTTGTTGTGTCAAAGTTTTTTTTAAGTTCTAGGGGACAATGTTATGAAAATAAAGTGACTTTATTGTTTAAAAAAGAGATTTAGATTTTTTGAATTTATCCCATTGTAAAGAGCAGGTCAAACCCACGTTGATAGTACAGGAAGGGCTACTTCATCTGGGTTTGGAAAAAAAAACAAATAAGAATATTGGTAGAATAAAATTGATTGTTTTTATGATAGCTATGACTAACATGGCACTCCTGCTCTAATCCAAAGGTTTAAGTTTGTCATTGTTGTACTATAATTTTACCTTAAACAAGTTGTTGTGATATTGAATTACAAACTCATTTGAAAACCTTGTTTTAAGCTGCACTGAAGCCAATATCAACTCTAATTTGTATTCTTCATAGTGATATAGGGAGGTCCCAAAAATACTAGAAATTGTTGATAAGTATGTTTGACTTAATAATATCTCATCTATTATGATATTTACAAATTACAGGTTATGTAACTATAATGATACATGCCTCACCTTTTGTAATTACAATCATGTCCTGCTGGCCAATCAAAAATTAAATATGTTTTCCAGACCTTGAAGAAAGAAAAGTTACATTTCCTTGTCTTTGTCTCAGTGAATAACAAATGTCCTTGTTCATACCGGTCACTGCTATTCCCAGCAGCAAACATTTGGTCAGGGACATGCATAACTGACCTGAGTGTCCACAGTAGAGGTCAGTACATTGAGAGACAGGATCAGAGGACGCCAAGCACAGGGCCAAGCGGCAGCGCTGTACTACAATGTACCTTTCGATGCTAATCACTGAGTCATTTATCAGAGCTAATACATGGGCACTAAGCAACCTGTACATGCATTAGACCTCGTCAATTACCATAATGGGTTGGTTTTTAATATGGTTAATAGGCTGGCACGACCTTGCCCATTCACTAAGCAGGTACATGCACCCATCCGATGTGAAATGGACATATTTAGAGACTTAATGTCCATTAGGGACTTTTAGCCGTTATGTCTCTATGGCAATGCATCTGATGAGGGAAGAATAGTTGGATGGACGAATGGAGAGACCATTTATGGGCGTAAAACAATCCAATAAAAGCTGAAATTGTGATTTATAATGAATAGAATGGACATTATTGTTTGGTATGCTCTTTTAGAGAACAAAACACAAAATGACTATTTTACGGGGGAAACATTTTGTCCAAGCAGCCTTCTTCATATCTGAATGTGCACATGTAGGAGTGCCCCGTGGGCAACGCTGGGAAGTACGTCAATGTGGGCGCAATGTGGTAACGGGAGGGCGGATGGGTTGAGAGGAGGAGAAGGGGCAGAATCTGAAAAATGTGCCTCCGCAAAAACCCTGGGGGTTAACATTTTGGTTTTCTCTGTCTTTGTGGTAGTGGACAAATGATCCCAGGAGTGGGACAATAATGTTTTTATGGGACTCTAAATGTTGAGCTCAACAAGGTCATTGTGGGAGTGTAATGGCTAACACGTGTCCAGGCCTGAACTACAGCAGCCTTGCAGTTGGTCCGTGGGGCCAGAGGGGAGGAGGGGAGGTGGAAGGAGATCAGAGACTCACCCTCTTTGCTTTGCCCAACAAGCCTGCACTTTGTTCTTAGGGGAGACAAGAGCCACTCTGAACTCAAGTACCTAGATGACCAATCTGTGCCTGGCCAGCCCAGACTGGGTCTTGTAAACCGGTCCAGAGAGATAATGTTTCCCAGTAGCTAATCTGTGCCTGGGTGCCCACGCTTTGGCATCTTGTGAACAATAACCCTTTCCTGCCTCAAACAACAATCCTTTCTTAGTCTCTGTTGGGACATGTTGGACTTGATACTGTCTGTTGCTCCCCTGTGTGTTTGAGTGTGTGGGTCAGAGCTGAGTGATTTATCTGTTTGTTGGTCTGGATAAAGGAGTTCACTGTAGTCTGCCTGTCCATTTCACTGTCACTGATAAAAGAAGGCAAAGAAGCAATGTTTACCTTGATGTATCTCGAACTTGCGAGGTGTATGTGAAAGGTTTCAATCTGGTTGATTAGATTCATTTTTCTTGATGTTTTCAGTTGTTTCAAGTTTTGGCTATATGTATCCCTAGATTCTTAGATGTGTGATTTTCAACATGTTCTGTTGTTCAGTGTTACATCAAATATTCAGTATTTTCAGTTATTTATTTGTGCTTTGTGTGTTCTGTTTAAATTAAATGTGCTTCTGCAAAGAAAACAAGCTATTTCAGCGCGCGTCTGTTTCTTGACAATTAAATATCATTCACGTCATTTTATTTGAAAAATGTCAAGATGCAAAAAACTTTTAAGTTAGAAAACACGTTTTCACCAAGCATCGACTTCTTAGATTGGATGAACAAATGTTTAACGGGTCAGACCTTAAAGACAACGCTTCATCTATTCTTTCCTTTGTCTCAGAGTCCTGATAGTAAGATGATAAAGACACAGTGCAGCGTGTCCCTTCAGGGCCCCAAGCTTCACGGTCCCCTGAGCAAAGCCGTGTGTCTGCTGTTAAGAAGAGGCTGGAGCAGGAGACAGCTAATCAATAGATCAATCATAACATTTCCACTTCAAATCAATTAACATGTGACTTCCTATCCATCTTTGCTCCTTTGTTTCATTAGGCTGTGATTCATCAAGAATAATATGCCTCATTTGGTTTACTACAAAGAATCTGCTTTCAAGTTTTTATTTCATTTGTGAAGAGTAACTCTGATTCTTATTAATTCTAAATGGTACCTTGAAAGTTTTGCGTACCAATCAAACAGTCAACACTATAAAAAATTACATATGCGTTTACAAAGTGGGAATGATTCAAAGCAATAGAAAGAGATGTGAGAGTGATAGAGAGAGAAAGTAATATAAAGAGTGCTCATTGTTTCCAGTCTGCACGCATGAGCTTGTCTTTTCAACCATGGTGAATTCCAGCCATTCAGATGACTGGAGTGCGTAGGCCATGCCTCCAACGCGTTTCCCCATCACCATCACAACAGTCGCCATTCATGAGGCTCCGCTGACTGTGGGGACATCTGCACCACAACTCTTGTCACCTCAGCCCCTGTCCCCCCCCCTCCCTTCTCCACATCCCCACTGAAACAAACACACATATGGACATGCACAAAACCTCTCCAGCTAAATGCCAGCGGCGAGAATCAGAAGGGCATCAGAGATGGCCGTTGTCTGCGCACGCCCATGTGTGGGTTTGTGTGAATGGGACCCAAGGGTGGGGAGGTCCTTGATACCACAGGGGTGCCAGCGGGGGTGGCACATTGCTTGGCCCGCTTGTGTGTGTCACGATGGTTTTAGAGTTGATCGGGTGACATACGCAAGGTTTTTAACCAGAACGACCCCCCTGGCATTCCACACAGGCTTGTTACCCCACAGTGACGTGGGTGGGCCAGGTGACCTTTGAGCCTATGGAGCTCTCTCTCTCATGTATGTCCATTGTGTCATGGATTTTGAATCAATTTCACATATCTACACAGTATATGGACCTTAGTGGGTTCCTTTACAAAATTCAGTTTCTAGCCTCGAAGCAATATGCATTCAACTAAAACTACCATACCTCCACTCATTTGTGTAAAGTCAATATGGTTAATCATCACCAGTCCATTCTTTTAGTGTGTAGACTTAGAATCACTGTAATATGCTTCAATAAAGACAAGCATCTTCTAAACTTCCCATTCATGCCATTCCCAAGCTGGCTCTTTTGATGGCATTTCACACCCATTGGGCACAAACAGGCGTCAACACAGAGGTTTGTTGGATAAACATCCAACGCTGAGTAGGAGCACCAAGCATCACTGTTATTGTTACTGCTTAATGCAATGCACCAGCATTGTTGTTTTGCTGCAATCAACACATACATATGTAATAAAGCTGAGAGGCAGTGGGACAATACAAGCTATTGTTACTGCAAAGCTCAGATCAGCACAAAGGCCCCCACCAGTCTAGAGCTGACACTAGCTTTGCATAACTGTTTTCCAGAATTGGGATTGTCTGTTTTCTGGTTATGAGTGCAGGCTAACTTGATTGGTTTCTGTTGGGAGTCACCTGGCATTTGTCGTGGCCTTTATTGGTTTGAAGCCATCTGTTGGTCGCGTTGGCATTTTTGTGAATGATGAGGGTTGATGGATGGTGATGAGAGTTCAATGGAGGGAAGGACAAGAGGTGATGGTGCATGTTAGAGTAACTGCAAAGATGTTGTGGAGTTTGTGTGTGCGCTTGTGTGTGTTGACGTATAAGGGCAAACATCGATGGCTGTGTCAGGGGTGAGTGATAACCGTGGTCTTTTCAGCACTGTGGGGCGGGTCAGACGGATGTGATGGATGGTTAGCAGTCTGGCCCCCTTCTTCACGCCTCCATCCAGCCCAGTGTCTGGAGATCTGGGCTGGGGTGGAGGGCTGTAGGGTAATGGCTGTTTGGTGGTGGTTGGGGGTGAACAAGTCTGGCCTTCATTTGACAAAGATTGTCTGCACTCCAAAAAAATATTATTTTTTGGAGGCTAAATTGTATTCAATGGAGCCATTGCTATTAGCTAAGCCATTTGAATTCTGTGTGTCCATTATTCAATGCAGCACCTGGAATTGCTCTCAGTTTTGACATTGACAGCTGACAGATAAAAGCTATTTCAATTTTCTATAAGGTGTTCTCCTGGCTCTATTTTGGTTAAACCTTTGCTGAGAAATTAAATGTTAAATACAAAGTGAAAAATGAGAGTAAAGAAGGTTATTTAGTCTCAGCTGGAATGGCGAATGTTATTTAGTTTTAAATATTCTTTTATATTACACATTTTTTTTCCTAGTTTGATTTGTAGACTGCCACATTTTCAGGAGCAGAATCCATTCCTAAAGTTAATATTACTCCAGACTCTGACAAGCTTAGTAAAAGGAAGCAGCTATTCAGTTAAATCAGTATGAAGGAAACATGTTAAAATAACAGTTAAAAAGGAGAATATATATTTACTGCATATTTATGCCTGTCATCATCATCATTTGCCTTATTACCTTTATCAGTAGAGTTCCAGCATTTCTCCTCTTCTTTCACCGACACCACAAACCACGCACAATATGCATACAGTACATAGTACAACACATCTCAGGGGTCACTCTGGTTTCTGCACTGGTGGAGGTGTTGGTGTTTCTGACATTGCCTTTCTTTTCTGACAGAGGCTGACTTTCCATGGCCGGTCTTGTGTTGTCTCTCCTGTGTTTGAAGGCTCTGTGGACACTGTGGTCTGCTGCTTCAGGCCCAGGCAGACTTTCAGAGGGGCAGACAGCAACCAACACCCCAGAGATGAGCTACAGTAACCTGCCTTGTGTCTTTTCTCAATCTTCAAACACAGGGGGGAGAGAGAGAGAGAGAGGGGTGGGGAGAGAAATGGAGAAAGAGAAGAAACAAAGGCTCATGAGATAGAGCACAAGGCCTCTGCACACCCAGCCTCACTAATTGACGGCTGCAGGGAGTGGGTGAGAGAGTGGGAGACATAAGAAAGCCACCAGACTCTGCTTACATTCTGCACATAGTGTATTCAAATGTACATGCAGGAAGACACTGATAAAAACAAAATGATCTAAAATAATTTAAGTTTTTTATCTTTAATCAACATTATTCTCCTTCTTATTACTGCCATACCTGAAGACAGTTTCATAAAAAAAACAAGTCCTGCAGACATATGCAGAATTTGTTTAATGTTCTAGCATATGTGGCACAAGTATGCAAAGAAAGGCCCAATTTGCTGCTTTGTCACTGGTTTAGTAACGGCAAACTGGGGGCCTAGGGCCACTATTTAATTGCTTTGGCCATGTGCACCAAAGAGGTGCCACGCCAATTAATCCCCTTGATGGCTGAGTGTCCTGTCCCATGCCTGCACCCCCTGGAAGAGCCATCCTGCAGGGAAGAGCTGGGTGGAATAGGGTGGAGTGGGTGGAGTGCACATGGGAACCCCCTACCAACAATAGGTACCAAATCCATACCCTCTGCTCCGTTTCACCACCATCCCCCCTCAGTATCAATGTGTCCCCTTTTTTTCTACATATGCAAGATGCAAGCTGCTTATTGTTTGAGTTCCCAATTCATTCTGCCAAAATCTACATTATGCAGCTGATTTAGTAACGTTTTATAGTATATGTGAATATTAAACATTTCATTCAAAGATTTGACAACTTGTATATATTGCTAAAAGCATAAAGATGCCATGCAATGTGTAAGTAATACAAACAATACTGCAAGGTTAATATTACAATACTGCATATGAAATGTTGCTTTTAGCACACATTTCACCTTTTTTTTGTATCATTAGATTAATTGTATATTGGTCAAATCTATAACCAAATGCAAACTCATGCAAAGGAATAAACAAAAGGACATCTTCCACTGTTCAGAACAGTATGAGAGTCTGAAAGTTAAGGGGAGTGATTCCCCTGCCCTTTTTTTAACTGCCTCCCCATGGGTCATGAGTCTTAACCCCAACAAAGGACACGTCACCTTTAACCATCATCCCTTCATTTCCAGGATCATTGTCTGTGACTGAGTTGGTAGGTTGATCTAAGGAGAATAGACAGACAAATGAGAGAGGCAGATGAGGAGTAGAAAATAGACAGAGTGGATGGAGAGAAAAGAAGGAAGCATCAGGGTGATGGAGAGGGACAGACAGGGGTGAAGAGAAGAGGTGGAGGGCTGTGGGTGGATGCAGCATCTGGCTGATATGCAGCCGTGTAGTGAGGCGATGAGGCGCCTCCAGCCCAGGAGGAGGCATAGTAGTTTGTATGAGGCCAACACAGATAGCCGAGTAGATAGACAGTGACAACAATAGCCTCCTGTAGCCCAGAGACAAACCCTCTCGACCGTATCATCCTCTGAACTTCCCTTTACGTCTTACCTAAAAGTTTGCTCATCCCTCATTCAGTTTGACAGAAATTAGGAATCCATCATGAATAAAGAAGAAGCATCACGTACAGGCAGGGTGATCACTGTGATGACGGGTCAGGACGTGAAATGACCTTTTGTCTTATTAAAAAATCAAAGGGGTGCTGCTGCCGGGCCCAGTGGGAAATAGAGGTGGGTCAGCTGAAGGAACAAGGGTTAGCGGGGGTGTCTGGGTGCTAATCCATGGGACCATCGATGAACCTTACCAAAACGCGTCTGTGAGAGTCAGGCCTCCCCTCTGCGCTTCAGGCCCTCCTTCGTGTAATGATTTATGGGGCAGGGTGCGATCGACACTTGTTCAGCCCAAGGGAAGAGCCTAAATGGTAGTTTTGACACCACTGAGAGACAGGGTTAAAGGTGATCAATAACAAGCCATGGGAGGAGGAGAGACAGAAGGACAGATAGAGCGAGGAGGAGAAAGGGAGGTGGTAAATGAGGAGGAGGAGGAGGGAGCAGCTCTTTTTAATTGGCCTCTGCTCATTACCTCGGTCTTTGTAGACCATTGCCTCTTTGTGCATGTCCTGGCCTCTAGCTCCAGGGCACATATGTGTTGGGGTTTAAGGTGGTTTTGTTTAATTCCTATTGAGCTGACCTCAGAATGCAGCACTTGGGAAAAAAAGACTAGTTTGATGTTTGACCTGAAAGAAACCCAGAGAAGGACAGGGAAAAATGTTCTGTCATGATATTCTCAAATCTTCCTTCCAGGCAAGTGTTTTATGACTTACCAACTATGCTTGTCTCTGAAAAAATACTGTTTAATTAGAGCTGCTGCTAACCTCTCTTAGCCTGTCTCTCTTTTCATTCCTACCTTAATCACATCCATCACCATGCCAATCTGTTTCATATCCTATATATACTGCATCCTGTGTTTCCTCTCATTCGCCACTTTTCATCATTGAAAGTCTTTGACATGGCTCAGCAGCAATGCTTCATTATTCTGCAATAACACAGGACTGGTTGCTCTAATGCATACAGAACACAGAAGCGTGGCATTTACGTAGTCCTGAAACCTTATAGCAGCCCATGTATTTCCATATAGCCCTTATACATTCATGAAGAAAAAAATATAGTAGCCCTTTCACATATATATCAAAATTACTTGCCTCTATACAGTCATGCAATAAAATGGTGGCCCATAACACAAAATCGGTCGTCCTTATGTTTTGTAACAAACATGTTGGCCTCTTTTCATTCATAAACCAAAAATGGTGGCCCTTATACACTCTTTACACCAAAAAGGATGGACCTAATACATTTGTAAAAATGGAATGGTATAGCACTCAAACATTCATACAGTAACACAAAAGTGGAGGTCCTTATATATTTGTAACAAAAAAAGTGTGTCAGAAAATTAATTCCCAAGGCTGAAAAGACGGTCGTAATATATCTTAACCCTGAAAAAGCTGGCCCTTACATATTAAAAATACAAAAATGGTAGCCCTTATTTATCCAAAATGCTGGTCCAAATCCGTTCATAATACAAAAGAGTGGCCCCAATAGATTTATAACACCAAGAGCCAGGAGCCCTAATACTTTCATAACACAAACATGGTTGCCAATATACATTCAAAAAACACAATTGGTAGCGCTTAAACAATCTCAACAATAAAAATGGTGGTCCTACTAGATGTACAACACAGGAATGCTTGAATGCATTGATAACAGAAAAGTGGTTACCCCTACAGTATTTCCTCATAACACTAAATACAAAAATGCTGACCCTAATACATTTAGATCACAAAATCCTTGGCCTTGATACTTTCACAACATAATATTGGTTGCCAAGATATACTCATGATATTCATTTATATAACAAGAATGGTAACTGTTATTTATTCAAAAAGCTAAAGTCCCTTATTCTCAGGATATCCAACTTTATGTACTTCATGTCCATTTTCTCTGATCCTAGTGCCTAACACAGCTTCCACTTCCACTAGACACACATACACACACCCGGAGTCTTGGAGTATCTCTCAGAAGTGAGTTGATTAGGCCTAAGACTGGGGACTGCTTTGCCTAATCATATCGCTGCATCTAAATCATCTGTGTACATTTCTAATTACACAGTGGCACACGGTGTCCTTGAGCACAGTGGCAGGTCTCCATTTCATCTTTGTGCTGTCTAACCCCCCCTGTTTGGCTTATTTTTTTCTCCCTCTTCGCTCTCCTACATCCTTGTTTATTTATTTCCATCAGCCTTATCTTTGTTGTTGTTTCAGTTGACTGTGCGCCAAGCAACAGCACTCATTTGCCCACCGATCTCCGTCCTTTGAACTCAGCATCGCAGGGCAGAGCCGACTGTCGGGGGCAGCGGGATCATCTTTTGATGATCTGTTTATTGTCCGGCTCCAATTTGCAGGAGTTCACAATATAATATTCATTCCAGCATGCATAACATGATGGATCAGTCATGGGTAAAGGACAACAGCAAAGAATACTGTCGGGTTTGGATTACGAGGCACACACAAACAATGTCGAGCAGAGAACTTTTTACTTTTGTGCTGCTGAGATCTGTGTGTGAGAATCCTTTACTGTCCTTTCCCCAATTGTCCATGCGTATTCTTAAAGAAACGATAGAACTGCTCAGGTTATGCTGAAAGATGATCTTTCATCTTCTGTGCATATACATTTGTGAACTCTGAATAGCCATCGTTTTTTTTTTTTTTTTTTCTTATTTTGAATGTCCGTGATGTAGGAAGGCCCTGAACATCTCTGTGTGCTCCAGGTGACCTTCCTATTGTTTATCGATGTGTGAGTCTCTACTGCAAGGCCTTTTCTTTTTCTTTCCCTCTGCTCCTCTCCGCAGTGAACCTTGTTATTGAAGTCAGAAGGCATTGCGACGCCATCACAGCTGACAAAGGCAACGTTTGAAGGTGAAGAGAGGGGGACAACCTTTAACATGGGAATGCCATGTCCATGTGCTACAATTAACTTTGCAACCTTGGCAGTAGTTTAAAAGGCCTCCTCAGCAGCTGTGCTTTGTGATTTCAGTCATGTCATTATTACAGTTGCTTTGTTTGGTAGTGTTTGCTCGCTTTTATAGGTTTCCTTGGGCTATTTGCAAGACTATTTGTCAGACATCCTACGAAAAGAAGGCAGCTCGTGCATTACAGATAAGGTTGTCACAGCCATTGTTTAATACCAACAAGTTCACTGAATCAGTAGTAATTGCCGCTGCTCTAAAGTATGACTTTCTTCTCATTGTATGCCACCAACAGTAACATCTCTGTGCTGGTGCCTGGAGGCGAGTTCCTGAGATATTAGTTCCCCACTCTCAGAACTGTTAGTCACACTGACAGACACCTGAGGCGATATAAAATGTCGCTCAAAGCCATGAAAGAGGGAGACGGGCTACTTCTCTTCTTCAGAACCCCAGAGTGAGGAGCAAAGGAGATGAAGAGGGGAGGAGAGAGTAAGTTTCTAAAGCCACACTTAAACCCCTTCACATATGGGGGCCATACCTTGGAGGAGACATGAAGGTAGAACCCATATAGCTACAAGGCCCAGTATCATAAATAACACAAGGCTTCTCCACTGCCGTCTCCGTCTCCTCCAGTTCACTGCTGGAGTGTTTCATATGGTAACTAGGTGTTCACTGTGTGGCCACATTGTTGCCCATCTTTCAAGTGGCTCAGAGGAGGAAACCTTGAGGTAGGGGAAGAGAAGGAATTTTTGATGAAAAAAATGCATTATTCTGTTCTTTTTTCTATTCCAGTCTCCATCCCCCCTTTCTCTACCACTCACTGTGGGAGTGGAGTATTTATTACATAAACGGTAAAAAGAGGAGAGGGGAATTTGGCTGGAGGATGAGGTAGTAATAGAAAGAAAGAAAGCTATCGGATCTTTTACCTGACAACTTAGAAATGTGGGTTACATCGTGGAGTTTGCTTTTTTTTCCTTCTCTCCTCCACACGACCTGCAAAATAATTTGTACCGAAAATGTGCACTCTGCATTATTCTTTTCAACGTATAAAACAGTGTCAAGCAAAACTATATATTGACCCAATATAACTTTTGCATAAGCAGCCATAAAATGAAAAAGAGGCGCATATTTTTGTAAAAACTGAGCCTGCTAAGACCTATTATCGGCTTTCCAACGTCACCCATATGTCTGTACATGCAGATGATCTGGAATCCCAGAAATGTGAATCAAGTGAATTATTCAGTCGCTCCCATTATTTCCATAATTGCCAGCATTGTAGTGGTGTTTGTAATGTCATTAATAACAGGCGTTGGCGTATAATACGCTTAATGTTATTTATCTGTTGGCAGATAGCTTGATGCTGCTAATCCTCATTCATTTGCTGTGGATCAATGCAAATCCGCTAGCGTGAGTGAAATCCCCCCCCACCCTCCCCCTTCCAAGAGCCGATGGTTCCTAATGTATTTTCCCACCATTAACCAGCTATAATCCCTGCTAATCATCACTAATCCACATCTCCTGTGTGACGATACTTCCCTGATGAAGGAGGCATCAGTGTTTCATGAGGATGGAGCTCCTCTGCGAGTGCTGCCGAGGGCCCACTCAGTGCAGAAGAGAGAGAGAGAGATACTGCTGAGAGAGAAGGAGAAGGACAGGAGGAAGGGCTGAACTGTGGTGATTCGTAGGTCAAATAGTCGGGTTTTGCTGTTTTGTGATGAGTTCTGCTCATGTATTATTGATTTAACGGCATAATGGAGGTTGTGTCCCTCCATAAGGCGCAGAATAAAAAATTGCATATCATCAAAAACTAACAGTTGGTAGCAGTCACCACAAGCTTTTCTTGTCTGATGAACTGTGGACTCCTTCTGTTCCTCCATCCATGTTCACTCTGTGGGTCTCTGTTTTTTGCTCTGCATATCAAACCTGCTCCACTGGTCACTCAGAAGCCCACGTTGGGTTTTCGAGTGGATGCCATCACTCTGGGAGCTTTGATGGTTTCTGAGTGAGTTGCATTTTTAACTTTTAAAAAGAAAGCTGATGTCTCTCTGCAGGATTGAGGACTATCAGGTGCAAGGTCAATGTGCCTGCAAACACTTTCAAAGAAACATGAGTTTATATCCAGGAGTTTTCCACTCTTACACCACACATGGTTTTCATATTTGCTCTTGATAAGTGGTGGAATCAAACAAAACTAATGATCTGTTTTTAACTCACACATTACAATAACCGAGGAAGTGGAGTCATAATAATACTTTTTGTTTATAGAACACTTTTCAAAACGCTCAAAGACTCTCTTTGCAAACTTTACATCCAGAAAAAAACAATGGAAGGAACTAAATCAATGTCACTAGAAGCAATTAAAAGCATGTGTAAAAGGTGGGTTTTGATCAAAGAGTTGAATTGTCAGTACAGTTGCAGATGTGTTTGTGGAGAGGAGGGGCAGCGATGGCCCTGCATGTTTCAGCGGCAGCCTTTTTGTTTGATAAAAATATGAGTCATGACTTTAAAACCAAAGCTAACAGGATTTAAATGACTTATTTTGATGTTATGTATCTTTTCAATCAAACTTTGAGGTAGAGCTTTTGTGATGTAGCTGTGGTGCTGCAGTACCCATGTTTAAACAGCGGGGGGCGCCAATGTCCCGCTGTTCTGTGGCAGTGGGTTTGCTCCATAATGTTGGCCTCTCTCCTTCACTTTGACCACCTCAGCCGGTGCGAAGCCACTTTTTCTATACTTCTTATTAGCACTGAAAGCCGAGTTTGTGAGACTGTGTTGTCTCCTGCTACTTTTAGTTTCTAAACGTGTGAGGTTTTATCAATTATGCACACAAGTTAATATTTCAAACAGATCTAACTACACAAACGAATGATCGAATTGAAGGATGTTTGATAAGAGACATGAAAATGGTCACAAAAACTAATTACAGTAGACTAAAGTGCAAATGTCTGTCTCCAACATCAGGTGTTTTTTAGAGAGTGAAGCTGCTTCTAACTTTGTGTTACCCCTTCAGGTCTGATTTACCGCACACCTTCATTGAGAAAGAGGTCTAATAAAATATAAAAGGCTCGACTTTAAACTACCTGATAATATCTTCTACCTGAAAAGAAAATTCTGAACAATATCTATACAAGTTTGAGCTCCATTTACAGTCTTACATTTGGCTTTTTTTTTTTTTTTTTAACGTTTGTCAGAGTCGTAATGTATTTTAGAACATATCTAAACTTCTAACTTTTATGGTGAATTTGAAATATAAAGATAAGTAAAATAAATATATGCAGACTTTAAAGCCTATTTCCCGAGTGTAATTCGGTCTGAAATTAGATTATATTGTAGGCCTACCTGTGGAAACGCTGTGACCCGTGATAAGACTAGGGGCCTAATTTTTACACAATTGCTAAAATATAGTATAGAGCGATTGAGTATTTATTTATGTGCTGAATTACATCACATTCTATTGCCTGTTAATGTAGGCCTCTTATTCAACATTAGGGCCTGCTGTTTTTGTTCAACCTATGTGTGCGTTTTTTTCTCTCCAGTGTTGGAAAAGAGGCTGATTTCTGCCTGCGGGCTCCTCTGTCTCAGATCAAACATTTGTCACAATCCGCCTTTAAATGTTTCACACATGACAAGTGATGGTTGATGTTTCGTAGCAGGGGACGACTCAAATTTAGGCCTGTATTTAGGATACCTTCACTTCATAATAACCCGGATAACACCACCACATATTGGCTAATAATACTGATTTGATAATGATGCACTTATAATAACTAAAAACCACCACTCAATAAAGAAGACAGCAGTTTCGTATTAATATTGCACAATTTAATACTGCGATTTTTACACAAAGATGTGAACAACGTCAGAAACTGTGAACTTAGCAGGGAATGCCTGAGGTAAAATACTGTTTTCTATCCCCTTTAACAGCACATGTACACAGCAGCGACTGCTGTTACATAACCAATCACTGCTATTAAACTGAACACATGGTGTGCTGAACAGCATCAAACTTTATGATCATGTTTATCTTGTTTGCCTGCTGATGCTACAACAGACAGCAACAAAAAAGACAAGTGGTTTGGACCTTAATGAAGACAAAAGACCATTTCTTGTATATATGTTTTATGTAAGTAATAAAATATTACTATAACATAAATATAAATGTGACTTTGCAGTCTACATTTAGCAATCAACATACAACCAATGTAGTAAACGAAAAGAGAAACAGACTGAAATCCACTGCAACATAACCATTAACAGAGCTGAACAAAAAGCTCCAAACACGTTTAAGAAATAAATATATATATATAAATGGTCAGATTCATAAATGAAATCATATTAAAATATCTTCTTGGAATTAGTAAGTGTACAAAACTGCCCGGAAAGAAACAAAAACAAAACAATATCTCGGAACAAATACAAGTTTACATATTGGACATATTTACATATCGGAAATAATCCTGGCAACATTTTCTCTAAAATCTTTTTTTATTATTATTATTTTTTTCTTGAAAAAAAAAATGTTTTCCCTCCAGTATTGAATAGCACTGCTGTAGGCTTCTGGACTGCTCCAGCATCGAGGAATGACACATAACGCATGACTGTTGTTGTTTTTTTTTTCTTTTTCGATTTCCTTTTAGGTCAGAAAAAAAATAAATATATCTTAAGTTAAGTCCCTTCATCGCTATTTACTCTGACGGAATTCTTATTTTCTTTTCTCCGAATCCAGCGTTTTAAGTATAATACAATGGATGTGTGGGACAAAGGAACATGGAGTGGCTGTAACCAGATTAAAACATTTCAAAAATTAAACACACAGGAACAAAAATCATTCATGTACAGGCGTGATATTCCGACACGGGGCACTGAAGTTACCTGAGTTATTATTACTTTTCAGTGTTTTGACCAATCTCTCTTGAAATGTTTGGATTGAACAGGATTACAGGCAGTAAGCAGTGTGAGCTGACAGCGCTCTGTGGTGACAACCAGGAACCTGTAAACATGGGATTTATTGTGTTTAAGATCATGGAGATTAGCTCCACTCACACATGTTATAACAAATGTTAAATTGCAATACAAAGATCAAAGAAAAAAATAAGTGCTCCATGCGAAGAAAACAAACATTTCAACACAAATAACCCCTAAAAAAAGAAGACGAAAATGCGTGTTTCTTTTCTTAGAATTTCCCTTTTAGCGTCTGGTGCTTTTTGAAAATTTCGACGTGGTCAGCTGCAAAGCTTTAAATATCTTTTAAGGCATGCAAACAGGACTTCTACGTCCTGTTGCATTGGATATTTTCTTCAGTATGTCTGACTTTAAATTATGAGTGTTTTCGGGTGCCATAATGTCCATCACTTTTCTAACAATCAACTCCCAGTGAGAAAAAAAAACGAACATTGGAGGCTGCTCTGATGAGTTACAAATCATGACAAAAAAAAAATTATAAAGCGAGACACTGAAGTTAAAGAAGTTCCAAACCAAAACATCACAATTAATATAACAAGGAAAGTATACACTAATATTCAGAAATCTGGTAAATCCGTTTAAGCCTGAAAAAGAAGTATTCATCCCCAGATCGTTTTCAAGCGAACACCTCGTTCTGGTGAGCGCCAACAGTTCACGGTGCACCAGGAGGAGATGCCACATTTAATCACTCCCCATTGGAAACAGCCATGGGATATCAAATTTACTTTATATGCATGTCTCCTCCATATAATTTTGGTAAATAAATCTTTGTTTCACTTTAAATGCGCACGGAATCAATAATAGCGAATATTTTTTTCTGTTTTCATGATTTTTTTCTGAACATTTTCCCTCTTTGCCATCTATTTGCTGGACATCTCCGAATACTACGGGCAAAACTCGTTTGCTCAACTTTTTCCATGTCTCTTTTCTCTCAGGAAAAAAAAATAAAACAAAAGCCAAACTTAAATACTGTAAACTCCATAGTCCCTTTCCCTTTTCTCTCCCCCCTGCGGAAATGCTGGGATTGTTCATGAAAACAGTCACTGCACAGGACTCTGTAGTGTGCGATGTAGAGGAGGGGTCTCTGCCTGGGAATATACGTCCTCCATATTCGGGTGAGGGACCCCCACTGGTGTCATTCTTTTCTCTTTTTGTCTTCTGTTGCAAAACCAAACACGGACAACCTCTTTTTCCAGCTGCAGAGTGCCGGCTAAAGTGCTGATTTCATGAGCAGACGGCTTTGGACATTTTAAGAAATGATTCTCCAGCGCCCCTTTCACCCCCACTTCGATGGAGGTCCTCTTCTTTCGTTTCCTGCCCTGCGCTGCGATCTTGTCCAAATTGGTGGGACTGCCCGTGTTGGAGTCTGTCTCCTCCAGCCACTTGTTTAGCAGCGGCTTAAGTTTGCACATATTCTTGAAGCTGAGCTGCAGAGCCTCAAACCTGCAGATTGTGGTTTGAGAAAAGACGTTTCCGTACAGGGTGCCCAATGCCAAGCCCACGTCCGCCTGCGTAAAGCCCAGTTTGATCCGCCGCTGCTTGAACTGCTTGGCGAACTGCTCCAGGTCGTCGGAGCTGGGCGCGTCCTCGTCCGAATGGTCCTGGTGGTGGCTGAACGCTTGTTGGGGCGACTCCATCTGGTTGTCGTGGCTACCGGAGTCGTCGTGGAGCGGGTCCCGCATGTTGTGATGCAGGGAGCCGGGCTGGGGACTCAGCATCGCGTTGAGGTTTGTGTATCCGGGCTGGGAGTAGACCAGAGACTGATGGCCGTTGGATGCTGGGGACAGTGGGGATAAGTGGTGGGTCGTGGTAGGCGCCCACGAGCCATGGTGGCCACCCTGTGTCTGCTGGTGCACCAGGTGAGATCTGTGGTGGAACCCGGAGCTCAGGTCGTCTCTGGTCGCCTGCACGGTGGCTTTGTGCTCCTGCTGTCCGATGTGGGTGCCGCTGGACCAGTCGGTGTTGGACGTGGGCAGCCACTGGTGGTGCGTCAGGCTCATCGGGTGTCCCGTGTTGGTCGCCGCGAGCCCTTGCAAGTACTCGTGGTGCATCATTTTCTGCACCTCTCTGTAGGTCGTCCCCTGGTGCATCCTATCCGAATCCGGATGCATGAGCGGGTTGGACGGTAAGGAGTTATTCCTCGGAATATACTGAGCTGTTGTCGCCATGGCTCCTACTTCGAAAACTGACGAGCACCTCGGAGGTCTCCAGGCTTTAGAGCCAAAACGCAACAACCTGCTCTGGGAGGTCTTGGGGAAGAGCGAGGACACGCCTCCTTTCCGCTTGTATTGGCTCCTCTCCGATTCAAGCCCACTGGGGACACATTCAATAGGCGCAGGGCTTCAGCGCATGGTACAGCGCATTTTTCGCACAGGATGGATGGATCTCCGGTCTTACATATGTTATAGAGAAACATATGTTCTATTTATTAAGTGTCTCTTTGAGTTTTTTTTTTTTTTTTTACAGTACTCACTTACGCGCTGTACAGATATCCTCCCTTCTGTAGTTAGATTTCTTTCTCCAAGTCTCTCTCAGGAAGCTTAACCGTCCTGCAGCAGCGGGTATGATTCGGTTTCCAGGAGTTTGGATCGGTTGTTTTGCAAATAACCACGTGGGGGAGTACGGGGATCTTTTTTTAAGGATGCCCCCCCCCTCTTTTGCTACGCACAGATGCACTTTCAAACACACGCCCGTGCACCTTTATAATAGGTCACTGATGATTATAGCACTCTTCATTTTAAATAGATTATCAGGCTGTGATGTTGCAGATCTGCAGACACCCACTCAACTAGATGCGTGTAAATAAAACGCTCTGATATGTGTGTGTGTGTGTGTGTGTGTGTGTGCGTGCGTGCGTGCGTGCGTGAACGCTGCTGTAAATGTGTGACAAATTTGAAAGCATTTGCTCTTTTTTCAAAGCCTCCGCGTGTGTCATTTATTTGTATTGTCTCGGTAATTTTCAATGTTGTATGACCTCATCATCACCACCCACTTAGTTATGATAGGCCAAGATAGCTACACACACTCTCTCTCTCCTTTCCTTTCTATCTCTCTCATCTCCTCTCCACACACACGTTTGCAGGTGACATATATCACATACTATTCGTTCTCATCATTCAGTATATCAGCTGTTAAGTGCAAATCATAATAGTGATAATTTATCACGGAGCAGTTTGAATGGAATTTAAATGACATGCAAAGGTGCTGCAAAGCTGTTCTGCATTTTCCCTGTCCTGAAAATTCAAACAAATAAAAACTGTTTTTACTCTAATATCATTTACCTCTCGAAGCATTTTTGTTTTTTACTAAGCAGCAACTTGGAGAGAGAACCCCTGTGTTTCTTCCTCCTGGCTCCTTCCTCACTACCTCTCCCGGTTGATCTGATTATTTTTCCCTTCACGTTTTGTCCCAATAGCAAATTACCAATTCTATGAATTGCAAAGCAGCCTCAGAGACGCTGAGGGGTAGAGAGAGAGAGAGGGGGGGAGATGCGAAGATTGAAAGGGATCTTTGCAAACACAATCACGTTCTTAAATGGAAATGCGGGGCTTTAAACAAATCTTACATCTCTCCCGTTCCATTCGCCTAAAACTCTGCAATCAGGCGCATGTTCCACTCCTTCTAAAACAGGACCGTTTTGGAAGGTTTTTCACGCGCAACAGTCCCATTTTCATCATTTACCTGAAAGCAGTGTTTTGCCTTTTTATCTCTGCAGCGTGTTTGTTTTGTTGTCATCTTCCCCCACGCGACTATTTTATTTCTATTTACAGGACGACTCAACTGTGCTGTTCATTTTAATCCGGGACTTCAAGACTAAAAGGTGAGTTGTCTCCCTTCTGCTGTGACCGCGTCCTTGCTGTAACAATGTTGCTGGGAGTGTGTGTGCGTGTGTGTGTGTGCGTGTGTGTGAGAGAGAGAGAGAGAGAGAGAGAGAGAGAGAGAGAGGGACAGAGAGCGAGTGAGTATGCGTGTGTGTGTGTGTGTGTGTGCACGCACGCACGCACGCACGCGCAAAATATTGTGCCGGGGTCACAGGTGCTCGTCATCACCTCCTAAAAGGCGTGGTTTTTGTCCACCCAGCCTTTATATATATATTTGGGATGAGTGAGAAAATGCGCGCGAGTTTTGTGCGCGTCATTTTAAGCCCGTTTCTTGTCAAACAAACTAATAATAATATAATATATGATGATAATGATCTGTTTACGTAATAGACATTTTCAGCCTGCACTTTTACTTGAATTAGTGTGAAAACAAATACAATTATGAATATTAATTTACATTTAGCGAACATTGCGTTATCAGTAAATCTCAAATAATAATATGTGAGTAAATGCTCCTGTTTAATCGCATTATTTAAATAACAATATTTATTAAGTGAAGTAAACATTTTATTTTGTAATTAAACTTTCTAAAATATACCAGAAAACAATCATGTAAGACAACTTGTAAGACAGTGATGGACAATGCTTTTGTAATGCATCTCATTAATGTGAGCTCGAAGCCAGGGCATTTCTTATTGTCACTGTCTCAAACTCCTTAGAGACCTCAGAGTCTGTGTGTCACCGCAGCTCCATGCAGCTCTCACTTAATGAAGATGCGTTCGCCATTCACTCATTCTTGTCCCGCAGTCTATAAAAAGCAGTGGTTTCTGCTACACAGAGCCAGTCTTGTGCTTTGCCCTGCCAGCGAGGAGCTGCTGGAAAAGAAAGATCCAGATGCTCTGGCCCCTTTTTGCAAAAGAATATGGCCTTGTGTGCGCTGAGGTGCATTTTTGCCAGGACGTACGAGGTTTCCATGGTGCGCGCGATGAAAGAGATCACACAGAAAGTTGGTGGTGAATGACAGGCCGTACAGGAAGAGCGAGCTGGAAATGAGCACGATATGATGGCTTTTACAATGTAAAAAAGAGAAATTATGAGGCACTCTGAGTATTAACCGCAGAGAGCGTGTCGAGGAAGTTGGTTGACCATTTTTTCTAACCAGAAAAAGTGTGTGCACAAGTCCTCCTTTGTACCACCCTGACAACACAGAGATCTGATTTATTTTCACTTTCTTTTCTGCAATGCCTTCCCCCAAAAAACCTGAAAATTAATAAGAGACATTAAAAATAACAAAAAAACACAGACAGGAAACTTAACACAGGAACGATTTTCTTATCAAACATTTTAAATTTGAAAAACTTTTTTGTTAACTTTATTTTGCTAAATCCAGTGATATATCGTTCTGTTGCTCTAATTTAGAAGTGTTTTTTTTATTTATTTATGGTTTTATGTTGTGTTAATGTTTCCCAACAGTCTGCTTGATATGCAGCAGTTATTGTCATGCAGGGCCTCAACAAATAGGAACCCAACGACCCTTCAATGAAACAAGTTTTCTTCCTTCATTCTCTGAGAATAAGGAAAGAAAAGACAAACTCAAACATGGCAAATACTTTGGAGGAGAATTGTGAAATCATGTCACAACATTTGTGTACTCTTCTTTAAGATATCAATTGTGCATAAAAACAGACAATGGCAAGCTGTGCCCGTAGTTAAACTACAATTTAAAAACCTGACACGTATACGATTTATGAACTCGGTATTTTAGTGCTTTCATATAAATATTCAAGACAAAATAATATCGAAATTAAGTTTTATTTCCACAGGTTCACCTGAAAGAGTCGAATACCCCAACGCTCTGAAAACAGCCTCATAGAAGATGTTAAATACAAGTCTTTCTCAATTCCAGGGGGGGACATTTCGACCTGCCACGAGCTATGTTTAGATTTTAAAATTCATGTGATGCACCCCCCAAACTACAGCGACTGGAATAATATCCACCAGCTCACTCAATCAGATAATTGTATTTCGTTTTCACTTTTCCTTTTTTCGTCTTTTGATAGACATGCGTAATAGGCACTAAATATGCAACACAAAAAAAATGTGTTTGCCCATTTATTTTGAAGACCAAATCGTCCCGTGCTTTTCAGGTAACTTTTTCCCTTTCTTTTTTTGGCTAATGAACTTGGGCTATTCTGCCAGCATCCCCCTGAGAACACGATTTAAAGGGAGGAGGAAGAGAGGGGGGGGGGCGCTTCTCTTGTGGTAAAAGGTGCGAGTTTCTTCCTCTATCTCGCGGCTTAATTAGGCGGGGTCTGAACGCGCCAGGATGAATATTCATGAAAGGCACCAGCGCGCAATTAGTAGTGGAGAGAGTTCCCAACTTCAATCCCCAAAACAACGCAGCTTGTGGAGGAACGGGGCACCGGTTCCCCCTCCCCTTACTCCATGTGTCCCTGCTTCTGTTGGAGCACTCTTTGAGCCCTCACTTATACTCTCAACTCTTATCAGCCAGACTCCTGCTCCCACTTTCAAAGCAGCCAGCATCACAAGTGATCTGTCCATGCACTCCATGTTGGGAATAACAGATAATCCAATTACATTTCTCAATAACATGTCAAGTGGCTAAAGAAACATTTCTTAAGTCAGATAAGGTGTAAGAGTGTTTCAGAGTTGTCCTTAAGAGAGATCTCCTTTAAAAACTTCAAAATAAATACGTCTGAATTTACATGACATCACTTATACTAACAAATATTAAATAGTCATTCCATGAGGTGGAAGGTCTACATTTGTAGCAGACATTGCCACACAGATATGCAGAAACACAACCTGTATACACACACCATTCACCTAATGATGCATATCATGTAACACCATGCAATTCCATAAGCATCGCACCTCACTTTTCCAAATCCCCTGAAATACCAACGGACCCTAGTGCACACACCTGCTCCCATCCCCTTAAAGCCTCCCTCCAGCTGTCTTGTGGTTTTGTGTGTCACACCGGCCTGTGTGGCTGTCCGCCTGTCCGTCTGCCCACCGAGGACCCACAATCCTCTGCTTTGAATTCAAGGTGATTCTTATCCCCGACCCCCTCCTTGCCCCTGCGCGTTTGCCTCTTGCCTCCATAAAGACGTGTTTATGTATGTATGTATGTGCAGAGAGGAACACGGGGAGGGTTTTCAAGGGTTGGGGGGAGATAAGCAGAGGAATTTGAGGCCGGTGAATATGGATGGGGTCCCTGCTTTTAGAGAGCACCGCTGATAGAGAGGTAAACAGCTCCTGGCCATGAGGGGGAGGAGGAGGGAGAGGAGGAAGGAGTTGGTTGATGCATGCACTGGCATACATTTGAGGCCTAACTTCCTATCCCTCACTCGCTGTTATTCGCCGAACATCTCTGAGGACTATCTGTCATTATTCCTTCACCTTTTTCTGCTGTTGAGCTCTTCTTTTCTTCGACCTGGTGGCTTTATCAAAACACACAGAGTGAGCGACTTTTGTAAACCTGATTTAAGACTTAAAAGTTTTTGGTGTCTCAGTGCTGATAATGCATTTTTTATAGAACGGTGAAGTCACTTCAGGTTGTAGGTTACAGGTGGCGTTCCTCCGCATTATGACCATACATCTTCAGCAACCCTTCCTATACCTCCGCACTCTCCTCTCCTCTGATATCTGCTTGTTAAGATGATGAAAACACCCCTAACATGATGATCTTGGACTTCTGACCCTCTCTCATTTTCTTTCTCTCTGTTCCTGTCCTCCTGACAGACCCTGCGAGGCTGAGCGGCTTGCAGACACAGAGGCCGCGACCCAGCAGGCCCTGCAGAAGGAGTGAGTCAACGTGTCTCACAAGACTTGTCAATTTGTAAAAGTGCAAACATGTTGCCTTGTATGGTCTGCCTTGTTGTTCATGACTCTGCTTAGCTCCATTTCAGCATCTTTACCCTTTTTACTTCAGAGTGAAATTGAAACATCACAGCATAAATTCATGTCTGTGTGTGTGTTTGAGAGAGTCTGTATCACTTATTAGTTTGAATGATGTAGAGAACATGTGGACCTTTTCTTTTTTAGTTCTTTGACTTTAAGTGAGGGATGACCTTTAATTAAATGGTAAAGAACAGATATTTCTCATCAGATGATAACAAAAACCTTGTATTTTATGGAAAGTCTTTCACCTGACAGAGACACACTTTGCTGCAACTTCAAAAAATAAAATCAGTATATTTACATACAACGACAAGCAACACTAAAATTACACTACTGAAAATGTACTACAGTGAAAAACAATTGGCATTGCAAAATGTCTTTGTAGAATGAAACAAATCAGTGATCATTGTCAGGATTTATGGTTCATTTGCACAATGTGTAAAAAAAAACAAGCTTGTGGTTATTCTTATCTTCTCTCTTAAAGTGATTGACATACTGTCTCTCACCACCCCCACTCAGAAAAAAGGACAAAAACAATAAAAACAAAACACAATTATGATCAGAAAAAACTTGAAAATAACATTGATGGAAAACAGTCACAAACAGGAATGACAGAATAAAGCATCTTGGAGACATGAAGTGAAATCTTCAGGGTGTTATGTCAGTGGTGTAATGGTGCCTGAAGAAGTGGGTATACTGTACTCACAAAGTTATCTTCTTTAAGATTAGCCTCTGTTATAAACGGCGTCATGTAAGACTACACTTGTATAGTTAGTGTGTATTAGCCAATTAGTGACAGAAGAGTCAGGAGAGTCATCTCTTCCCCATCCGAGGAAAAAAAAACTGCAGCACACTACAGAATATTGTCAATCAAGAAGTTAAAAAGACATTCAGACACAGAGCAACTCAAAATGCTTTATACAGTTAAAGAAGAGAGCACAAAGAACTTCATTAGGCAAAAATAAGACGTTAGAACAACGTTATCACCTTTCAGCTGTTTAATGAAAACAACTCTGTGATGTTGAGGTCGAAGTCTTTTTCTCCTCAGCTTTCTAACACAACTTCTTCGACACCTTTGTGTTTCAACTTGTCAGTGGCAACTCATGTGTTTGTGTAAGGCCTCACACCCTGGAGGTTGTTTCCCCCAACAACCTTCTATAAAGCCTTTAACTCTTCATAAAGAAGGGGTCAAACCGTACATCTTGTGTAGACTGAAGTTCCAGGATTTAGAGCAGGACGAGTTGAGAAAATGAAGGAAAGGCGTAAGAAAGCGAAGGAAACATAGGGCCTCCAATATGATATAAAAGAAGGTAGATTTTATTATTAGCACTTTCACCTCTTTCAAAGGAGTGCTGACTTCTTTTTTACACAGATTCTGCTGTTAAAGAATTAAACGGTGAATAAAGTTAACTTTATTAAGCGGGAAACATCTTCTTAGCATTTGGCCTATCAGATTAGTTGTTTTGTTCCACAGGTGCGACCTCTCAGGCCCTGACTTTCCTCCGGGGCAGCTGCTTAGTTTTATCCCACTTGATTTCTCTCTTGGCCACGACACAACACAGCTATTCTCTCTCTCTCTTTCTCTCTCTCTCTCTCTCATACACACACTTCAGACACACACACTCCAGAGAACTTCCACACTCAGGCCCCAACGCAAAGTTATTAATGAGCTGTTTAATTTTAATTAGATAGTAATTCATGTTAATGCCTGCTTAATGGAGCCAAATAATTCCCCTCGGTCACTCGGGGTCTTTATGCTTCGTTTACCAGCCCCTGCAGTTATTCTCTGGCTTTTGTTTTTATATTACATTTCCAAGTCTTCCTCTTTTTTTCACAAGCAGTGAGTGAATGATGAAACAGAAAAAAAGGGCAACATATGGGGTGAGTGAAGCATGCGAGTGTGTGTGTGTGTGTGTGTTTGTCAAAGACCTTTTTGTGTGTTTCAGTGGCTGTTAAAGCAGTTTTCATGTTTTCCCCCTTTTTTATTGTCTCTGTCATTGAAGTGCTTGTTTAATCAGTTGGGTTATGTAAAGCTGTTTTCACACATGAACTCCTGAAAGTTTTTTTTAGAAAATTTCAGACTGCCGGCCCCTGAAATCTTCCTGAGCAGCTTGTTCACATTTGTCCCCCACGACAAAAGAGTAGAGAAGAATCTGCTTGTAAGAAACTGCAGATCAATTCCCCTCCACACCACAAGGAGACACCTTGCAGTTTATAGTTGTAAAGGTCAGACCCTCCTCACCTATAAATAGGGGTCAGAAGAAGCTCTTCTTCCTTTTTGTTCACAAACATTTCTATAATGGACTGCTGTTTGCCATGTGTCTTTTGACCACGACCAATGTGAGTAAAAGATTTCTTTCTAATTTGGATTGTTTAAAGGAATGACATTTATTATTTGACTGACAATTATTAGACAACTGAAGTACTTAATTTGAAGATTGTGCATATGATTTGTTTGAATAAATACTGTAATGAATTCATTTATTTTTCCTTTAGAACCATGGCAATCAGCAGTTCAACTGAAGAGTAATATATGTTAAAATAAAAGATTTAATTGAACAAAACTCCGTCTCCTGGTGGTGTGTGGCTCCAGTCGAACAATAACCTACAAATGGTCCTTCGAGCCGGAGACTGAGCCACACTCCACACAGTGACCTTAAGTTTCTGAGAGATAGACTGCTGGAATGGAGGAGACTGATGAACTCACAGATGAAGGCCAGGCTCTTTCTATTGAGCACACGGATGGAGCCCAAGGTGTAGCAGACTTAACCCAGCCTCACAAGGATGAGGCCACCCCCGAATTGTCTCAAGAATCATCTAATCCATCTCAACCAACTCAACAAACCGAGCCTAGCCACTTATCTGAGCCATTATTGCCAACCTATCCTGAAGAAGTCCCTTTACCATCAGAAACTTGTAAATTATCAGCTAAACCTCTTACAAGGTCCATAACACAGGACCCTGGGGCTAGACCTAAAAGAATTAGACAACCCCCTGATTATTATGGAGTTGACATGCCCAAGCAGAAGGCCTCCACACTGTCCCATGGCTCACATAGTTCACACATCAAGAAGACTCATCACTCCAAGTCAGCCTTTAGTTTCCCTGTAAGCTCTCGGAGTAGTATGCATTCCAGGAGTAGCCGATCTTCAATTTTGAGCGATCTTCAAGCCAGCATTCTCAAGGAGAAGGAAGTAAGGGACGAGTTGGAGGAGCTTAAAAGACAAAGACAGGAGGATTCAGAGCTTGATGAACAGTGTAAATTAATTGATGAGAAAGCCAAAGCTGCTCAGCAGAAGCAGGAAGAAGCACATAAGGAGAGAGGGAGAATTGTCAGACAAGTTGACATGAACCGAAGAATTCGTATTAAAGAAAAGGACCTTGAGTCAGCACAGCTCGTTTCTAGTTTTGTGAAACAGAATCTCTTTGAAGACGGTCAGACTGGAGGGGCCTTTTCACATGCTCCCCAGACTCTCCATTCTCCTCGAGGAAATGGAGCCACCTCTTCCTTTTATGATTTACCTCCCTCCAGAATTTTCACTCCTGCCCCCTCAAACTTCATGTATGCTGACTCTCCCTCATCAGCCCCAGTTGCTAGTGAAGTTGAACCATTGTCCATCTCTGCTGCCTCTGTCCATGTTACACCCTTTCCCAGTGAACATACTAAGGTGACCCACTCAGCTCTGTTTACTCGACCATTGCCTGCACCTCCAGTTCCTGTCAAAACCACTAATTATACAGAGCCCATGCCTGGTACCAAGCAGCCCACTTGCCCTAACAGTCTACCAACAATGCCAGTGGTGTTATCCCAGGAGCCACAATCTGCACCCTTACAAGGTCAAATGCCCAATATTATGGATCTGTTTATTGCTTCTGCCTATGGAATACCAAGGCCATCACTTCCTGTGTTTAAAAGTGGTCGGGAAAGTGATTTTGCCCTCCTGAAAATGGCTCTTGATAACCTCCTTGGAAGTCACCCACATCTTACGGAGCAGTATAAATATCAGATCCTCTTAGATCATCTTCAGCACCCAGGAGCCCACAAATTGGCCAGATCCAGCATGCATGATCCAAGACCATATTCCACAGCTCTCCTAGCACTCCAAGAGAAATATGGTCAGCCAAGGCTGCTAGTTCAGAGTGAAATTGGAGCAATCTTAAACTCTCACATTATTCACATTGGTAATGTAGAAGCCTTTGATGATTTCTCCCTTTCTGTGCATGCTCTAGTAGGAATGCTGCTGTCCTTAGAAGGTCCTGATGGCTCTGAACTAAGATGTGGATCTCATGTTGACAGACTCCTCAGTAAACTCCCTGTGCAGTACAGAGATGGATTTGTTGAGCACTGTATCCACCGTGGCATACTGACTGGACAGGCCAACCAAACATACTCCCTCCTTGACCTTTCAACCTGGCTACAGTCAAAATCGAGAGCCAAACGAATATCAGAAAGAGCTGTTGAACTTCACAAACAGGAAAACCCGCAAACAAGGAAGGTACGACAGCCCCCTAGACAGGTCTCCACTGTCTACTCATCAACAATGTCAACGAAGGACAGGATACATGGACTCAACACCAAAGTGAAGGTAAATGATAAACCTCTGCCCTACTGTCCCTACTGTAATGTCAGAGACCATTTCCTAGGTTTATGCACAGACTTCAAACAGCTTTCCAAAGATGACATTTTGAAATGGATCAGAGAGAAGGATAGATGCACTAAATGTGGGAGAATGCACAACATGGACAAATGCACCTTAAAGAGGCCATGTAACATCTGTAAAGAAGTTCACCTGACTATTCTCCATGACTTCAACGCAACCAAAGCAGCCACTGTGATGTTAACGTCATCTCCCTCAGAGCTTCTTTATATGGACCAACCCAACCATTCCCATAGAGTCATGTTGAAAGTAGTCAATGTCTGCCTTCACAACGGCGAAAGAACCCTTGTTACTCATGCAATCCTTGATGATGGTGCAGATAGATCTATTCTTCTCCCTCAAGCGGTCCAATGCCTGGGCCTTAGAACTCAACCTAGAACCATCTCACTCCGTACAGTTAGACAGGATGTAGTGCAGGTTAAAGGAGCCTCTGTATCTTTTGAAATTTCCCCTGTAAACCAGCCAACTCAAAGGCATGTTATCATTGGAGCATTCACTGCAGGAAATCTTGGACTGTCGGAGCACACCTACCCTGTGAATCAACTTCAAGAGCGATATCACCATCTTAAAGGTATTCCATTACAGCCAATTGATCATGCTCGCCCTCTTGTCCTCATTGGCTCAGACTATGCTCACCTTATTACAGCCACTGAGCCAATATGTGTGGGACCACCAGGTGGTCCATTGGCAGTACACACCAAACTGGGATGGGCTCTCCAGGGGCCAGCCAGCTTACTTCCAACCCAAAACTACTGCACTCTTACTTGCCTGAAAAGTGAACTACTCAAAAATGTTGAAAAACTCTGGCAAATTGACATGTTGCCCCATGTGAGTGAAAAAACAGCCACGAGGTCAAAGCAAGATAAGCTAGCTCTTGATCTACTCCAGTCTAAGACGATTAGAGTAGACATAGATGGTGTAATGCGCTATGCCACTCCACTGCTAAGAGCCCCTAACATTCCTGTCTTTAAAGCCCCAAAGGAAGCTGTACTGCCACGCCTCCACCAAACAGAAAGGCGTCTGTCCAAAGATCCAAAACTGTCAGAAAAATACCAAGAGGAACTGAACAAGCTCGTGGAGGCCAGCTTTGTCCAACGGATTCCCCATGAGCAGGTTGACCAGCCACAAGAAACTTGGTATTTTCCACACCACATGGTTGAACATAACAACAAACACAGAGTGGTCTTTGACTGCTCCTTTGAATACATGGGACAGAATTTGAACAAATGTCTTCTGCCTGGCCCAACCTTAGGTCCCTCTCTCATTGGAGTCCTATTAAGATTCCGCCAACAAGCAATAGCGATCTGTGGAGATATCAAGAGTATGTTCCATCAAGTACACCTTTTGAATGAGGACAAATCTTTACTGCGATTCATATGGAGAGGGATGCAGCTTGACCAGGAGCCTACTGTGTATGAATGGCAGGTTTTGCCATTTGGAACAACCTGTAGCCCATGCTGTGCGACTTATGCAGTACACAAACATGTTAACGACCACTGTGATGGAAATGAGGAGGTCCTTCAGTCTGTCCAACGCTGTTTTTATGTTGATAACTGCCTCCAAAGTTTCCCTTCTTCTCAAGAAGCCATGTCACTCATCAATAAGATGAGACCACTACTGGCTGATGGTGGGTTTGACATCAGACAATGGGCAAGTAATGATCCAAATGTAATAAAACATCTCCCACCAGATGCAAAGTCCAAAACTAGTGAATTGTGGCTTTCAGGAAATGAAGACCCCAAAGAGCTGACACTAGGCCTCCAATGGAATTGTCTCACTGACAGGCTGGGCTATAAGAACAGATCCATCACCTACCATCAACCTACAATGAGAAATATTTACAAGGTACTTGCAAGCCAATATGATCCTTTAGGCTACCTGACCCCCTTCACAACCCGTGCAAAGATCCTAGTACAGGATCTGTGGAAGCAGGAAAGAGGATGGGATAGCATTATCAAAACCAAGAGCTTGTTGGAGAAATGGCAAGCATGGGAGTTGGAGCTTCGAAATCTGCCCGACATTAACTTCCCGCGCTGTTATCTGCCTCCTTGTACAAATGCAGCGACAAATGAAATCCATTTGCATGTATTCTGCGATGCCTCTGAGCGAGTGTATGGTGCAGTGGCCTACCTTCAGACTAAGGACGACCATGGTCAAACCCAGATCAGCTTTATCATGGCCAGGTCTCGTATAGCCCCTAAACGCCAGCTATCCATCCCTCGCCTCGAACTATGTGCAGCTCTATCTGGAGCTCAGCTGGCTAACCTTCTCAGTTCTGAACTCACCATTCCAATCCAGTCAGTAACCCTTTGGACAGATTCGACCACAGTCCTATCATGGTTAACATCTGACTCCTGTCGGTACAAGGTGTTTGTTGGCACAAGAATAGCTGAGATTCAGACCCTAACTGACCCAAGAAATTGGAAATATGTTGATTCAAAGAGTAATTCAGCTGATGACCTAACACGAGGCAAAACCCTCCTTGAGCTTTCTCAGCAAAATAGGTGGAGTCAAGGCCCTCGATTCCTCTCGCTTGACCCTAGTTGTTGGCCAGCCAATCCCTGTGTACCAGCTGATTTAGAAACTGCTGGGGAGCTGAGAAAGTCCATGTTCTGCGGTACAGTAATGGCAGATGACATAAATCTCCGAGATTTGAGCAGTTACCACAGCTGGGAGGATCTGGTAAATGAGACAAAGGATCAGCTCTATGGTACAGCAGATAAAACCACAAACATAGCCCAATGCTACATAGACTCAGAAAGGCATCTTCTGCAAAGGGCGCAGTCAGAATGTTTCGCAGAGGAATTCAACAACCTCAAAGCTGGTAAATTCATACCAAAGAGTAGCAAACTACTCCCACTGTCTCCTGAATATGACCCAGATCTTGGTCTCATCAGAGTCGGAGGACGACTTCGAAGAGTGGAGACCCTTGACCCTGACAATATCCATCCAATTATATTGGATCCAAAACATCCCATAACCAAACTCATTATCAAACATTTTGATGAGAAACTGCTCCACCCAGGCCCTGAGCGGGTCCTGGGAGAAATAAGACGCAGGTACTGGATCCTACGTGCTCGTCAAGCCATCCGCCAACATCAACATCAGTGCAAAGAATGTCAGAGATGGAGAGCTAATCCAGTCATCCCCAAAATGGCAGACCTTCCTCCAGCTCGTCTAAGACTGTTTAAACCCCCTTTCTGGTCCACAGGCATGGACTGTTTTGGGCCTTTCATGGTTAAGATTGGCCGCCGCACAGAGAAGAGGTGGGGAATACTCTTCAAATGCTTAACAACACGTTGTATACATCTGGAGCTTCTAGACAGTATGGACACAGATTCCTTCTTAATGGCCTTCAGAAGATTTGTATCCCGCAGAGGGAAACCGCACGAACTCCTCTCTGACTGTGGGACTAACTTCAGAGCAGCAGAGGCCGAGTTACAAAATGCCTTTCAGGACATGGCACCGGACTTGAAGCAGGAACTGGCCCATGCACAAGTTCACTTTCAATTCAATCCTCCATCAGCCCCACATTTTGGCGGAAGCTGGGAACGAGAGATAAAATCAATAAAAATGGCACTCCGTGTCGCACTGGGAAACCAGGCAGTAACAGAGACAGTCCTACACACAGTGCTGATTGAAGTAGAAGGCATTCTGAATTCAAAACCTCTCGGATATATTTCCTCTGATCCCTCTGATCCTAATCCAGTTACTCCAAATATGTTGCTGATGGGGCGGCCAGACTCTTCTCTTCCTCAAGCAATATACTGCAAAAGTGAACTCCTTGGCAGGAGAAGGTGGCGGCACAGTCAGATCTTAGCTGACAACTTCTGGACAGCCTTTATTCGTTACTACCTACCAAATCTTCAAACCAGACAAAAATGGGAGACTGACAAGGAGAACCTGAATTCAGGTCAGGTAGTACTGATAGTTGACCCCCAACATCCACGAGCATCATGGCCTATTGGAAGGATATCTGAAACCTACCCTGGTAGGGATGGAAACGTTCGCAGTGCAAAGGTAATAATTCAGGGTCGAGAATACACACGCCCTGTTTCAAGATTAATCTCACTCCCTGAAGTCCTGGATGAAGGAACAAAGTAAAACGTATTTGCTACACAAATCCGGGGGCGGCTGTAAGAAACTGCAGATCAATTCCCCTCCACACCACAAGGAGACACCTTGCAGTTTATAGTTGTAAAGGTCAGACCCTCCTCACCTATAAATAGGGGTCAGAAGAAGCTCTTCTTCCTTTTTGTTCACAAACATTTCTATAATGGACTGCTGTTTGCCATGTGTCTTTTGACCACGACCAATGTGAGTAAAAGATTTCTTTCTAATTTGGATTGTTTAAAGGAATGACATTTATTATTTGACTGACAATTATTAGACAACTGAAGTACTTAATTTGAAGATTGTGCATATGATTTGTTTGAATAAATACTGTAATGAATTCATTTATTTTTCCTTTAGAACCATGGCAATCAGCAGTTCAACTGAAGAGTAATATATGTTAAAATAAAAGATTTAATTGAACAAAACTCCGTCTCCTGGTGGTGTGTGGCTCCAGTCGAACAATAACCTACACTGCTGGTGAGCAGAAAACAGGGCTGATTCATTACACGCACCAAGATTATATAAATATAAATGTCATCACCCCAGTCTGCTAACTGGTCACCTGCTCAACCCAACTTTATGCAGAAATCTTATTCAGGGGCTGGCTGGAAGAAATCCCAATAAAGTTGTGCTGAAAATGTTGTATGTTTGAGTGCAGCTCAACCCTGAACGTTTCTGGGAATTTTCAGTAATGTTGGGCATGTGTGAATATAGCAAAAGAGTATCAGGGAGTTTAAAAGAAAATATTCATGTTTCATGTGGTTTGCATTTATTTTCACACACATTTTTAAATTGCTTGAGCAAATGTGTTTTTTACCTCTGAATTTCTGTCAGTCTATACACAAAGTTGAATCACAAAGACAAACACACACACAGAGACTTTCTTCATGGACAGGCCACTACAGTAAATGCCTTCAGATAGACTTGCGAAAAGGTCAATTTTGCTATTGGACGCTAAGCAGGGTTAAACCCTCAGGTTTAAGAGCAGGTGTGAGCGAGAGGTCTTGACCTTTTTGTCCAGGCCAGGCCTGAAGGCCCGCTGCTTCACATGTGCATCCTGCCTTCCTGCCTTTGGGGAATCATTTGTTCGATACACCTCTCATGAGGTCCATACATGCATGTGTAAGGCTGTGTAGGAGTGACCACACCCGCTCTGACCACCGTGTATCTGAGGAGGTCAATGCTGCCGAGGCTGTCTCGGTTCTGTCTGGGTGCCTCGGCTCTAGTGGAGCACTAAGCTGAGTGGTTGAATTGAGTTAGTGGCTACAGACAGGGTTTTAATTGTTGATTGACCAGTCTGAGTGCTTGTTGTGGCTGGGGTCACGGCAGAGCGCAGGGCTGGGAGGTCCCCAGGCCCCAGCAGCAATTTTAAGACACACACATACCCAAACAGCAAGAAATTGGCAGAAATAGATGGCGAGGATGTGCGTAGGGCTCAGCAAGAGGGAACGATAAAAACCAAGAAACTCCTAGAAAAAGTTAGAAAATTTGTTTTGCTTTATTTATTTTTTATTTGCTTATATAGGAAGTTTGATCTTGGGATTTACAGGGGCCGTGCGATTCGAGGAAACAGAAACGCACACTGACAACAGCGTTACAGTCGCTGTGAGCAGCTCGGGCTTTGAGGTCCACAGATTAGCAAGTTCAATGTTTACTCTTCCACAAAATCTCCGCTCCTTCATCTGTTTGACAATTACAAATTTACTTTGTACCCGTTCCATTCACTTCCTTGCCCCTGCGCTCCCTCCCTTTTTATCCTCTCTTCTCTCTCTCTCTCCCTCTCCAGCCTTCTTTTTCTCTAATTCTGCACGGGAGCCACAAAAGCTCATTCTGCTGTTTTAGTGGGTTAGCTCTTCTCTGCTCTCCTCCTCCTCCTCTTCACCTCCTCCTCCTCCTCCTCCTCCTCCTCCTCCTCGGCTCACAGCAGGTGCCCGTCCTCGGCTAACATTTGTTATCTCTAATCCTGCAGGTTCGGCGCACAAAAAGAGCGTAGTAAACTCTCTCTCAGACCTAATCCCACCACTCCTTTTTTGATGGCGCTCCCCTCGCCCTCCTCTCCCTTTTTTCTCCCCTCACTATCTCTCTTTTAGGCTGCTTGGGGGGGGGGGGGACACTCTACTTCTCTGATTGCCACATAGCTTTTTATCACCATGGCCTTCAATTTGGGGGGCAGCTGTTGGTGGAGGAGTGTGTGTGTCCTTTTCCCCCCTCTGTTCTTTATACCTTCAATTCCAACTCTCTTTTTCCTTTCTCCCTGCCTCTGTCTCCTCTCTTTTCCCCCCCCTTCTCTTCCCTCGCTCTCTGTATCATTTACAGTCATTTTCTGGCAATTAAAATGGAGCGCTGCTGCAGGATTTTCGCCTGCAGTGCAACACTACAGTGCTGATGAATAATTCTTCACCCTGCAAACTGGAAAGCTAGCCTTTCTTTCATGTCGGCCCTTTGTTGATTTACCATTAAAACTTCCTGCTCCGTGCTATGAGTGGAGGGCCGGCTCTGCGGGAACTCACAAAAAGCAAAAGTAAGGATGAAGCAGTTATGTGTACATATGCTTTCGGGTCATTTCTTTGTCAGCAGATGAGGAAGTCTCTGCATTGCGTGTGTGAGTCATATATATTTGTGTTTACAGTTCGGATTTATGGCAGCAGAGCCTTTTCATTTATGTCCACTGTCTCGTTGTGCACCACTTAGGTTTTTATGCTAATTTTTCTTATCAATGCTTTTCATTACGGCGCTTAGCTGTATTGTGTGAGTGATTAGACGCTCATTCATCTCTGTTTCTCTTTCTTGCACATGCTCACACACACAGCGAGCAGCGACTTATGTGTGGATGGAGTGTGTAGGGGGCTCAGGATGCAGAGGTGGGGTGTGTGTTGGTGGTTTGTTAAATAATGCGAGTCTCCGTGGCCAGTCAAGTTCTGCACGGTTTTCATCATCCTGCTGTGGACTGTTTGCTGCTTCAGGTTTGCACTTTAGTTTATTGACCCAGAAGGGAAAATAAGAGCTTACATTTTCCATATTGAATATCACGATAATAATTAAGGTGTCAATAATAATCAAAGACTTGATAGAAGGAAATAAATCTTACAAGACAAGTTAGACCTTGATTTTTGAACTAGATATTGACAAATAAGTCAAAATGAAAGTATTTCAATTTGTAACTTAAATGACTTCTGCCAATACAAAATAAATACTTCTGCAGAGACTGTTCTAATTGTTAAATCCGTTTTGGTTAAAGCTTGAAATTTCTACGCATGACTCATATCAGGGGGAAAAATTAGACTGTTTGAACAGTTAGAATTTGGCATTTTCCACAGAGTTCCTCGGTCACCTGTTTTCAGCACTATGTCACTTTGTCAGCTGTCGGTAGTTTTCTCATAAGAAGTGCGTAAACTTTACGGTACCAGTTCACATACAAGCTGCATGAAATAAGTAACCTAGCCTGTCTTAGTACTGTTTGATGCAATGGTTGGGGCTGAGAGATGCAAAGGGACGGTAACAGACGAAGCTAAGAGGAGATTAAAAAAAGAGTGAAAGAAGCCTGAGTGAGTAACTTTTGGACAGGACTTGACATGTTGCACAAAAGCTTGTGCAACTCTATGTATTGCATACATTTTCTGAACTTAAAAGTTGATTTCTGCATTTTAATGTAAAAAACAAAAACAAAAACAAAAAGGACTATATGCAAAAACTGTTTTGCCCAAACATGCAACTTAAGACGGGTCGATGTGTTTTGAAACAGACGCCAGGGATCAAATAAAGTTGTTTCGGCATCAGTATTTTGATGCATTCAAGCTATTGATCTGGCCACCTTTAGTAGCTTCCTTCGACCTGTAGTGCTCGTGTTGTGGCTGAAAACATTCATCTTAGAGAATGAAGAGAAGTTTGGTTCACTCGTTAAAATTATGAACTTATTGGACAGTCTTCTGAGAAGGAAACAGGGCGAACTTTGAAGAGCTTTAACCTGGCTGCAGGGTCTGAATTAGAGCCTGAGAGGAAGCATCTTCCCGCCATGTCATCTGGCTCAGTAGTTATCTCCCAGTCACTTATATGGGCTTCAGCATATTGAACAGCAAATATGAACATGCACTCACTTGGATCCACTGACAGGCACACACATGAGCAAGCAAACACTCAGACACACACACACACACACACACACACACACACACACACACACACACACACACACAAACATACACACAGCAAGTAAACAAACACTCTATTTTTCACACTGTCACACTCACATGGACACAGTCACGCGCTGAAGAGATAATGGTGGCCAGAGGCAGTCTTAGTGCTCTCTCTCTCTCTCTCTCTCTCTTGCTCTCTCTCTCTCTCACTCTCTCTCTCTCTCTCGCTCTATGTCTCTGAGGCAGAAAGCGTGCTCCGGTCCTCACTGTCTGTTAGATTTGATCACCATCACCCAGCTGCAACGGACAGTGCACAGCTCGGCTCAGCTGACGACTCACTGGCACACTCACACACACACACACACACACACACACACACACACACACACACACACACACACACACACACACACACACACACACACACACACACACAGACACACACATACACACTGCTACTGTGCCAGAGGATATTACATGCAGTGTCTGACACCTCTAAATAACTGTTTACTCTGTGTGTTAGTGTGTGTGTATGTGCTTTTGCATCTTATTTGCCTCTATGGCTACCTCTCCATCCATAGCTGTGTGTGTGTGTCTGTGTGAATGTGTGTGAGTGTGTGTTGGTGTGCTTATGTGTGTGTCAGGCAACAACAGGCCTATGAAATGTTTCCAAAATGAACATCACATATTCCCTGCTCCTACATGGCTGTCTCTGTCATTAACATAGGCAGCGTTTATTTCCTTGAAGTATAACTGCTCATTTGAATTGACAATGCCATAAACATATGTAAAAGAGAGTGAAGTATAATTCTACTGTGTGATGATAAAGCAAAATCATTTAAATAAAATATGTGAATGAATTTCTGTCTGATGTGGAGTCTTTTTTTTTTTTAAGTCTGGCGTTACATTTCTTGAAACGTGAAAACTGTGTTGGTGTGAACATAAACATGTAAATGCAGCAGTCATCTGCAGATTGACTCTTTTGGTTTCTTTTTCAAACCACACACACACACACACACACACACACACACACACACACACACACACACAAAATAGGTTTTTATGAAGCTGTGACAGACAAAAGGCAACTGTGTATATCTATGTGTGTGTGTGTGTGTGTGTGTTGGTCTGCATACACGTGAGCATACATGTATCTCTGTCTATCTGTCTGCAGAGGTTTTAATAAGACAGAAAAGAGGGGGTACAGTAAATCCTAAATCTGAGCACGCCCATCTGAGGGACCCGAGGGTGCCTTGCTATGATTGACAGGCCTCCTTTCATTGGCGCTGTAGGACGAGGGACGGATTAGGACCGTCTCGCCCTAAAGGGCCATTGTGGCTCCACGTCTCCCAGCTGCTTCACCATGCACCCCTCTCTATAACCAAGGAGGGGCTCTTATTTGTGTGTGTGTGTGTGTGTGTGTGTTTTGTGAGTCTGTGTGTTCGGGTGATGTGCGGTGCATGGCATGGGGGGGCCTGACCTTCTGTCTTAATTCTCTGATCTGTTCAATATAGCAAGATGTTACCGTTGATTCAAAATCTTTGTTGGCTTCAGTGAGAGAATTTAAGCGTAAAACCCGAAAGCATACAAACACAACTAACACCTTTCACACAGGGGCCCTATTCTAACATGCATATGATTTTGTTCCAATTTCCCGTGATTCGATTGTGTGCTGTTGTTTGATTGTTTCTTGAGATCTCAACTTGTTTAGTTTGTAATCGCAGGATACCAGTTTTCCTGTGATCACAAATTAATTAATTCATTAATTATCTTCTGAAATGTTTGAGAAAACAATCGAAATGTACACAAGAAAATGAAGGAAAATTAGCTGCATGGATGCATGTCCGCTTAAGGGCTTCCATACTTTCAAGATTTCTGACGCGATAATGTAAAACTTGTGTTTGACATGGGCTTCATACTGGTCATTCTCTCTTGAAGATTTTAGTTAAACTTAAAGAAAAGAAGAAAAAAAAAGGGTAATGTTAGTTTTCAGACTTCTTTAAAGCTGCAAACGAGGTGGTAAAGAAAAGTAGACTACTAAAGTAGTGGGTATGTTATGACTTTGCAGCAGTTTGGAAAAGATGGAAAATTAAAATGTTTCTTAACAGTCAGATTGCCACTCACATTTTGAACACACTTGTCCTTCTCAAGGGGTTCACTCTTTATTTGAAAGTGCTCTTGAGCAATCATGGAGTTGTACTGTTGTTCCCTGTGCTGTGACCTGAGCCCCAGAGGTAGCACAAGAGGGAAAAAGTGACGCTCACATGGCTTTAAAACCAGGTGTGCTGCTTTACATGCCTGTAGCTATGCCCCCAGTCTGGTGTGTAACAGAGGGCCCTAACATCCAGACTAGTTCAGCTCAACAGCCGTAAGTCTTTATCCTTCATCATCAACATCATGTGATTGACTAGTTAAACTGGTTGTGCGCCCTCTTTAAAGGATAAAAACAGTGATCTGAATCTGCTCTTCTGCATCTCCTTGTTTTGAACTCCGAGTCTTTATTCAAGATCATATCTGGGTTGAATATTTAGTTGTAAAAAATAGCCATGGCGTGTTTTTTTTATGATCAATAATATAAAAGATGAAGTGAACATTTTTCGATTACTTTATACGTGTGTTTGCCAGAGAGAGGGAGAATTCACTACTTGCAAACACATGCCATTAATTTGACCTTTCCAACCTTTCTGCTGCTTCCCTGGAGTTTCCCATCCGTTTCAAAATGGGCCTTGTGGGGAGTTCCTCAGGGGGGATCCTTCTGGGTTATGAGATCCCTGGCGTGGATGCTGGGCAGGGCGGGCGTGCTGGCAGTGCAGCAGCACTGGCGCAGTGCTATGCCAGGATTGGGAATGCCAGAGGCCTGCCACACTCCTGCTGGGAGCCTCCCGGGCAATTAGACTGCTGTGGTAGTGAGCTGCTGTCTGAACTGTAAAGCAGAGGAAGAGGGGAACACGACCAGTGATTAGAACGATGTAACAGTATGTGTTGACACTGTGTTGACTCGAGCTAATGCAGTGCAAACAGATGTATTGTTTCAGGTTCAAGTGAGCCATACTGTTAGCATGCGCTCCCTGTTAAAACTCGTGAGCATTTTGTTCTCAAAGTGTGTGTGACATGATAAGTCCTTGGAAGATGAGCCTTGATTTGATATGTGCAAAGGGTGAAAAAGTTGCCCTCCTTCTATCCATGTCCCTGTCACCCCAGCGGAAAGAGGAGTGAACCGCTCTCACTCTGACTGTCTCTCCTCCTTTCTCTCCTCTCCATCTCTCCGTCTGATGAAAGCGGAGCTCTGATCGCTTCGACAACAAAGGGCCCCGGCCGCCTGTGTTTGGATGAGGCTCTCCTTTCTTCTCTCCTTCCTCCTCCTCCTCTATCTATTTCTTCTAACCCCCTCTGATCTCACTTACTCTCTTTCCTCCATGTCGCCCCCCCCCCCACACACACCCCTCTCACCCCCCCCCATCCCTCCCTTCCTTTCTGCTCTATCTCTCGCTGCCTGATGCCACTCACTGGCGTTGCTACTCCGTTCTTCGTTAGGGCCTCAGCGATACAATCAGGGGACGGAATTAAAAATCAGAAAGTGTCCTTGTCGGAGAGACACCCCGGATGGCACACTTTGATGTCTCCTCGCAAATTTGAAATTCATATGTTGTCACACTTCATTTTACCCCCCCTCCCCCCCCCCCCACCCCTCTCTCTCGCTTTCTGCTTTTCTTCGTCTTCCTCCTCCATTTCTCTGTCAAGTGCCATCATGTACTATTCAGTTAGAAAAAGGGAAACGAAGAAGGACGTATGACGTATTGAACAAGTGTTTCTGAACGCCCTTTCTTGTCTTTTATTTTTCATGTTTTTACTTTGTGAAGAAGGCGGGAAGACATAATGAATCATTTAATTTTCTTTTGATTGTAGGTGCCTGGGTGCGTGGGCTTAGAGGTGGATGACAGGGAGTGAGGGACCTCAGGACGGGGTGGAGATGTGGCGGCGGGGCCACTTTGATGCTATATCAGAACCCGCCGCCAAGTCAAAGCTATTTGACAGAGTGAGGAAAAGTGTGGCTGCCTCACACTCTGGAGCGCACGCACATATTCAGACAGGCACATAAACTCTCTGGCAGAAATCCTCGCCGGGTCCCCAGTGTAAAAAACAAATAAATGCACATGCTGTACGAGTTTCTCTCCGCCCTTCAGAATAAAAGACTGGAGTTTGGACATAATCCTGTTATGGTTTCAATAAAAGAAACATCAAAACATATTAATTTTACACTGAATAGCGTGAGTCACTGTGAGCGCATTGTCGATCTCTGAAGGCATCCCTCTTGTACAAGAAGTGAGTAAGAATAATTAGTAATGAGTCAATGACATTAATAAACAGAAGCCTTCAAAGAGAAATCTGAGGAGCTGCATTTAAGAAAATGACACATCTCTGGACACATTTCTCATTCTTGTCTTGAAGAAAATGAGGGAGCTCATCACTGGTTCCTTGATAGCCCCTCCCAGGACAGTTACAAATGGGCATGAAGGTGGGGTGGGGATTGGGTGAGGGGGTTGGATGAGCAGAATGGGGTTTGGAGAAAGGGATGGGGTAGTCCCATCGGTCCCACTGTACCCCAGATTCATCATTAATCACTCCTGCTGAGCCCCTCAGACCCTCCCTGTCCTCCTTACCACCCTTGTCTTCCACCTATAAGACCCACTCCCCAAGGTGGTGGCAACCCCCCCCCCCCACCACCACCACCATCAACACCACCCGCAACACTTGCCCCTCCTCAAAACAACAATTTCTACTATCTAGCACCTCAAGAAAGTCTTTGTCTCCACATCTCTTTCTTTTATATGTCCAATCCCCTTCCTCCCCTTTTTTTTTTCTCTTCTCTCACTCACCATCTGTGTCTTTTCCTCTCTGTGCTACTTTTTTTCTATCTTTTTTTCTCTTTCTTTGTGACAAATGGGTTTTAATAAAAGCTGACAGAGCGATGAAATTAAAGGAGTGCATCCCATGGTCGGCTATAGCTCCAGCTCGAGCGTGGCACTGACATATTTAAAACAGGGCCTTAATTCAGTAGCCTGCCCCTGTCTTACATCACCGGGGCCCCTTCACTGTTATCAGAATCATTATTACTGCCTGACACTGTATTGTTGTTCTAAAAAAAGATCAACTAGAAGCAGAGAAGACAAGCATTTAGCAGCTCGGTTCGTCCTTGTGCCAACAGTGACCCCTATAAAACAGTTTATTCCATTGACCCTATTAGTGGATATTAGGCCCCATCTCCCATGTTGCCTCATTACAGCCCTGGATCGTAAAAAAAAAAGGAAGGGGGTTGGGATGGAGAAGGAGGTGGCCAGGGAGACAGAAAGCGAGTGCGCGTCTTTTCCAAGGGAACCCTTCCATAAGGAATAACTGACACGGAGGACTTACCCACGCCTCGGGAGCTCTTGCCCGACGTTAGAAAGCATTGTTTTGTTGGATTATGGGGTGAGGAGGGGAACTTAATCCCCTAATTTTTAATCTCTCCTGATTCCAGAGGGATGCATAAGAGACTGGGGGGCTTCCCTGACACAGCTTGGGTAGGTGGGTTGCAGAGAAGGGGGTTCCGGGGGGAGGGGTGACAGGGAAAAGAAAAGAGGAGGTTTCTAACAAAGGGGCATATGATATTTTTGGTGGGGCATGACTCAATTGCTCGTGGAAAACTTTTAGGACAACATTAAAAAAAACAAAAACAACCTTTGAATGCAGCATTATCTTTTGCCCTATGAAACTCTTTGGAACAGCAGGATGCTTTGTGAGAAAGTTCTCAAACTCAAAATATCAGGAGTAAAAATCAAGAGTAAAAAGATAGCGGCTTGTGAGTCTGTTGCAACAAAAAAATAATTCCAATCCTATTTGTAGTCCGTGTGCTTCACAACATTCAGAATCTTTCTGTGACAGTGATAACATATCCTTCTCTCCAAACATTTCTGCTTTGTCATTTCATCCCCTCGCCTCCATGTGTCTGGGTGTGTGGATAATTTCTCAGACAGCTTACAGTGACAGGCTTTTGGGACGGAGGGGATAAGTTGTCTGGGAGCTCATCCCTATAATCTGTGAAGGATATACAGGGTCTCCCCAGGCAGGATACAGGGACTGTTCACCTGCAGCATTAGCCAAATAAGATTAGGAGCTGGACTGGAACCCAAACACTCGCTGTGGGCGGAAATATATACGTGAGTATATACAAAATCTCATAGGAAGAAATTTGTTTGAAATTTTTTAAGCTGGAAACACACTTAACACCGTTTGCAATGGGAATTTCAACATCCAGTTGATGCACAAAAACGTATGAGGGGAAAGAAGGGACATCAAACCTCCGACTGGGTTCAACTGAAGGCCTCTTTCAAATGGAAAGTTAGCTGTGGAGCGGTGCGGGAAGCGAAGCAGGACGGATGGAAACAGGGACGGAGGAGGGAGGGTTGTCTCGGGCGGACACAGAGAGTTAGAAATCATTGCGTCCATTGACAGAGTAACCTTGGGCGGCTTCCAGCGTGACTGAGAGAGTGAGTGAGCGACGGGGTCCTGGAGCCGGGCCAAGCCGAGCCTTTTGTGCCAGCAGCCGCCACATTCCAATCAGCCACGGATATTTATACTCCGGGCCTAATTGAAAGGTTGGCTTGTGAACCATCTGCATGCACCCACACTCCAACTCCCCCTGCAAGACACACACACACATATACATACACCCACACACAGAGGCAGACACACGCCTTAGATCGTAACCACTGCAGACACAGCCAGCTTTGACCCGCAGAGGAGAGAGGCCAGACGTGCTGCATCTGTGGCGGCTAACATCCTGTGATGGCAGGATAGAAAGGGTGACTTATGGTGAAAGTATTTCAGCCAAAGGTTAAATTCAGAATTTGTTTCCTGTTCTTTATTTTTTATTTTGCCTTGCAAAAATGATGCAAAGAGATCAGGGAAAGGAGTGGTTACCTGAGCCATTGGCCTGGATATACAAAGGCAACAGGCAAGGCAGGCAACTACTTGGGGCCCCAGGCCAGTATGCGGCCCCCCAGCGGCTTTAAATGTACACATTTTACAATGACAGTCAGAGGCCTCCCTAATGGGGCCCCATCTGAGAGCGCTCACTCTCAATGCCCTGCTTAGTGTCGTGTGCATTATTTCTGTGAAAATAAAAATGGACGCTGGTTGGAGGGGCCCCCAATGAATGTTTGCCTAGGGCCTCAGCAGACCCTACAAGCACCCATGTGCATATGCATGACTGAATCATTACAACATCCACTTTCATGCTCTGTGTTCGCCCTTATGTTTTAAAAAAAAATAATAATTAAATAAATAAATTAAATACTTAAGTCTCTTAATTAGCTACAAAAGCTAAAGACACCATCAGCGACAAGATTGTTCATTTTAAATATAGGATTTTCACTGACAACAAACTTTTTTTAAACATTTTCCAACGCAAAGATTCTTAATGAGGGACAGATTCAGGTTAAGTTTTATTTGTTAAAAAGGATTACATAAACATGTGACAGACACAAAGTGTAGCGGCGATGAGCGGTATCCCTCAGTCCACATGGGGCTCCAACACTGTCACAAACCTAAACTTCCTCACAGGGGTTTTATAAATGAATTCGATTAAAGCTAGAGATAAGATTAAACATGTAATCCTTAAATTGTCCAAAAGCTGGGATTTGTAAGTGTTAGAAAGTCAAAGAAACAAAAAAAAAACATTAAGCAGCTTAAAAAAACCACAGGGGCAACAAACCTCACGCCTAAAGCATGCTAATCTGTTAAGAGGTTGTGATTGCACATAAACAATATTAGATAACAGTTCATATATCTACTGTCATTTTCCCTTGAATACAGCCTTCAACATAATAGCAACAGCATCAATAGCGACAGTCTGGCATGGGAACTTTTTAACTGGTGGTAATTCCTACAAAGTGAGCCGACCTGTACTATCAGTGTGCAGCTGAGGGAGTCTGGCAGCTGATAAAAGGAGCTGAGCACCAGTATGAGATAAATGACTTGATGATTGATTACCGCCTGAAGCAGCGAAATGAGCACAGCACAAGAGCAGCCAGAGACGTTTGTTTTAACCAACATTTTCTCACAGTTACTTCTCTATATCACCCAGCAATGACTGGGTGTTACAGGGTTGATAGGTGAAGCTTTAAAAGATGTTGAGAAAACGGTGACTGTCATCATCTGCCTCATGTACACATGTACTGTGTTTTTTTCCTTTAATGCAATAATTCTCATCTTTCAGTGAAAAATATTCCTCTCAAATCTAGAACAATATTGCAAACTGTAATCCTTTATTATAGACCCAGCTCTTTGGACTTATGAGGGTCTGTGGAAAACAGAGAAAGTAAGTAAATCAACTATATCTTAACCCAGCTTCGATTCCACTTTCCTCACTCAGAGGAATAAAGCCTGATTCAATTTGGTTGGGACAATCTAAAAAAAAGAAGGAGTTGCTTTACCTGTCTCCACTATTGTAAAGGATATGGAAGGCAATTACATTTTTAGGAACATGCGATTAAATGCTAAAACAAATGAAGTCCTACAACAATTTTCAGAAAGATGTAAACTGATAATATCCAAATGAATCCATCGTTCAGCTGGTTCACTCATGGCTGTAATAAAATCATTGGTTTTAAATCCAGCCAGTATCCTCCTAACTCTTAATCTTCACATCAAATCTAATCTGGAAATCTTAACTACAAGTTTAAATGACTAACTAACCACGTGCCAAACAGCAAGCCAAAACCAGGGCTCCAGGGAGCCGTGGCAGAGTGAAACACAAGTATCCGACTTCTGTCTCACAAGCACAGAAATGCAGCAAAGGCTCATGGGATCGGGTAACTAAACCCACTGATTAATGCACAATTAGTGTTGTGTTGTGTCAGTTAACAGGATGGAGCTGATGGAGTTTGCAGCAATGGTGAGGAGTGTGTTAAAGCTCTCGGCGGGCATCCAGCTGGCCCTTCGCTCATCTCTGGGACGTGCTGGGCTTCCTCTGCCAGCTGGCACGGGAACACAGCGTCATGTTCATTCATGACAGGCATCTCCCAAAACTTGTGAAAACCCTCATGATTCTTGAATGCTCCTTTCACGAGACGCCTTCAAAAGGGGAAAAAATAGGAAAAAAAAGACAGAAAGAACACCTTTTTTGTGTGTTCTATGCCAAGGACATTTAGGACAGCTCAGAAAAGTTTTGTCAATAAGTTGCCCGGAACATTATTTAATGTCTGTCATGTACGATGTCTCTCACATTTACATTGCCTAAAAAGAAGTTTAAACTACTTTGCAACAAACATCAAGTACGTGCTGACTCTTGAAAAATCGCAAAATGATACATATTTTAAAATGTCAGCATGCACACTAAAGAAAGCAAAGTTTCTGAGCGTAGAAAGTTGTGCTGTACAATTCAAGAAACAACAGACTGCAGAGGTTTTTAAATAAGGCGTTTTATTTCAGTAGTAAAGGGCCGCAAGTTCACGCTCTTTGAATTGATGGAGTTTCAAAGTTCTCCATCCATCATTGCATATCATCTGCCATGAAAGTATCAAAATGTTGATTCATTGACTGGTTCATGCATTAGCAGCTTTCTAACACTGAATTAAGTCCAATGTTAGTCGTTTTTGGTAAAACACTAAAAGGCAGGTGATGCGTGAACTTTTTCAGTCCATTTAACACCTCCATATTTCAACAGTTTTTCTCATTACGTACTTCTACCTGCAAAGTTTATGAAAGCAGTCAGACAAATGTTGTGGAATAGAAGTTTTAAATCCTCCTCATTAGGTGCAAACAGAAGCTAGACAAAATGAAAGAGCAAAAAAAAAAGAATAAATGCTCTTGTTTACGGGTCAACATATAAGAAACCCTGTTTTAAATGTGTCCGCAGTAAACACTTTGATTGACATCTTGCATTAAATCGCTTTCATGTTTTAAGAAAAAGTAGATGTAAAAAGTAGTGGTAAAATAGAACGCAGATTCTTCTGCAAGTCGGTGATATAAAATGTATTTAAAAACAGTTATTATTCACTCATCTTAATTGCCTGAAGTTGAGGAAGCAAATGTGTTTTAAAAGTAACAAAAAATGAGACAATAAATGGTCTCTTTAAATCGTTTAAATGTGAATGAGTCAAATGCATAAGCAGCTTTTTAAAATATTGAATCTACTTAAGTTTAATACAGATTTGTTCCTTTATATCATAGAAACACATGGTCACTCTTCACTTTTCAATTTTATTAGGTGAAAGAATCCTACCAGCAAAGTTAAGTGAAGCAATAAATGATTTGTAGCAGCATAGACACTATTTCTCCTCCCTCTGAAATGCATTGGAACTGATGAAAAACACAAACAATTAATGTATAAAAGTATAAAGGCAGCACTTAATAAACCCACTAGGGTCCATTTTACAACATTAGGACACAGTGTTCACTTAAGAGAATTTGTATACAGTATGTTAATAGGATGGATTGATGCAGCTTGTGGACAGAGCGGTGTCTCTATCCAAGGTACTGAATCACTGCATTTTGGCCTTTCAGCAGGAAACACAACCATTAGCACGCTGCTGGGGAATGGGGATAGCCTGCCAAATGCAAAATCATCCTCTGTTCTCCCTTGGCTTGTGCCTGTGATAAATCAAAATGCCGAACAACAATTAGCACTCTGTTGACACTCTATTCACATCCAACAGTTGATACAGGAAGCTAGCCAAATGATGTAGAACACATCTTATTGTCTCGCCAAGTGCATCTGCTATCATCGGCAGAGGATATCCATCCACTTGTTATATGAGCCTGTGAAAACCGGTCTGCAAATTCCACTTAGCACCAGAGTAAACTGTTGTACAATAGATTACCGCCGCTGCAAATTTACACTACATACTTACTGTGGGAAAGACACGAGGGACAATTAATCCCCGTCTGATTAAATCACTCACAGAATATGAACTTACTGCGTATGCCTTACAGGTCAGACATACAGCAGCGTGTCCTCCTTCTTTACATTCAATAGGAAATCATTCGCTCAAAGCAATCAAACATACTTCAATAACAACAGAGATAAACAACACTCATCCGGTCTAATCTCTCTGCGGACCTCCAAGCTCAATCTATTAATTACCTAGTCTCTGTGTTTTTTACTTGGGGGCATTAGTAATGATCTTTAAATATTAATTTGGCTTTGTCCAGGGACTGATACGTGGGCCCTGTTGTTGTCTTCTGGATGTCTGGTTGTCATGTCAGAGGCACACTGCAGTGGGAGGTAAACCTGGATAGCCAGAGGAGAGCTTAGGCTGTTTGGCAAACAAGTGCACAGTTTGTTTGATGATCACAAAAAAAAAAAAAAATTCTTACATACTTCTGAAAGATGTCTTTTTCTAGTTTTTTTTACCCCCCAAAAATCAACTGACTAAATTGTTGATTTGTGGTGATTTTTGCAGAAAAAGGTTCAGTGGTGGGTGGTTCATGTTGTGCTGAGTAAGAAACTGTTCAAAGGCCTGATGTATGAAAAGAAGAAGACTGAATGCAAGTATCCTCTTTGATCCATTTTATTACTGTTGTCATGCATTCACCCTTAATTTCCAGTACCTGTTTGAGGTATCTCTGCATGAGAAACTTACCTGTCTGTAGTTAGGCCTACGCCACAGTTAATATTTTTCTCCGATTTGGAAATCAAAGAACAACACAGGCCAAATAAAACAGGGTAAATAAGGGGGAATTGTCTGGAGGGATGTAATAAAGATGTGAAGACTCTCAGTATCTGTCTCCTGACCACCAGCGAGGCAAAACAAACCGTAATCACAAACAACATCAGAGTCAAGTTCAGGCTTGTTGTACCAGCAGGCCTTCAGAGGATAGTATGTATCTTCGTTTAGGCTGTTTTTAATAATTAATCCGATACATTTATTTATCACTCTCCATCGTGGAGATACCCAGGTGAGTTGAGTTTCTCTCGGGATGAACGCTCTGGGGAGGGGGAGAGAGAGGAAGATTCCTCTCTGTGTTTTCCCCTCTTCTATCTCTTGCTCTACATCAATGTTTGTAGCCCTGAGCAGAGGAAGCCAAGAAAAATTCAGATTTGGCCTCTGTCCACCTTACCTGAAAAAAATACTCTATATCAGCACATTTCCAAGAGTTCCAATGGGCCAAAAGCTAGGAGCGAGGGGAACGGGAGAGATTGCAGCTGTGAAGCTAATTGGCTGGCTTATTCTAAATAGCCGGATTTCTGTTTTCTTTATATTTTAACTTGTTGTCTGAGTACAGTCATTGTTGTCTTACATGATTCTTTCCCTCGTGGTGGAAGTCAAGTCAGGTAGTAAAGCTGCAGAGCGGCATGATAAGCTTTACTCAGTTTCAATATTTGTTAGATCATAGATCTTCAATCCCGCCACATGCTGTGATCAAAGCTTCCTTTCAACTTCAACCTATATTGAAGAGCACATCATTTGTAAAGACATATGCAGAGGTTTTTTTAAGTATGTGCCCTTGCTGTAAAACATATGGGTCCAAAGTGCTTTACACAAAAACACTGCATCACTTAGATTAGGGTCATTGGTGTTTATTTTTTTTATGATGCATCCCTCCCAGCCTTTTTAAAATTTCCTCTGAACCAAATTCAAGCTGAAATCTATAATTTTCTGTGATCTTTGCCTATCTGGTGCTCATCTTGACATCCGACCACAACTTGACCGCATGCCAAGTTGGGGGTGAAACCAGCACAAACAGGGAGCAGCTTAACAAATTACCACTCTGCTGCCAAGTCCTGGGAGGAAGGAAGAGGCACAGCAGCTTAAAAATAAAGAACTAAAACCCCTGCTTCAGAGACTGAGAAACCCCAGAGGGTGAGGGGTGAGGAGGAAGAGAGAGAGAGAGAGAGAGAAGGTGGGTAAAGGCACATGGGGAGAGGAAGCAGAGGGTAAAAAAGGAGTAAGATAAAGAGGCAGAGGGAGAGTACAAAAATGAGGGAACAGAAGAGGCTTGATATGATTTCAATGGAATGTTTGTTGACAGTGCTCCGTGGCCCCGGGCCCTGGGATAAATGATTGAACACTGCGCCTGTCAAAGCCAGAGGATTTCTGTAGGCTTGTGTTTCTCTCTGCGCTTTTTTGCTAGAGGGAAGGTAGCAGTCAACTAATTGACACAGAATTAAGCATGAAACACACTAAGCGCAGCCCTCTTCTGCCATGGCTGGCCTCTACACCAAAGAGGCGGCTTCCAGCCAGTTAAAGGCTACAGATGAAAAACACACACACACACACACACACACCTACACACACACACACACACACACACACACACACACACACACACACAGTACATGCACATGTAAGCCCATATTAAGATGAAATCAGACGTTCAAATATACAAGTGTGAAAAGGAGAGAAAATGAAGATAAACATCCGAGCAGATGGCCCACTATTCAATTACACTCGATCAGTAATTCAACATTTTAACACCCACACAAAAGCATATCAGCAAAGCAAAAACGACAGTGGGTACAGAAGGATACACAGAGGTACATAAGCAAACAGTATAGACTTTCCCTGTGACAAATTGCTCCATGAGAAAGTAATCCTTCAAGATTAACAGTGTCATTCTCTGCCACACCTTGCGTATTATGCTCAGGGGGCTGCGATCTCTGCCGCAGGCTTCTGGCAAATGACTTACCAGGTGTGCATTTGTGCTAACTGTTTTTACTATGCTCCAAAAAGCCGAGCTCATGTTAGAGAGGGGGGAGAAAAGAGAAGAAGAAAGAGAGGGTAACCAAAAGGGACAGTTCGAAAGGGACAAACAAATGGTCTAAAGAATCGAGGGCTGTGCAGGGAGAGAAAAACAGCTAATAATAAAAATTAAATGTGCAGTTCAAGGGGGAGATGGGAATTCACTGCTGTGAATGCCTTGTGCACAGGTATTCAAGTGGCGGGGCTTTTGTTTGCCATACACTTGCCTGTGATTGAGCGATGCATGGGTCGACTAAGGTAGAGCAGAGGTGGACCTTTAGCTGTAAATAAACAGCACCACCCGCTGAAGCCCAGCCAGTAACACAGTAGTGCACAAAGAGTCTCACCTCATTAAAACTTGGTGCTGCGACAACAAAAACAACATGACTAAGCAGCGGGTGTGAAGGGTGGGGCACACTGAAAAAGAGAAAAAGAGGAGGGAGGGGTTTGTGGAAATAGTCTGGGCAGCAGCAGCTCCATATCCATCCACCTCATCGCCACGTGGATGCCCTTGTGAAGGAGCTGGAGACAGGGAAAGAAAGGCAGAGGAGCTGAAGAAGGAAAAGGAGGCTGCAGGGTCAAAGGGCCAACCCCATCCTGCTGACTACCGACCAATCAGGATGTGTCCTGCGCTGTCTTGGAGGGAACAGAGGGGGTGGATAAGGTGAAGAAGAGTAGATAAGCAGGGAAAGAAGGAGGGTGGGTGGACTGCGAGGCGAATCCCCAGGGTCAATTATCCCGGCGAAGGAGGTACTGTAACCAACACTCTGCATCTCATTTGCAAGGCAGCAGCAAAGGTGCACCTGAGCACGGCTCGTGAACGTCCTGCCACAGCACCCAGGCAATTAATGTCTCCTTTCAATGACATGTGCTGCTCAGTGTGACAGCGGCTGGGCAGCTGTGGGCTGGGCCAACTGGCTAAAAGAGAAGGCCTTCGTGCTGCCACTTGCCTTCCCACAGAGACTAATTTCACACGGAGTCCCACCTTTGTTTCACAGACAGTCTGAGTTAAAGGGGTTTGGGTTCTAGCCTTACAACACACATGCAGACACACATTGATGCACACACACACACACACACACACACACACACACACACACAGATTTGTACGTCTTATATTACACATACGTCTCTTCCAAATTTGTGCACAAGACCGCAGACATATAAGCTGCAAAATAACTGCTCGTTGACACAATGTTTGTGCTGCTGTTCTTTTATATAATATATATATATAATGTGAGGATGACACTGGATGAGTTGTCAAGTTCGAGTTTCCAAAAAGGAAGAAAGAATATATGTTCTCAAATTCACACATGTATCCTTAATATTCATTGGGTCTGATGGTTGTTTATGATGAAAAGTCAAAGGTCACAATCAAAAAGGATAAATATCATTAATGACCCATGCTTATGAATAGTTGCATTCATACAAACAAGTTCAGAAATATTTCTTCAGTTTCAAAGAAATAAAAAAAACAACTTTTTCAATTTCCTCAGGCCTTGAGGTTGAACAGGAAAACATTTGACAAACACAAACTGTGACTGTGACATACATGATGCACACAAACACACTTTCACACTCTGCACATTGACTACACTCTAATATCCGTCACTTCTTCTATATTTTGCATATTGAGATGTTTTTATTTTTTAAATCTAAAACTTCTACATTTTACTGTATATGTCTATGTTTTAAGAGTAATTTTTGAGTGTTTTATTGCATGGCCTTTCATCACATTTCACAGCACATCTGTATCAGTGACAAATATAATCTTGAAATTTTGAATGGGGCTTAATTGTATTGTTTCTTTTTTTTGTTGTTTTTTGTTTTTACAAAATAAACGTTGCTGACAGTAAACACTGTGACTCATTTTATTTTATTTTGAACCCACACAGGAGAAAGGACTGAGGAGCAGCCAGATATGAAAAGTAATATTTTGAGTTGTCTTAATTCACACATCTGTCCCAGATTTTGAAGAAGAACCTATTAAACTGTACATGGCATAACTATGTGTGTTACAAGTTGGCATTTCTTTCTTTGAAATACATTTATAAACATTTTATGAAACGAAACTAAATCTTTAAAATATCACAAGACAATCTCTGCAAAATGTATGACAGAAAATTCAATCTTTCAGATGATATTTTTTGCTCTGTTAGCAGGATATTGGATGCTCACCATTGATGTCAGTAAGTGCATTACCATGTAATCAAGTCATGACCTTGTACGTGACCTCATTGCCGCAGGGCATTGCAGCTAGCAAGGCTAACATGAGGCTAATGAGTGCCATTCATTGCATTTGAGTGCAGAGGGAGCATGCAATCGCCTTGACACACACATACTCTCTCTCACACACACACACAAACACAAACACATTCAACAGATCCAACCTTCCGATCACTGCTCCCTACAGCCCTGAAGCTCACAATGAAGCCCAGTGTCTCCCTCAGTGGGCAGTCTGTGCTCTCCTCCCTGACCATCCCCACTCATCCGAGACAGAAATAGGCATCGCTTTGCTTCCCTGCTCATTCTCCGAGTCAACTTGTGGTTGACACACACTGGATGAATGACTACTTCCTCCTGCTCACCTCACCCGACTACTGAGGTGCAGTTCCGACTTGTCGAGTTGGAGACTGAGAGAGAAAAAAAACAAGGAGAAGGGAAGTCGGAGAGAGAGAGGGAGCACGTGTGCTAGTTTCAGTCACAGCAGACACACACACACACACACTCACACACAACACACACACTCACAGCAAAGCTAGCTGGCTTCTGACAGTGGCAGAATTATTATGGCGAGGTGAATATTACCCCCCTGGGACTTCATTTACCACCAGCATATTCACTGAGTTTCTCTGTGTTTTACTGCTCCTCATAATCCACGCCATCCACACACACACTCCCGCACTCATATCGCCATATCACACACTATTTTTATGTCCATGAGTGTTGTCAGGGTTATTATTGAGATCATTATGGGATGTGGGTAGTTTTCACATGCCCCCCCCTTCTTCTCAGACCCCACCCTTTGTGTTGCAGTTTTGAATCTTGGAGACCCCTCGCGAAAGGTTACCAAAGCTTTCCTATTTGAGATTTTATATTTCAATATAGTCTACAAGAACACTCATTTACACAAGCAGTTTTGTGTTTTGCAGCTCGTATTTTTGCAATCTTCTCTTTCTGTTAAACTGATAAAGGTCACTGATGGCTCCTTTTGTTGTGCTGTTTGTGGTCTCTTCCGCCCATTGTGTTAACAAGTCATTAAAAATTGAGCGAAGTAAGGCAGACCAGGAGACATTGCATATGTTTGGAAGCATTATTATTATTAAATAATCATGTTTGTCTCCCAAATTGAGAGTGACTCATGCCACAATATCAGTAATTAGATAAATTATTGATGAGCTAGCGGGTGGGTGAGAGGATGGTCGCTGGTGGAAATGGAATTGCCAAACCCAATTACTGTCTTTTTCTCAGAGTGGCCCCATTAGGGTTGTCACTTGGACCACTAAATGGCGGCACTAATAAAACCACAACTAGCACCCAGCCCACTTAATTAATAGTACGATGATTAATATTTTAATTGCTGTAGATTAAGTACAACCCGCTCTGAAAGGGAGGTTTTACAAGAACAGAGGCTGAACGTCCATGCTTCACGTTTTAAAGTGTCTGACACGTCATGTTTTACAACCATGTTCTCACTCTGAGGGACATAAAACAGGCACACAGTCTCAACGCAGACAAAGGTACGAGTGTTTTAGGGCTGATTTGGACAGTAGGAGACATATTCATGAGTATGCAATTGAAAGATATTTAATGATTATGTATTTTCAGGACATGTTAACCCTCCTATTACATGTGCAAAAGAGAGGTACATGCATGATCAAGGTTGTCCCATTTACAGTGAATCATGTCAACTATAGTAGTAGTAGATAGTCATGAGACATCAGCCTTTTTACAGAGCAACAAAAATAATCCAGTCACGCTGTTTAAAGACTTGAATATGGCTCAGGTGAAAATGTTGGTGCATTTTTTCAAATCATAATTGTTGGATATCTTAACAGTTTCAGATTGAGAAATGTGCTCTACCTCTCTGCCCTTTGCAAAAATGGACTTCAAGACCAGTCTGCCCCCAACAAACACAATACCCCTGAGTTCATGAGTACCATCAGTGCTATGAGGCGGCCGCATACACACAAACATTCATGTACGCCACAATAAAAAGTGACTATCCCTCTTCCGCGAGTACTCATCAAGCCCCTCTCTCAGGAGGGCATGGTGTCTTCCATCCCCGACATGAATAAAACAAGTTGTTATTCTTTTCTAGATAAACACCCTCCAAGTGCCCTCAAACAAGAGGGGGAAACGACACCAAGCTTTGGTTTTCCTTCAGCAATTACGATGAAGATGGGCTCCCCAGACGCTCTCTGGGCTCTGCAAAGTGGTCCTACACCGCACATAGAGCCTGCTTTGCTGGAGGCACACAGGATGGAACTTCAACTCACAAACAAAACCAACTAAATACCTTGCAAAAGCTCCGCTCTGCCTTTCGAACAAAGCATGTTATTCTTTCAATTTGTCAATTCCTTATGTCCATGGTGGTATTAATCAAATTCCCCTTTGAGATTTGAGCTCTTGTTTGTTCATATGAATCCACAGAATGACTCTGTGGGTAAAGTGAATCATTAAGAAGCCTTACTTTGGCCCAGATTTGACAAAGAAGCTGTGAAGGTGTACATTAGCAGACGGAAAAGGTTAAGTGTGGTAAAATGAGAGAGGAAATGTGGTGGACAAATTGAGAAATTAGCAATGTGCGGGTGGGGAGAGTCTCGGAGGACCCGGCGCTGAGGCGAGACCTATTATGGCACATGGCACGAAGCAGCTGGGTGGGTAATTATCATCATGTGTTTTGCAAGGCGCCTTTATCCAGGCCAACATATACTGCATATGACTTGCGCTTTAACCACTTATCTGGCCCATTTAGATCTCTGATGTAGAGTCCTCTGTAGGTATGAATGGGAGGATGAGTGAACATTTTCACCGTTGTTCTGCTTTAACAGAAGGCTGAGATTCCCAGCTGCAGGTGCAGACAAGTCAGTCATATGTGGCAACTTTGGATGTGATGCAGGTGTGCGACCCCCAGCCCAGTGCTGGGGTGGCTGAGGTGGCCTCGCTGTGAACTGGTGCACCTTGATGTCCTTGGGGAAGGTGAGAGAGTGACCCTGTGAATATCCAGCTGGGAGCCTGATGAGCAGGAGGCCCAGATGTGTGTGTGCGTGTGTGTATACACATGTGTGAGTCTTTTAGTGTCTCCATGTGTGCCCACTGCCAGCCTGGTATGAAACAGCTGGCTTCCACCATCTGCTGCTCCTCTGCATCAGCAGCCCAAGAATGTGTGTATATTATATTTGTGTGTGTTTTCCATGTGTTGCAGGTCTTGTGTGTCTTAGTATCAATTAAATATCTTTGCAAACATGTCAAATCAGTTGATTTGAAAATGGCATGAAGGTTGAAAGATTTGTTTATTAATGAGAAATATTTTATTTTTTTATTTTTGAGGAATAAACAAACCCAGTGGATACGCATTTCTCTGAATGTTACACTGAGACGATTGAGTGTATGTTAGCTTTTCCCTTTGGTTGTTAATCATTGGCTCCAAGCAAGCTTGCTCTATCGAACAGACTCAGGGAAGAGAGAGCGAGAAAAGGATTGGGAGGTTGGAGGGTTAGTATGCTAAAATCCCCCCAAAACAAGACACATGAGACATACGGGGCTAGTGTTAATTAGGGAGCCGATATTACAAGATAAATCAGAGATGGAGGGAGCGTTTGGAGGAGAGGGAGATGAGGGAGGAGGAGGAGGAGGGGAAAAGAGAGAGTGAGAAACAGAGAGGGAGCGGGACAGCAGGGTGTTGATTTGAGCAGGGCCTGGGGGCAGCCTACGAGGCAGAAAGGGGAATGATAGACTAGCTAACCAGGCGCTGATCAGGTCTGTGCAGCTCTCTTCCTTTCATCAATAGTGAACAACCAAAGTGGAAAGAAAATGTCTCTTAGCTGCACACTTGTTTGCTTCAAAGTCAGCATTAAACACCATCAAGTGTCACTTGATCTTCGGATAATTAGTTATGCATTTTGAACTTCTGATGACTAAAAGTGCATCTTTCAGGATCAGAGCTCGAAATCATTTTATGTTATGAAAAGTTATGTCATCTGCTGCTTTGTACTCTCTCTCTCTCACTCACACACACACACACACACACAACACACACTCACGCTCACACTACAGCAGTAAGTATCATGTTGCTCACTGAAGACAGTAATGAAAAATGATGTCCCCCTCTACCTCCCCAAATTTCAAATCTAACAGCGGCGGCAAAAGTGAGTAATCTGTAATCGGAGCGATGTGGAGGAGTGCAGCGCCGCTAATGCGACCAGACCCCGCTGTTCTCCGAGGAAGACAGCGCTGGAGGGGAGGAAGGAGAGGAGGAGAAGGAGAGGCAGAGGGGATGAGCGGGAGGAAGAACACACACCGAGGTAGTTGAGGGAATCGCTTCGCCGCAAACATGGCAGAAGGTACGGAACAAGGCGCTCTGTGTGGGCCCCATTATTTTTACTCCCCATTCTCTTTTTCCCCTCTCTCTTCTTTTGAAGACGGCAGGATTTTTCTCCTCCTCCCTGACATAAAAGTAAACAACGTTGCCTGCAGGCACAATTTTCCCGGCAACACAATAAAATGTGCAGTGAATTTATGATGGTCATCCATTAGCTCTTACCAAGGAAACATCACCCGTATCTGTCGTCCATCATTATAATAGAGGGTTAATGCACTGAATTTACATAAAAAAGTCATATTGTCTGCATGAATTATTTACACCCTCAGCTGTTTTTTCCAATTTCCCTCTTCCCCCCCTCCGTCCTCTTGTTCGTGGCGAGGGGGTTTTTGGTCCAGATTCTTGGGGAGAGAATCTGACAGTAAATTTCGCCGTGAGGTGGTCCTGTCGCTGCCACCTCTCCGCCTCGATATCTCTCTCTGTACCTCCCTCCTGCCTCCCTCTCATCCTCTTACTCTGCCTTTGTCTACGAGAGGCAGAGAGCTGGGGTCATTGTGATGCATTGGTTTATGGCCCTGTAGTTGTTATCCAGTCAATCAACATTGAAATGTTCCCACTTCGAAGTAGGTTTTACTGGTAGTCCAGTATATTAAGTCGTACTCAGTATTTGACTGCAAGAATGTAATAGAGAAACCTGAGTTATAAGTATAAAAACAGCCCAAGTACAGATCAAAGTCATTATAAAAGATCATTCATTAGGCCTGTCGCCATGTAATTTAAAAGTGATCACATTTATAAATCACGTGCACCAGTTGAGATTATCTCGCCGTTGTTCTTTAGCCGCTTAATCTGGTAATGCACACAAATGATCCCAGCGTCACTCGTCCTTCTATAAGTGAATTATCTTGATATCACACCCCTGTAATGAAGGCTTGTACAGCGCTAACCGCTGCCTCTCAGACCCTGGGGAAAGGCTCAATGATTGAGCAATTATGACAAGCTCAATTACTGTCATCATATTATCATAGCTAATCCAACTCCGCCATGCTGCGCCTTCCACTGCACTGATCACAGCGCCTTCTTCACTGTCACCGAGGTGAGAAAGTGCTGTCACTGACACCGCCTGTGCTCCCATGAACACGCTCAAATGAATATGTGGCAAATATGTCAATCTAGTAGTGCCTGTCTCTGCATCCGGCTTTCTGCTGGATGTCTCTGGGATGGATGTCTTAATTTTTTCTAATTCCGGCTGACAGTGCCACAGGCGCTCTTGCGTGCCGAGCTAAATTTGTGAAGCGCCATGACAGAGTGCAGGTTTTGGGAGTTATCCGCTTCCCCTTGTACGGCTAACATGCATCGAAGGAGAAGATGTGAAGCTGCTGCGAGTCGTCCGGTTGCGCAGTGAAGCATACTGAAGCTGCTAGAAGCCTTGAGGGGGAAAAAAAACGTCCATGGTATAGTGTAAACTTAAGAAGGAACCTGTACTAATCAATGACCTCACAACCTTTTGGATAATCCTCAAACAGTGGGAGTGACACAGGTCATTTAGAGATGTAGATGAGGCGGTCAGTGTGTGGGGGAAAGTCAAAGACAAAAGTTGCACTGAGCAGGTGTTTTGCAGAGACAGTAGGAGTGATGCCAGAGGTGTGGAGGAAGGTGAATGGATCAATTGGAGCTGAGCCTCAGGTATAACCTATTCTCATCCATATAACATCCTTTTTACTGCCTCTTCTGCTAACGTTGTGTGTTTTCTTTCCCGTGCAATCTCGTTTATTCCACACAGCAGTATGTTTCTCCTGAGGGGCCTGATCCCTGCTTTCTCCTGAGCATCGCTTCTCAGTGCCGTTAAGGAGGTTGGGATTACAGGTCAGAAAAAAACAGCCACCTCCCTTGGCTTGCATCGATCACCCGGCCACACGTTTAAGGAAGTTGTGAAGCTGAAGGAGTGAACTGTTGAAGTAAGAGGATAGGTTAGTGACCTAATCCTCGGCTGTCAAATGAAACTCAAAGCTCCTTTGTCTAAAGTCTGAAGATTTTAAAGTGCTCTGATTTTATAACATTTATTTTATGCAAATGCAAAACTCATGCAGCATTAGTCGCTGTAATAATGGATGGTAGTTCAAACTTTCTGAGTCATGTTGTGGTAAAAACAAAAAGCTTTCTCCCTCTCAACAGTACACCCATTTTATTTTGAAAAAAACTTGAACTGATTTGTCTTTTTCTGTAGTTTTATTTGGATGATAAAAAGCTCCAATCAATTCATTGTTTTAACTAAGAGGTCTGAATCTGTAACACCCAAAAATAATAATGAATTGAATAATTATTATTATTATCATTATTATTATAAAATATCATACATTGTTTGGATAGTTGTGTTAACTCACTGTGAAGTATTTTTGTTCTCTGTCTTATTGTCATGTTTTTGTGTTATTTTGCTTTACAATGTGTTGCCTTCTCGTTTTTTTTCTCCATATAAAGAAATCATTTGTGGACGTGTCATCATTTCAACCCATGTTTGCTGGTATTTATGTCGTATAACAGATTGATATCCACCAACACAAAGATTTGTTTAAAGGTTTATTTTGGGCTCTTTATGCCTTTATGGATTATAATCTGAAGTTTAGCCCTGTCGGTCTGAAATCAAAGCACAGCTCCTACCGACTTCTACTTTCTCACAACTTACCAGAAAAGTAAACTAATCACTCACTTTGAAACAAAATATCCCATGATGCCGAGAAGTGCTGAGAAGAACGTAAGCAGGTCAGTTTACTGTACAAATAGGGTGGCAAACAAATTTGCATGTCAAAATTAAAAATCAATGTGTTCCAGCTCACCTAATGACCAATCTCCCCACTGCTGCTCCTGGGCTCTGATTAACATTCAGGGGGGTTCAGGAGAAAATGTTAGAGCAAAGCATTAATCTCTCTCAGCAAAAAAAGGTTGTATCTTCTGACAGGTGGGTCAAAGTTGCCGTTTAATCTAGCCCATAATTTCAGAAATGTGCTGACAGAGTGTATTTTAATACATTAAAAAAAAGCTGGCTGTGTTTGAGAAAGCTCAGAGCGCGACGCCTCAGCAGGAAGTCTGTGTACCCACATCAGACGGAGTTATGGCATGGTGGAAAAATGGGAAGAACACAGGGGAATCAAAAGGGAACCAAAAATAAAAACTGCCTCTGAAGAGGGAGACACTCGTTATAATAAATAAGGACATTTAGGGGATTAGGATGTCATAATCAGAGGGATTATTGCTTTTAAAATAACTCTTACTTGTTGCCATTAATCTCAATGGTGCAAACACGTCCACTCATCCACAAAAGTACAAATCAACGTCAAATTGCAGAAAAACAAGGCTACAATCAGAACAAAATCAGTGAATGGTTGACCAATCTACATCACTCCAATATTAATACAGTTATGTTTTAGTTTGCAAAAATTATAAAATGATCTGTTTTTATCCCAGGAGATAAGAGGTGAGTGCACAACGTTTACTTGAGCCAAAGCTGAAACTTTGACATTTTTTTTAAACCAACAGTAAAAGTGCTTGGATTTTTTTCAAGCCCTTAAAGACCCTAAACCTGCCACGACTATCTATTTGCTCGATGGCCTGCACTTGACTTTATTGGCCATTGGCAGGAAGGTGCCTTCAGAGGTGTCCTGCTCTCCTATTGAAAAATGTGTCTCTTATCTCTTACCCAACCTAGTGGAAATAATATCACTCACACTGAGAGATCATGGTGTCAGGGTCAATTGTCCTGCAAAAGACGGGGGAGATGGTAGACATGTATTGATTTTTCATTTTGTTGGGGTAAGCAAGCATGTTGCAGCCGGGCGCGGGTGCAATGAGGCAGACAGAATGTGCCAGACTGCTTTTCCAGCTTGTCACCCGTGAGCTGTGACCGCTGACAGACACCTTGAAGACAATTATTAGCAAAAAAGTATGAAAACACTATCAATATGTGCACTTTTATCACTTTCAATTCAAGGTAGCACGACTGTACTGCTCAGGGAAATAACCCGGCCGGTTACATTACTCAGAGCAAAAAAAGAGAGAGCTGATAATTTGGCTGAGGATCCAGAGAGGAAACTCAGCCAGCATCACCCCTGATAGGAATGAGACAGAGCTAGCCAGAGCTGGCAATCGTAGGCCATGCTGGGCCACGCAGTGCGGAAATGCTTGTCAAACACATTCCAGGATCCCACAGGTCACAGATGCATCCCAGCAGTCCAGCCTTTGCCTAACAGCTACAAACAATGAATGAATGCCAAATCTTACAACCTCCCTGAACCTTACTTCGTTTTTCATGCACAGAAGATGCAGTTAGATAACGAAAGCAAGTGATTCCTATCAACTCCTTGTTCCTGTTCTCTTTGACTTTGCAGCAGAGGACACATGGTCTCATTTTGGGTCACAACCTACAGCGTATTCTTCAAACTGTCCTGTAGTGGTTGAAGACAACAAAATGTCCACAAGTCATTCTTGAACATGGAAGGTTTTGGAAGTTCACCTCCTGAATAAACATGACCTGTTTGTAGGATGTCGTGTGCTCCTTCATTTCCACATTCCTTTACTCCTCACACTCTGATACATTTTGTCCACCGGGTCGCTGCTCCTAATTTGCAAAGGCTAAATTCTGGGCTGTGTTGAGACATGTCGGGTTGGACAACACAGCGGTCATTCTCTGCCCTCAGTCACCTTGATGACCGATACACTCTCACCACACCCACCTTCTCTGCCGTCTGTGATCTGAGGGTCAGGGATGAACACTGACAATATGAGCTCATTAGTATACCTAAGACTTCCTGTTTGTGCGCAAGCAATGTCCTAAATGTTAATGCAATCCATGCTCCTTAGGAATTCCAAACCACAAAACATCAGGCGCATAGAAGTCACATCTGTGACAGGAGTGAAGTTTACATCATTTCAGCCGGTCAAAGAGGAAAACATCATCAACACAATTGAAAAAGGACTACACATGTACAGTATAAAAGCCTTCATGAGGAACTAACATGAGCAGGTGTTACATTTCAGATTTAGACACCAATATTATAATGTATGTTCTGTTAGCTTACCAAATTTACGGGGTTAGATTTAAGTAGAAGAATATGATTTGGATTGGTTCGCATTTCTATGTACGTAACTTGGCAATGCTTTGATTTTTGAGACAACTGGTCTAAAAATTGGACACAATGAATCTATCCATCCATTGTCTAGGCCGACAGTCAATCACAGGGCTGACATATAGAGACAGACAAACATTCATGTTTACACTCACGCCTACGGGCGATTGTATAACCTAATGGGCTTGTCTCTGGACTTTAGGAGGAGGCAGTAGGACTCAAGGGAATCCATAAATGCACAGGAAGCAAAGCATGCAAACATGAACCAGGAACATGCAAACATGAATTTGAACCAGGTACTGTATTGCTGTGAGGCAACAGAACTAACCGCAGCACCATCTTGCAGCCCTACATAATCAATGCACGTTTAGTAATTCTTAAAGAAGTCAATTTCTTATTGGACGTAACACAGATTTTTTATGATATAGGGATCAAGCCCCAGTCTCCTAAATGAAAGAACTATGTTTTTTCTAACTGTACCTTGTCCATACTTCCTGTCCATGTATACCTCTGCATCCTAATGTTTCATCCTGACTTTAACACCACATCAAAACAGTAACTACAGGGCAGTGTAAAAAAAAATGCAGCTAAAGCTAAACCTATATGGTCTCATTTTGAAGTGTTCGGTACCAAATGTCTAATGTTAGCGAGAGAGAAAGAGATCTCTGATTCAAGTGTTCCTGGTCCTGTTGAGTTCCTAGAGACTTTGCATGATTTTGTGTCCACAGTTTCAGCAAGCTCCAAGCTGATGAATAAAATGTCATTATGACCAATAGGAATGATGCTTAAACCTCTTAAATATGACCCTGGGGAATTTTCCTTTCATGATTACTATTTCAGTAGGCTTTCATGCTCTTCTTTTAACTCTTTTTTTGTGCTAGGATGGGTGCACAGAAGTCTTTCGCACAGCTGATATAATAATCCACCAGTGGAGCTATAAATCAAATTCCAATCAAAGTGTATCAAACTTTGAAAGGTCTCCAAGATCACAAGAGCTTCCTCACACACCTGCTAGGCATGTCAGTGTTTGGGTGAGGCTGGGTATGTGATCACACACACAAACACACACCCATACACACAAAGGCACACACACACACACACTTGTGGTACTTCCTGCCACTAACGCTGTAAGTGTTCCAGTTTCTTCCAGACAGAGGAGGTGAGAGAGGTGAGAGAGAGGGCGACCCAGCAGCTGGTTACCTTGGCTGACTCTCACACCTGCTAAAGGAGGCACATATCACACTTTATTACAGTGTTAACGGGCTGTAATAAATGGCTGATGCAAGCATGCAGTAATGTCTCGCACAGCCTTGGTTCCTCATTCTGCCATTAGTGGAGAACTCATCAACCATTTAATCCAAAGGCGGGGACCACAACATGTCTATGTCATAAATATGTCTACATTAGAGCTTTTTATTTGGGGGGATAGACACATGTGCTACACGTTCTAAAATATTATCACCTTTTTTGAGCACAGCAGACAATGAAAGGAAATTAAAACTTAGCTCAGATACAAAAGCCCTCCGTACTGAAAACTTGAGGCTCAATTTGTCAAACTGACTTTCTGCAGATTGATGGGGTTTATTATCCTGGTGAGCAGCAAGGCCCAGAAAACTGAGTTCAAGGTGTATTGCTTGTGTTAGTCTTTCAAGTGTGTATGCACCGATCTTTAGAAGGCTTTGAGACAAAAACAGAAAGCCCAGTGGTTATGTTATGCACCCCATGTACGGAGGCTACAGTCAGCAGTGGGTTCAAAACCAAGCCCCGCCCGTTGCTGCAAGTCCTCCCCCACTCTCTCTTCTCTCCTCAGCTGTCCAAGCTAATAAAGCCAAAAAGCCCAAAATATAACTCTTAACTCTCCTTACCATCTAAAGGCTTTGATTAACTCGGCTCATATTGTAAGAGCAGGCGTCCAAACTGTATGGAATATAGGATTTCTTTTTTTTCTTTTTACTGAAATAGAAAAAAGAAAACTTTAATATTCATTATGCATGGAAGTCCATTTCAATGTAAATCAATGATATACAATGATTAAACAGGTTTTATTCTCATCCTAAGCAAAAAAAATAAAAAATCAGTGTGTGTACATCACAACAGAAACAAAATGAATCATTTGTTTGTGGAGTCATTTATATCTAAAACTCTAATTATGCATCTGGTTGAGGTAAATAAATAAAAATAAATAAATGTGTTTGTTTGACCTTTTATATAAAAAGAGTTCTGAAGTCACAAGAAGTCAAGCAGCCACTTTTAAATGCAAGAAAAAACTCAATTAAATAGCTACCAATACTAAAGTTAAAAACAAAAGGGGCTTTGAAACTTCAAATTGTCTTTAATGTTAATGACTGAAGTTACGTGATGTTGGTTATGTTAGCCAGTTCCTGTATACAGCTGTCAAGGTTGCTAGGTGACAGGGGTGACGCTTAGTAATGAAAAGGAACAGCTGGTTACACAAATGAAGAATCCTCTGTAGGCTGATCCTCTTATTTCAGTTTGGCCTGAGTGGTGAACACAAGCTACGGAGGCTGCATCCTTTAAAGAATGCGACCCCCAAAAATAAGACACAGGGGCCGTGTACCTCCATAATTCCACCATGTGCCTCCTGCATAACCTGTGATCATAATATACTGTGTGAGCATCTTTGTGCATGTTCGACTAAATGTGTCCAGACTTCATTTCTGAATAGGCTCCAGTGGTGTCTGTCCTCTATCAAAGGGTCTATAGTGTTTGCAAATTCTGCAGAGTTTGTGTGTGTGATTTTGGTTTACCTGTCCGGCCAGGGCCTGCACCAAGCTCTACTATTGTGTGTGTGCGTGTGTATGTGTGTGTGTGTGTGTGTGTGTGTGTGTGTGGTGCTTGTGTTTAATAATGCATGGCCCCGAGCCCAGGACGGGCCCTTTGATAAAGTACAGCTCCGCGGCACATGCATAAGCAGCTCCAGCCATATGCAGAAAGGGGAAATTGATGGTGGAGATAAAGTCTGCGCTGCTACTGCTGCTGCTGTGTGTGTGTGTGTGTGTGCGTGTGTGCGTGTAGGTGTGTCTGTGTGTTTGTGTATGTGTGTAACAGCAATAGAACGAGGCAGGGGAAGATTTATGGATCATATCAGTGTCTATACGTGGATGTTTGATCAGGTGGCAATTTGAAGCTTTTAAGGAGGAGTCTTAGTGCTGCGTGAACATGTTTGAAAATTGGTACTTTCTGTGATGTTTGATTAGCTGATACTGTACAAGCAAGCACAAATGGAAATGTACACAGAGAAGTGAAGGCATGGTGTGTGTGTGTGTGTGTATGCTGGAGAGAATGAAGATTCTCCTTTTGATTATGTGTCATGTAGATTTTTCACTAGCCTGTGTTTTTGAATGTGCAGGAGTTTGCAAACATTCTCCCAGACTTTCTGCAGGATTATGATGAGCTGCCAGTCAAAGTCTTCGAGGTCAGTGTGTGGGTCTAAGGTTGGTGCCATCCACTGACCCATCTCTCTATGCAGCTCTGTTACGGCAATCATTCAAAAACAAGCTGGCAAGGAATGAATATACATGCAAACAAGCATGTTTCTATTCATTCTCTTTCTAACCTCGAGACGATCTCATACTGATATAACTTGCACCCTTTTTTTTTACTTCTCTGACAACTTTTTTTCCAGCTTCCCTTCAAGTGTTTTTTTTTTTTTTAACTTTGTACCATTATTTTTATGTCGTCGTTCTCTTCATCATGTCTCTCTTCAATTTCAGTTTTTTCCCCGTCTAGTTCTGTGAGTTTTATGAAGTTGTCCGGCTCGTCACCGCAGTCCAAAGCTGTCACAGTGCAAAGCTCTTCATGCCCTTAATCATTAGCCAAGTCGTACTCTCTTTGTCAGCCACCATCCTACTTCACCTCCCTCTGTTCATCCACCCACTCCCTCTCCTTTTTCCTCTCTTGCACCGACTGCCACCCCCTTACCCAGTCATAAAGAAGAGACATTCAGATATACAGCAAGAGACAGAGAAAACCCTATCTCTTTTTGTTGCAGCTTTAATTTACTTTGTACATTAATATTTCAGGGCCCTCTGCAGGCTTGGTGCGGGAGCCAGTGGGAGCAACTGTGTGTGTTGATGCAAGGGTCTGCATGAGAGTGTCTGTGTGTGTGTGTGTGTGTGTGTGTGTGTGTGTGCGCGTGTGTGTGTGTCACATTTAAGATGTAGGAGAGGAAAGGATTAATATTTTAAGGGGCCTTATTGGAGACCCCTGTACCAGCTCCACCAAACCACCGTGGCGTCAGTGCACGGTGGTAAACCGGTTCACCTGGCTGCCCCAACCTTTGTGCCTTTGTTTCTACAGCTGACCTTTATTTCTCTCTTTCCTCCATCCTCGTTTCTTGCGTTTTTTAGCGTGACCATTTGTTGTAAACCACTATAAGACATAATTTTTTTAAAAAGTCACGTCAAAGGTGTGCCTACTTACTCCTCTTTGTGTCTTTTTAAACCAACTGTACAGTGTCTTTGAGTTGAATGAAAAGCGCTTATTAAAAAAATTGAATTGAATTATTTCAAAAACACAAATTCACGTGAAAGGAGTCTGTTTTCTTTTCTTTCCTGCTTTCCCTGTTCGATGCCAGTAAACCTCTTTAAATTAACACATTACCTTGATTGTCTTTACTTTATAATATAAGCTGAACTAATTGGATATGTTTTCATGAAAGAGTTATTGTGTCAGTCAAACGTAAAAGTAAATGCCAAAAGTAAAATTAATTTTCGATGAAACGTTTTAATAAAAACTTGAGGACTGTTCATTTTAAAAGGGCATTTGAAGATGTGAACTTGGTTTCCCAACATGTGCAATCACTATTTTTTATCAGCCTCTGACACAAAGTCTTAAGTTTTAATGATAAGTAAACTAATCATAAGTGACCTTGAGTCATTTTACAGAGCCTGTGGTGTCTTTCCTATACAAATAATAGGATAAACATCACCTTTGATGGCATCTGAGCTGCAGCCAACCTTTGTACCGCAGAGTCTGCAAACATGCACTGTTACACAAAGAACATAGTCATAGGTCCACCTAATCAACAAATTATTAAATGTAGTAAATAAGTATCTGAATAACACTATCATCTGGCCTGTCTGTTGTCAGCAATGACATTCCAGTTGTTTCAAATTTAAAATGTGTCTATGACCAATAAGTACAGGCAAGACTATATAAGTAAGACTCAAGTTGTAATGAATTGAACATGTGCATTTCAAGAGGCAAATTTAAACACAATCAGACCTCAAACAAATGTGTCCTACAACATGAATGTGCAGTGTACCGAGAGTAAAAAAGACCAATAAGCAATTTGGAGGAGCTGGAATTGGATTTTGAAGTTGGAAGAGGATGATGAGGATGCAGGAGCAGCTTTTATCACAGATCAGTGAGTCTCTGAGCGGGGGTCTCCCGGTCGCTGCATCAGGGGCGCCCGGCAGGAGGCCATATTGAAATGAGGTGCTTTCCCCCAGGCTCTTAGCCACCCCTGACATTTGGGTGTATGTGTGTGTGAGCGTGTGTGTGGAGTGTTTAGGTCGAAGGGTGGGGGCTTGTGTTTCCGCCCAGACCCGATTGCCTCCGCTCCCCTGCTACTTGTTTCCCCCCCTCTTCTACCCCTACCCGCCGTCGCCCTTCTTCGATTGGACCCTGTTTCTCATTTGCCTATTCATTTAAAAGCAGAAAGTGCCTACTGAGATCCAATATGGGGTTGAGGCAGGGGGGCGTGAGTGGGCCCACAGCAGGGGTGGAAAACACAGCAACAACACGATGTGGGAGGAAGAGAAGGAGAAGGAGAGTGGCAGAGGATGCTCAGACCTCCGACAGGAGATGGCTTCAAATGCTTCCTGGCTCCCTCTCTTCTTCTCCTACTCGTTCTTTCCTTCCCCTCTCTCTCTCTCTCTCTCTCTCTTTCTTCCTGGGCTCCTTCTGTCTCTTTTATTTTCTGTTTTTCCTCACTGATGCTCTGCTCACTGAGGTAGTGCTGAGATTGGGAAGTGCAGCCCGCTTGACCCTACTGCTGAGAGGAAGCAGGGGCTCCAACCAGACCCAGTGTGTGTGTGTGTGTGTGTGTGTGTGTGTGTGTGTGTGTGTGTGGTCTGTTTTTTAAAGAAACCACCCTCCGTCCACCTCCCTGTCATTATTTTACACTCTCTCTTTCTCCTCCTCACCTTAGAGACTCAAAAAGCCAAAGCAGAGCCAAACTTCTTCAGTTTCTTTCTCTGGGTTTGAAAAGTCAAAGAAGATAGCACTTTGTATAAATGTTAAAGGAAAGCCTGGTTAGCCCTGAGTAGCAGTAAGAGCACTGTATGACATGTTTTATGCATGTCCGCTGGGTCTCTCAGGTCGGAGGATTTCACATAAACAAAGTGCGGAGGGTGGCGAAAGGTGAGAGGCACACTGGCAGAGGGCGTTGGGGTGAGTATGAAGGAAGGGAGCTGTGGGGTGGGGTGAGAAGAAAATAGACATCTGTAGATTGAAACAGTGATTCTGACATAAGGATGAGAAAGACTATGTTTCCGAAAGAAAAGCAATTTAGCAAATCCATTTCACTTATGGCCACTTAGACGTTCAGTTTAGACGTTCAGAAACAGAAACATAATCAGAGTAGGAAAACAATTATTAACATTAGACCTCGTTTTTAAAACATGTCAGATTTGTCATTCCTTCATAATGTTCATCTTTGTAAAGAGGGACTTGAGGGCAAAGAAAATGTGTACTCGTGAATTTCTAAATCGCATTTCTGAGAGGTTGAATTTGAGAATAAGTCTGGAAATATATACCTACTTGCTTTCAACAAAATATCGGTGTGCATATTATAGTATGGATACATGTGTTTGAAGCACAGACTGTGTATGTTTGCTAAAATTAAGGCTAAGCCACTTAAAGATGCAGTATGCACATGAATGGCGGGGGCACAGAAAAGGCAGTGGGGATATGATAGGCAGAACGTTTTGGGAGAAAAGCTGAGATCAAATCTGCATTTATTCCACATCTGTAACATTATATTAATGCACATGATATTAATTGACCTAATAGTTACATAGGTAATTAATGTAAATCAGTACGTACAAATTCATTTGTAACATCATGTCTGTTGTTTCTGCACCTGTTTCAGTGATTGAGTCATCTTAATGTATCCTCCAGTAACGCAGTGTATACAGTCATGATGCAGCTGGTTGTGTACTGGAACGCTAACATGCTGACGGGCACCAAGGAACTAGTGAAGAAAACCAGAAAAAGCTGTGGATCTATAACTTTCCAGCATTGGTATCATAGCAACAGGTGTAAAAACAGTAAAACATTAATTGCCAATGTTCAAATAGATAAATAAAGTGTCTTGTCTGTCAAAAACGACGGCAAACAAAAGGTATTGTTTGAGTAGCAGCGGCGTCTTACAACTCTCCGAACATTTGAACAGCCTCCGCTCTGATCTCCCACCTTTTTTCTTTTATCTGATTAAGAACACGTAAACACTGGCGCGCACACACCGCAGCGGGCTAATTGCAAAGGCGATGCAATTTCCAGAACATAAACAAAATCAAAGCGAGCAGGAACCTCTCCTATCCACGTTCACTCTTTAATGTTATTCAGTAAGTGAATTTGGGTCCATCTCACAAACACAGCCTCACCTTGTTTAAAAGACAAAAGGAATACTGTTCTTCTTTCCAAAGAAAAACCATAATGGAGGCTGCTTAAGCACAAAAATGATCATCGACCACCTTTCAGTGCCACTCTTATACAGTTTCTACATGGTGATCTAATTGCTTCCCAAATCACTTCAAAAGGGACAGTTCACTGCGTTTTGTTTCTTTCATTGTCACCATTCAGGATTAGGTTTCTTTTTCCTTTTTTTAAAAAGCTTTCATTACGGTGTATCTGGTTCTCCTGTTTCATGTGAATATGTAAAGCGTCAAAACGGTGAAAGAGCTGCATTTAGACTCTACATTGTCCCCAAACTCTGCAATCAGGAGATGATCACACATATGCAAAAAAAAAAAAAGAAGGAAATACAAGCGGACCCCCCTGCTTTCAGTTTTGACAGAGTACCTTTCCCTGTTGAATACATTAAAGGACCAGAGAATGAGAGCAAATGAATGCCCGCTCACTTCCCCAACAGCCTGGCCTCATCGCAGCCAAGATGGAAAACAACGATTCGTCCCCCATTGCATTTTTCATCATACCTGCGTGAGTAGATATTCACCCTCCCTAGCCACCATGAGACAACGCCAAGTCACATTTCTCCTCCCGACAGAAGCTGCCTACAGGCTACAGGTGTGCCTACACATAACAATCTTGAATAATTACCACTGGATTTTACATACAAAGTCTCGTTTTATATGAATCCTTGGGATTTAAAAAAGGGAGGTTAAGAAACAATGACAGACAGCAACAAACACAAGGAGAGATGATGGGGATGAAAGGTGAGGTGTGGTGTAAGGGGGCAAGACGGACATATATCCCCCATTTATGCCCCCCCTATTGGCAAGTGGTGACCCTGGACGTGGGGCTATTGTCTAGGCTCCTTATCATAATGTAGGCTGTGTTGTCTTTTCCATTACACCTCGACCATTCAATTAGCCTCCATTACCATAGTAATAGAGCACTGCGTTGGTGGGGTCAGGACTGACAAGGGGAGGAGGAGAGCGGTCAGAGGGAGAGAGAGAGAAGGAAGGAGAAAAAGAAGTCAGTGTACCTGTAGTCACACAAGTTTTACTTCCTGTCCTACAAAGTGTGTTTACTGTCTTTAGTCTCACAACACTTTCAGTTTGACCTTTTATCCCTAAAGTGAGCTTCAGGGGCTTTGCAATTATCGTATGTTAGCTTTCAAGGAGAAAACTCCCTGACACGATTCACAATCTTAAAATTAATTTCACAGACGATTACAACACAAGCAAGGATCGAGAGGAGGAAGTGCAATAAAAAACATTTATCAGTCTGATTGGACACAGGTGCTAACAGAGGAAGAGCACTTTTTAAAATAACTGAAGTTATTGTATTGCCATCAACAACTACATCGACATCTTTCCTTTAGATTGTGAAAGATTAACAGTTCTCTACATCAGAAATAATGTCATGTGGACTCAATATGGCAGAATATAAACTTTTAAAATAATTTGCACGTCTGTATGGTTTGCAGAAAAGTGATTCAATTCGATGACAGGAAGATGAATCTCAACTGTTGAGAAACCTGTCCTCGGAATGCTGCCATTAGCAAGCAGCAGCCCAAATCACAGAGAATAGTTCTATGTTTAAATGTATTAACGCCAACAGAACTGAATTGGACGCAACCATCGTCTGGGCTGCAGAAGCTGGGATGGTCACATTAGTGTGCTTCAAACTCTGACCTGTTTTCGCTTACATTACGTTCCCTCTGTCCACAAAGTCCCTCAAACTTATCTTCCATTCCTTTTTGCCTTTGTGCCAGGGCGCGTGCCAAGCAACCATTGCTTGCCTCTTGTGCCTGCCTGCATGTTGCCCTGTTGTCCCTTCCACTTTCTGGCATTGTACCCATGTGTGTGTGTGTGTGTGTGTGTGTGTGTGTGTGTGTGTGTGTGTGTGTGAGAGAGAGAGAGAGAGAGAGAGAGAGAGAGAGAGAGAGAGAGAGAGAGAGAGAGAGAGAGAGAAGAGAAAGAGGGGTGAGTGAGAGCAGAGAGAGAGAGGCAAGGGGCAAAGAAGAAAGGCAACGAAACAAGGGAATGCATGCAGATGCAGGGCCCATCTCGTTTACACATATGCAAATGCTGTTGCCTTTGTGATATGCAAATGAGAGATTACAGAGCGCTAATTAGGGTCAAAAGAACTGTTCACGTCAATTAGGGTAGAATGAAAAAACGATCCCCACTCTTGCTGGCCCCAAGCCCCCAACCCCTGCCACGGATATCCTCAGCTTTTGTCTTTAAAAAAATGGAGACATGAAAAAGACAAATAATGAGAGACATGTGTACAAGGGGCGGGGCACCAGCATTTGGAAAATCAGCTCGCATCTTGCGATTAAAGGGCAAAGGTCTTGGTGGGTTTCAAGGGAAGGACATGGTTGACTTTATTAATCAAAGTATAAATGGGCAAAAATGGATGTAAGTTCTATCCTGAAAGATAAAACTCTGATATGCCTTTTTTTTTTTTTTTTTACCATTCTATCTAAATATAAATCGAAGTTTAAATCCCTTATCTGAAATTGTATCTATTTATTTGAAATTACAATCAGAGGACGCATGTGTTTACACTTTAAATACTACAATGGTTTTGCAATAAAAAAAAGTTGGAAGCACTCTTGAATAATTAAATACAATAATATGAACGCTTACATTTGCTATTTCAATTCATTCAAATCCTAGAATCCTAATGTGACCAAAACACCATCCCAAATCTTTCATGCAGACTTGAGACGGAGTAGTTCAACAACAGAGAATGTGGACTACTTGAGTTTTTGACACTAAAAATTCTTAACCTGTTTCCAGCAAATCGATTTTTGGAACTGGAGCCTGTGCACTCAAATACTAACACCCCCCCCCCCCCCATAAGTTTTCTTCATTCAACAGTTCGAAAAGTAACAAGACCATGGCCAAGCTATGTTATACAATATTATTTTTTTTGTTCTTACGTCCACATATTCTCTGATCCCAAACACCTCGACGATGTTGTTTACCTTATTTCAGTGGAGATCTTTTCATTGCAACATACAGTAGGTGAAATACAAATTATACAAAGTAGGTAAAAAAGATTCCTCTGACAGAAGGAGGAGGCATATTCTATTTTTCCCTCTTTACTCTCTCTTTATTCAGTGTGTCTGTCTGGTGTGTGCAGGAGGAACACACTGTTATATTTGCATCCTAATGACCCCTCCAGTGGCCCCCGAGGCTGGGCCCTTTGCATTACCCAGAGATCAATTAGGGCCACGGCCCGGTGTCTGCTGTGCCACATTATAAACCCCAACTTTCTCTGTCTCTCTCTGTGCCGCTTCCCTCTTTCTCCCATATGTGTCCTTCATCTGCACCTCTTCCTCCTCACATCTCCCACATATTACAACTTACACACACACAGATCACACTATAAAAATAATCTACCTTCTCATATCCTCCACATGCAAAGTGTAACTGCTGCCACTCTTTGTGATGCCTCTGAGTGCCTGTGGTGAAGTGAAGAGGTGAAAGATGAGCAGGATTGGTCCACGGAGTTTTCCTCTCTGTGATTCATTCTTAGCCTTGTTGCTGTGTGAAGCCCCACAAAGACCAAGGTGTGAATTGTACATCCTCCTGACAGAGCCTGGTGTTGGTAAAGCTATTGTGGCTGCCAATCAAACTGAAATAAAAGCCATGTGATTCAACCGAAGGATAAGGAACTTGACTGAAGATAAAGTCCTGCAATGCACCTTAAATCTCCATCTTACCCTCCATATGTTGTATGTTGGAGTTCCTCAGTCAGGGTCTATAGGCTGGCCCTAAAAGTCAATCAAAACACAACCCCCCCCCCCCCCCCCCCCCCCCCCCCCCCCCCCACACACACACACACACACACACTTCACCCAGTGGTTCCTGAAGCTGAGTTTTTAAGCCTGACAATAGTGGTGGCCACATTTAAAATTCTTTCTAAAAAAAACCGTACATGAACTATTAAAAAAAAACTTCAAGCAATAAATCTCTAATAAATAAATGTTTTTACTATATTTATTTCTTCTCTTTTAATAGTAGCCTAACTGTCTCATCTCAAATTATATAATTCTGAAGATTTATCAAAGAAAGAAAAAACATGGAAAGCACTGTTGGTGTGCTCCATGATTCTCTCCATGCTTTCTTTCTAAGACTGTACCTCCTGTAGCTAACACTTGTCAAACCGTTACAAGAGATGCAGGCAGCCATAGCCAGCAAGTCAGCCTTCTTAGGTTTCATTTGACTGGCTTGGCATCTGACAAAAAGAATGCCAAACACTACTCCTGTTGTATTGTGCCCCTGAGAGTCTGTAGCTAGAGAGAGGGCATCCATCCTAGGAGATTTATTCATGAAAGACTTTGGAGAATGTGGTTTCTCACACCTTTGTGTGTAATATTCTTCCTGGTTCTATTGCTCAAGGATGTGCTGCTTCTTGGTTTTGGTACAAAGTGCTATTGGCACCAACACATGTGCCAAAGTAGACTGAACACAAACCACAAAATACACCTTATTAACAGAGGTCTCAGCTCTGTAGGTATACGTATGGGGGCACGCTATTAAATTGTTGTTTTTTTATCAATCAATCAATCTTTATTTATATAGCGTCAATTCATAACAGGCGTTATCTCGAGACACTTTACAAAAGCAGGTAAAGGACCTTACTGTTTGTCTGTTAACATTAACGAAAGAGCAGGTAACAAGACCATGCTCATCATTATGTTTACAAAAAGCAGGTAAATGACTTTACTGATGGCTATATTACAAGAGCCCAGCTTAATCCGTCATAGCGTGGCAATTCAATTATCACATTCAAGAACCAACATGTCACTCTTTGAATTCCTTTAACAAGTTGGCGTGTCCTTCCGTGAGATGCTTTGCTAAATTGGATGGGTTGACTCTGCTGGTTTGTTTGGGTTTAAAACATTGTGTTATTTGTGGGGTTACCCTGACCCTTGCTGATGATGGTGAAGTAATGCCATACTTCCCTCCGTGCATCTACTTTGTCAAGCATCTTGTCAAGACGAGCATCTTCAAGTTAAGCAGCCATGGTTCTCGCTGTGACACATACTGTACATGTGAAATGGTAGGACAAAGTCGTTACGTCCCTGATCCAGAGCCTGGTGTTGTAAGAGAGGCATGATGGGAGGAAAGCTATTGGCGATGTGTACAATCACAGAAGGTGAAGTGGAATAGTGCTGTGCTGTGTGCAAGTCTGAGTGTGAGTGTATGTTAAGATAAGTTTGCATGCACATATCTTGCCTCTTGCACCCCCTTAATGAAATGTGAATTTGCACACTGTGGACGTCAATATGACAACAGATGTAGAGGCGTAATGACAGTGGAACTTTGTTACTACACTGTTGCAGAGCTAACAATCAGTCTGTGTTTTCAGAGATTTTCCTCTTTTGATAGTTTAGGAACCATAACTTCTTTGCAATCACTCATTTTGTACTGGAGGAGTAGGTTTTCTTTTACAAAGGAAGCTTTGGAGAAAAACTTGATGATTTAACGTTTTACAATGGCTTTTTACAATGGTAAAACAAGCCTTCCAATTTGCTCCAAAGACGTGAAAAAAAAAGAATAGAAATGTGTAAAACTTTAAGTTTGGTCTGTTAAAGCATCTTGCAGAGCAGGTAATTCTGAATGCAGAGCCTCGCAGTGTTTGACTGCATTAAGCTAGATATGGGGTACTATCTGTAATTTGATCTTTCCAAGTTATGAACAATGCAAAAGTGAAAATGCAGAGCAAGCAAAGGCAGAGTCAAAATCAGGAAGACAATATAAGAGACTCTAAAATGCACTTCACACTTGTGTTAAAGTTCTATCAATGGAAAGAAGTATACACAAAATGTGATCATTTGACTGTTTTAATACTGAAAACAAGCAATAACGGAGTTACTGTTAAAGATGAACTGACATGGTGAGGAGAAACAAATCTCTTGATAAACTAATACCCCCAATGGAAATGTATCTCTTTATTATTAGATGGGGGACTCTGTTTGCATCTCAAGGTAAGTTATAAATGAGGAGTAGTTGTAGAAGAAATCTCATTGTTAAAATAAGATTTTTTTTTTTATTGTCAACTCCAGATTTATGATCAAATGTCTACAACCAAGTCAGAGTTGTGCCATCTACTCTTTATGTAGTCTGATCCTAGCTGCTGATCTAAACTGCTTTGGTCGAGTTGGGACTGAAATTAAACATCAGCTTATATATATATATATATATATATATATATATATATATATATATATATATATATATATATATATATATATATATATATAAAAGTATAGGCTATAGTATAGAAAAGCAACAGGCACACCTCACTTATAACTGCAGAAATTCATGCCAACCAAGTTCTTTGTAAAATAGATAAATAAAAAATAGAACAGCCATAGAAGCTTTGATGTGCTCTTAGCAAACACAGGAGAAACTTCAAACACTTCTCTTTTTGAACACAGTGCTACACTACTTCCAACACATTGTCCCATGTCTGCCACATTTTACACTGAAGGTCATTTTACCTTTACCTTTCTACTGAGGGTGTGTGTTCTCAACGTTCAAAAGCTATTACCTTCGAAGACGTTTCAAAGGTCAAACTTTCGGAATAAGGTTGTGTTTTGCTGGGTTGCATTGTTTGGATTCATTGTGAAAAGTCAGAAGCCTTTCTGTATTATATTCTTATCAATACTTCTGAGAGATTTTTAAAGGAAATTTGATTTTGAAAACTTACCCAAGTGTCTTTTAGTGAGAAGACTGCCATTATTGCAACATTTTTTTCTTTTTTTATCTTTCAAATGTCTTCACAATAGATGAGTGCGTAACATACTAGAGACCAGTATTCTCTTTTATGCCTCAGTTGACTTTGCCTCATCAGATGTTCATTCAAGAATAAGAAGACCAATTCCATCTGACTTGGAAGTTTTCATAAAAGTTAATTACTTTTATCCTGTTGTTTCACCAGCTGGTCAGGAGTCCCCTTGTTAATATTTTCCTTCTGAGATTAACTGAGTGTGCACAGACTCTATACTGCTGCCTCAGCTGCAATACAACCGACTCTTCTGCAATATTCATGGACATATCTGTGGCCTACTGATACAAGACTACACCTCATTGAAAAGAGTGTTTTTCTCTATAGCCAGTATCAAGAGTGAGAAAGTGAAAGTAATAGATAACGCGTTAAGAAGGAATTGTTTAAATGTCCTGAACTGAGGCAGCTTATGTCTGGGCAGGGAGAATTAATTATGAAATTATGACCTTTCCTTTCTTCCATCTACTCCTTAGTAAATGTATAACAGGCGAGTGGCCTTTGAATTAGTAGTGGACTGCATGTATAGTGCAAAAACTGTCATCTTAAATTTGGTAAGTTAAAATTCCAAATTCTAAAAACTTGCATGTTGAAATATTACTTTGCATTATTATGCATTAAAACAATGTCTTTGGATTATCAAGCATTCCAATGGCAGAGCGGGAAAAATCCCTGTTTTAAGTATTGTTGATTTATTTGCACAGAGATAAATATCATTTGTATGGACTTTTAAAAAAAACTTTTTTTTTGTGGTCCTTAACTCTGCATTCAATTTAAGCAATTTACTGCGTTCTCTAAGCACTTGATTCCCCCTTATAGAAAATGTGTGATGAATAAGATGTAACGACTTAAAAACAAAGACACGTTAAGAGACACTTTGTGATTTTGCTACATGTGAGGAAATTAAATTGGCCTCTATGTTTGCATTGAGTTTTTTTTCTTGTTCTTTTTCACAATTGACAGCCACTAACCCTGAAGTTATCCTAATTCTTAATAAACTTTAGCCCTACATGCAACCATGAAGTACACCATGAGAAGCATAGTGGGCTGTGAGCTGTATTAATATCAAGAGTGACAATGAGATCAAACACAAATAAATGTACATTCATACAAAAATGCACAAACAATGCAGTAAAGTCAGCATTTTCTCTGACATATGTTTACAGATGACATTTGAGGGACTGATTTGGAGTGGCAGTAATGGAGTGGTTTATAGTGTGTGTGTGCGTGTGTGTGCGTGTGTGCGTGTGTGCTGGTGTTTGTTTATCTGAGTGTGAATGCTTCTCTGCTCATGTGTCTCATGCAAATCTGCTGCACAGACACACTGATGCACCCGGAGTTTATTTGTGAACACCTTGCCAGGAGACATTTGTCTGTCTGTGTGTTTGTCACTTACACTTCCCACAACTTGTCACAACACTATTTGACTCTTTGTTTGACATGTGAGGGCCTCTCACACACAACGTAGGATTCGGATCAGCATCTCTCAGCCCTTGCATCGGTCCCCTGGGCCTGACATAGAGGTGAAGGAGGAGGGGGCGAGCCCCCGGGGCCTGGGGAATCACCCCTGCAGCCTGCTGCCTCATCTCTGCACTGATGCTCCCTTTTGACTTCTCAGCAGCTGTCAATCAAATGCCACAGATGGAGAGACAGAGTATAGGAAAAGACATGGGAGATGATAGACTGTGTGTTTCAGGGTGTCACAAGGTGGTCTCTGTTAATTTACACTCCAATTATTGTAACTTTAAAACATTGAGCTTTCCTATTCAAGTCTATGTCACATTCACTCTCATTGATTGGACTATTATCTCTGTAGATTCTATATTGCCCCTTTATTTACAGACTTAACTTTTGCACACTCACTTGACAATATATCGCACATTCCTTTTCAAACTTTATATATTTTTGAAACACCAATTACAGTATATATATATATATAGTTTACACATTCATATACAACACTCTTTTATATTTACACTATTTGTTTCATGCTATTAGAGTCTCGAGGGTGGGTGTAATGAGATTAGATTTGAACTTTTAAATCTTTACGTTCATGGTTATTCAACAAAAACAAGAAGATAAATAGGACGAATGTTCAAACTACTTGGCAATAATTATTGACTCCTTCTCACGATGTTTCTTCTGATTGGTGCTCGTGAGAGGGACTCTCTGTCTTTTCATATTTAACTTTTCATGAAACCTTCAAAAGGTGGAATGCTGAAACTAACATGGGTTACTGTGTAAATACATTTAAGACAATCAGTCACTTGTGTATTTTCAGGGTTAAAGATAACATTATTCACAATATGAGAAGGTCAATTATGATAAAAGGAAAACAATGTTAAAACTGATTAATCACTAAACTATAACAACCAAAACTTCTGATTTAAAGTCTCTCAGGTCTTGTCATTAAAATGTATTCTTTACTTTAAACTACATTAAAACATGAGGAAAATTTTTGAAAGGTAATTCAGTGTTTTGTGATTTAAATAATCTTGTGAAACCTGGGAACGATGTCGGTCACCACAGCAGGTTTTTTTTCACACTTAACAAGAAAAATGATCATAAAAGTGCTGAGATGATGCCCCGCTTTTCATCCCCAGGCTGTTGCACTGAGGTCAAAGCAGTACCTTCAGCGAGCACTAAAAAGGAACCAACATCTGGTCACTGTGGAGAAGTTAAGTCATTGTGCAAATTATTGGACTTCTGGGGCCTGCTGATCACTGGCATTGATTCCTGCCTCTCCAGTCAATTAGATCAATGGGGCATCTTTAGGCCTGCTTAGCCATGTGTCAACTGTCACACTCTACTATCCCCTTCATTTGTACTGCGGCACATGCTGGCAACGCACAGATGGTCACCTATACAGTCCACTACAGCCTGTAAAACAATGATGTGAAAGTGATTGGTTAAAAAGAAACTGAATGGCACTTATTTTCAGTTTAAGCCTTAAATGGAAGCTATATATGTTTCAGTGTTATATACTACCAGCGGATATATTATTAGACAGTTTTTTGAAATCTTACAAATGATGAATGTAACAATTTTTTTGTTTTGCACACTTTTAACTGTCAAGTGTTTATCCCCCTTGAACCTTTCGTCATTTTAGAGTGCAGCAACCTGCAATTCAGACAGACTCTATTGGCCTTTCAACAATTTGATTAACACATAAGAGCAGTGTAAAAGGCAGACATCTGATGGTTGCAATCAGAAAGGGAGTTCATGAAAAAGCACTCTTAGAGGTTTTGAATTCAATGTGGCATTTTGAACTTTTTGTGTTGGTCAAATACACACACACTCAAAGCAATCCGTTTAATTCGCAAGTCTTAAAATGAGAAAGCCAGAAAAAGGTCAAGAAGATTGAATGCTTTAGAAAGGCACCTTACTTTTCTCAAGCTCTAGATTTTCACACTAACAACAGAGTTGCATTGAACAGAGGCGAAAAGAGTCCAACTTTATTGCAATTTGAACACATGCAATGAGGATATGTTGAAAGGGTGCTCAAAGACAACGATCTCCTTTACAGTCCGGCTCAAGGGCGAGTAATCTGACAAGTATTGTTACCTAGCTTCCATGAGCAAGTTCCACAATACAGAGATCCAACAATGAATCTATTCACACCTTTTTTGGACACACTACACTATGAGCAAATTCATCAGAGAGTTTCCAGGAGATATCTGAAACTGCACAAGTGACTCCTAATTCACACAAGTATACATTTTACATTTGTATTTGATAATAGATCCATTTGAAGGGTTTTATTTGAAGGGAAGATTTTCAACAGGTTTAGTTTGACACATTGTTGTAGCAACCAGAGAGCGAAATGTGTTAAACATCTTTAAAAATATATATATGGTGAAAAGTTAGACAATGAAAGCATGGCTGCAGTAATGAGTTATCAAAACACAGACCTCATGCAACCACATGCCAACAGTGGAGTGTTGTTACCTTGTGACCCCACACCAAACCGTGAACGAACACTCACAAACACGCTTTTTTACCCCCCTCCTAACAGCGGCCTGCATCAAGACCCTGGGAGATTGACCCCCCCCACTCACACTCCCTGCACACCCCTTTCCCCTCTTTCCCCTCCACTCCCACTGACCCCCTCAGCGACGGACCATTGTTTACTTTCACTCTCCTCCACGGCCCTGCTGGTCCGGGGGGGCCGGCCAAAACGTTACATTATTGTCTGGTCCTCTCTTGCAACCCCCTCCCTTCCCGACCCGGCCTGACCCCATTCACAGTACTCAAAAGCACCATCTGTATCACCCAACAGTCAGGGAGTGAGAGAGAGGGAGAGACAGGGCAAGGAGGGGAAAGAAAACAAGCGGGGAGAAAGGAGATGACGGCCCGGGAGATGGAGGGAGGGAAAGCGTGAGGAAGGGAAAGAGGAAAAGAGGCATCTGAATGGGTGTTGCGCTGTCTGTCGGAAAGTATCTGTCAAATAGTTTTCACAGTGTGGAGGCTTCCCCGCTGCTTTCTTTTCTTCAAACATTGTGCTTATTGATTTTTTTACTGCCTCCTTTTATATCTTCCTTCAATTTCTCTTTTTCCACAATCTTCTAATCCTCCATGCTTTTTCCCACTCTGCGTATTTCCTCCCTTAAACTTTTCTCAGACTATCCTACATCGTTGTTCCCTTGACCCGCTTCTCTACGTTTTCCACCCTCCTGTCTCCATCCTTCACCCCCCCCCCCCCCCCAATCTCCCCCATCCCCCTCCTCCTCAGAGTACATCCTTCATCTCGCTGTAGTGTTGCATGAGCATTCCAGGGCCTCTTGTATAGCTGCATGTGTGAGGAAGGCGGATTTTTCCCATGGGGCCGCAGGTGAAAACTGGGACTCACTCTGTCCGCCGAGGGACGCCATCTGTCCCTGTCGGCGCACTTGCTAGAGGGGGACCCCTGCTCCCCCCCCCCCGTCCTCCTCCTGCTTTCCCCTCCATCTATCCATCCCACCCTCTGTCAGTCCCCTCACCCTCCCTCCCTCATGCTGAATCACCCAGGAATGCACCCCCTCGTTCCCTCCCCCCTTCTCCTTTTTTCCCTCTCGTTCTCTCCTCCATCCCGTCGCTAATTCTTTCCTCGCTCCCCCTCTGTCTCCCCCTCCCACTCCATTCGCCTCCACCAACCTCTCTCCATCTCTAATCAATCATCCATATTTGACACCAGTGGCAAAATTATTAAATTATCATACATTTGTGATGAGCCGGGTGAGAACAAGGGATACTGTTTTAATTGCCGGCCCATGACCTCCAATTATGCGTATTAGTGTATTAGTTTGATATTTAGGGAGAATGAAGTCAACCAAGTTTGACATTTTCCAGTAAATGAAGCAATGATATGCTTTCAATTACTGGGATGTATTTAACAAATTACCAGACATTACCACAAGAAAGACATGACATCACAACATCCAGGAAGACTTATATTATAAAGGAAACATCTGCCATTCTAAGAAATGTATTACAGCTGTTTAGGCTTTGCTTTATTACATTTGTCAATAAGATAATTATGCATTTTGGCATACAAGCTTTTTAAAAATATTTAGCAAAATTTTTTTTTTATTGTGATATAATTTCAACTGCAAAACAAGTCTTAAAACCAGCCTTTGCCCCTTCATTTTAAGATAATGCTACTCTTTAAATAACGTGTAGACAAACTCAAAAGGTCACCCAAATGAGCCTCGAGCATGGGAACTAGAGTGAAGACCCCTCTGAGGTGCTGTGTGCGCTGCGTCTGCAGACCTGGGCCCAGCTGTCAGTGTCTGTATGTGTCCATCTCAGCTCCGGTTCTGACTGCTGTGATGCCTCAACGGTCAGACGAGCGCGAGGGGACAGTGAGAGCGCACTTTCACGTGGGAACCTGGCCGAGGCGCGCAGACAAACAAGCGCGGGGCAGCTAAGTGTGAAACCTCCAAACTGTCACGGAGAGGGTGAGAGAATGAGTGGATGACCCCCCCCCCCCCAGACTCAAACCCTCTGGTCCACACACCCCTTCCTCTACTCTCTTCACCCTCACACTTTTTCCCCTCGACTCTCCCATCCTGCCATCTACCCTCCTCCTCTCTCCCACCCTGAAAACTCTCACAATCTCCACCCACAGAGCGTCCAGACAGACAGTCACTTTACCCCCCCCCCCCCCCCCCCCCCCGCCTTTCCAAAGACACACACGCAAACACACATCTCCACGCCCCCCGTCAATCAGAGACGAAGTGTCACGCAGTCACAGACACTGCTGCAGAGAAAGGGAAGAAAATAGGAGGAAAAGTGGCCCGTCAGTCACTTCATCACTCTCTGCCCCCTCTGTCCCCCCTCCCTGGGCGATGGCACAAAGAGCGACAAGAAAAGAGAACGAGTGGAGCAAATGAGAAGGCGATATGGAAGAAAACAAGGGTGGAGCAGTTTTTGGAGAGAGAGGTGGAGAGTTAAAGTGTCCCCATTTTCTCACTAGTAGACTGCAACAAAGAGCCAGGCGGGACACTCAACCGGGATGGCGGTTGTTCGCCGGGCCTCCCTTCGACCCCCCCCCCCCCCCCCAATTCTCCCCCACCCTGTGAGGTCACCCCTCTGGTGACCCCGCCTCGATTGTTTCCCGTCGCTCTGTCAGCTCTGATTGTTGCTGACTGGTTAAATGGCTGAAAACCAAAATGGAGGGGCCGGGGGTGAAAAAAAAAAGTGGAAAAGAAAAGAGAAGGAGGGTGATGATTTGGGAAGACGCCCCCTCTTCTATTCCCCGAGATAACTGACTATTTGACCCAAATAAACACTCTTTCTTCACCAAAAGAAGTGGCAGGAGAAGGAGGAGGAGAAAGAGGAGAGTTCAGAGGGTTTAAGGTTGATGTTTTGGAGTTGTAATGGTGGGATAGTGCCCCCTCTGCAGATTCAATTGTAGGGAGATGTGTTGTCATCAGATAGGAAGACTGAGTCAGCAGCTAGACGAATTCAATGAAACATTTTGCCTCAAAAATGCTGAGAATATGAGGCTGTATTCGACTCTCAATCTAGTCGCCGGAATCCGATTTAGCTGATTAGTAAATCACAAGACAATTTCTGGTCAGCTCATGAACTCAACTAAGTGCAGTTCATCTCAGCAACCAAGATAATGTTTTCAAAGAGCATCAGAGAAACACTATTTTGTCTCCAGAAACGGCCTTTTTTAAATGTTTTTACACTTCAAATCACTGCTCACTATGTTTTCAAAGAAGTTGCCTTTGGATATAAAGCTCCCTATAACATTTTGAAGGCCTCATTTGAGACTCAGCCTTCATGCTGTTGCTCCCGCTAACTAGTGTACAATGACTCAGCAAAAACAAACAAGCGTACAAAAGAGCAACATGGCTAAATTATAGGTTTGCTTTAGAAAGTAGCTCCAGGAAGTAAACACGCAATTGTTCTACTGCTGATTCTTATGTTGAATGTTTAATGCATCAGAAAGTTAACAAAAGCTAGACTAATAGGACTGACACCAATGAGTACATCAAAACCAATGAGTTTGTTTCTTGAAAAAATATAGTTGGAGACATGATCAGAAAACAACATGGATGTGGCTAAAAGCTCAGATCAGGAAAAGAAACTGTCATTTTGAATCCCTCCCCTTTTCTGATCTGATCTCTTCATGTCTTTAAACCCGATGAACTTTACTGCATCTTTGTCTCCTTCCTTTCTGGCAAAAAAAAAAAAAAAAAAAAAGCCACTCTCTCACCTTTTTCTTGACTTGATAAAACCCATGTGATTTTTCTCATCGGGTAAAGATTTTTTGCTTAGCGCCCTGAATGGCCTAACTATCTAACTCCAATGAGATAAGTGTTTAAAGACCTGGTCCTGATCAATTATGCAAGCATATCCAATCCCTCCGCTCCTTTGCAATCAAACAGCTAAATAAGCCGTGGTCTGGACGGAGTCTTTGCTCTTAATTGGACAAATGGCTTGCTTAATTGATCATTGATTGATGATCGATAAGGAACATGTGTTCTCGTTCTTTACAAGGCAGGTGATTGAAAGCCAGCTATAAAATCAGCCAGATAGTTTGACAGATGCCGATGGGCTCTCATCACCTGACTGTAAGAAAAAGCAGAGTGAGGAAGGCAGAGGACACAGGAAGCTGTTTTCAAAGGCTTTCAGATGATTTCTAATCCAAAGTGAACTTTTCTCTCTCGATCCCTGAAGAATATCAGATGGTTGTTGGAGTTCACTTAAATGAATGTTTTTTTTCCTGCTCATCCTAATAAGCAGCTCTGTCTCCCCAACAAAGAAATGTACTGACTGATTACGTTTCCTGTTAAAAACATAATCTCATCTTTTATATCATCCAAATCAATTGACATTAGCCGTTTTCAACGACAATATGAACAAAAAAAACTCAGATCAATTTTAATAAGCACTTCCCTAAAACAAATAAATTGGTATAAATGCATATCAAATAGAAATACTTTTTTAAGGTTTTATTTAACAAAGAAAACAAGACTGTCTTTTGACACACTCTGAAGACTTCAAAAAATGTGCACTTCTTGTTGCGTTAATGAAAACAGAAGCTGCTTGCACTTTGAGTTTCTGTGATTTCAATGATTAAGTAAGTCTTTTCAATACAATCTCACGATAAGTAAAAGTGATGTAAGATAAAGAGATAGAACCAAATGTCATTTAAGGCGGGTAGAGACAAAAGAAAAGGTCTGCACACTGTTTTTGGTTCAGCCTTCCTTTGCCACTCCATATGTGTATCACTTATCAGTCAAGACACCTGTACGAAAGCCGCTAAGTGTGTGTGTGTGTGTGTGTGTGTGTGTGTGTGTGTGTGTGTGTGTGTGTGTGGAGAGAGGGTGGGTGTCTTCTCAACGACTGCACAGTCCCGACAGAATAGGAGGACATCATTGTGAATCTCTTTGATCTGCTGCTCATAGATTCTCTTGAAAGGATCACGAAGAGAAAGAGATACAGAGAGAGAGAGAGAGAGAGAGAGAGAGAGAGAGAGAGAGAGAGAGAGAGAGGACACTTCAGCAGGGCGTCGGTAGGCCTTCGCGCTCAGCCTCAGGTACCTCTCCCTGCTCTGTGTCTGAGCCAGCTCTATTAAATATGAAACGCTAAGACAAAAGGACGGAGAGTGAAAAGGGAGGGAGCGGGGGCCACAAAGGGCAACACTCGATGCCTTTGAAGAGACACTGAGACGAGGGGCGTCGTGAATACGCACCTTACACACACACACACACACACACACACTCATCAACCCTTTAAATGATGTGGGTGGATAGGATCACAAATATCCCCATTTGCATCTTGTGTTTTTAGATCACTTTTCACGGATATACCACAAAAGGAGCATCATCAGTGAAATTGGACCTAAAAGCATCGGTTAGCAGATGAAAATGCACACATGTCCTGGAGAGGTGTACGTGTTGTCACGGAGATTGAGACAGTGAGGATTAAAGCATCTTTAAAGGTTGTAAAGGTTGATGTGTTTTCTGTGGGAATGAATAGTGGGTTTTAATTGCACAATTCGGTTTGTAAAAGATGCTCACATAGTCTTGTTGTGGTTGTCATGTATTTAAAGGGCTGATTGGTTATGGCCCTTTCATATAGATTCTGCAGCTGCAGCCTAATAATGACGTACAAAATCAAAGTGAGAATATGACTTTTCAGAGGACTACATCTGCTTTGGATGGCGACTTGTCCTTAAGTCTGAAGAGTATATTTAACAACATGTTAATCACAAACGACATCCCCATTGAGATGCTGTGAAATGGAATACAGAGTGAACAGTGAATTTACCGTCTCTGACAATGCACACCTGCAGGTGAACAACTGCCTCGCAGGCTACATTTGTTGTTAATTATCTACATCTCCTCGAGTAGACATTCACAAATGTTTCCTCTGAAGTGAAAAATAGATCATTGTTTCTTTAAATTTACAGAAGGGCTTTGTTGAACATAGTACAAGGGTTGTTGCAGGTTCTCTCTTTTCATTTTCAGCTTATCAACAATCCCAATTTAGCAGTAGTTATTGTTTTCACTGGGACACATGCAATGACTCTTGCTCTAAATGTAAAATACAAAGTAGAGGCCATGCATACAGGTTTCCAGTGATGACTAATTTGCAACCCCAGTCCCTGTGCTGAAGAGTTCAGTTGCTGGAATAATTCTTTAATAACGGGCAATACATACGCAGGTACAATAGCCCAAAGTTTATGGCATGTTTGTAATCAGAAGATACTATTCATATGACACACCTATAACAACACTGCAGTGGTACATGTTCAGTGACCTTCACAAATGCAAGGTGATAGGTCTCTAAGACGTCAGTGTAAGACATAAAGGCCCCTCTCACATAAATTCATCAGTTTGACAGTTTGAAGATCTTTGTGAAAGTTAAAAGCCACGGTCATCATTTGCCTTTGATTTAGTTAACTTTCCTTTAATTAATAAGTATTGATGATAAATTAGGCAAGAGGCTGGAACAAAAAAAAAGTCATTTTGGTACCAAAGAAGCTCAGTTAGAGGAGGGAGCATCAGTGACACAGACTGATAACTTAGCCTCTGAGCGTGTCTTCAGCTAAATGACCCCTATCAGACAAACTTCAATGGGCTGTCTTTGGAAAACAATCAGCAATGTGCTCCTCCCTGACCTTTAGCGACTCAGCAGGCTCAGTCCAATCACAGAGTATTGACATTATCCACCGCACGCCATTTATAACGTCAGCTGCCGCTCGCCTCAAAGGTCCAGTCCAAATACCAGCAGAGTCATGTTGTGTTTTGGTTGTGTTGAGTTTGAAGGAGAAGAGTGGGCTGGGGAAAGAATCAAGTAGTTTATTGGGGAAAGTGATCAGAGATTTCTTCAAGTTAATTGCAGCTGAGCTTTGCATGTTGTGAAGTCTACTTAAACACATGAATGAGAAGTTTCATTAGTGATATATTATCATTTTTAAATTAGCCATATTTCATCCATCGATACGTCTAATATCTGCTGTTGTTGTTTTGTCTGCATCTCCTTGCCAGTCTCTCTAAAGTGGTTTTCACATATGCATTACTGAAAGTGTATAAATCAGTGCCATGTGTCATCGCCATATTTAAAATAACAAAATGAGCCAAGAGAAAGCTACTGGACATAATGACTCCGTTTAAATACATACACAGAAACATTTCTCAGAATTTTTCCTGCAGTGTTCTCACGTCAGGAAATTTACTAGAACGGCTGGCAACATTTTTTTGGAAAAGTGACGAAACGTGCGCATGTGAGACAAAAAAGTCGTCATGCGTCATGCATTAAATTATTCAAAGTTTCCATGAGTTTTGTGAATGTGTGAAAGCACAATATCTGCCTCTCACTCTTTCTTCTTTACACCAACTGTGTCAGATGGCTTTCACAAAAGGGTCTAGTTCTGGTCCAGGATTCTGTCTGTTAAAAGTCGTAAAAGTGTTTGTTGTTATTTGGCCATAAATCAAAATTGAGGTGCACCAAGCTAATCACACACTTTTTACACCGCAAAGCCAACAAAACCCTGAGAAGACCATAATCTAAAACCATGTCCCACCGAGTGCAGAGCGATGAGAGCAAAGTGTGGTTGGGGGATCTAACTTTGGTCACCAGGTCTTCCTAAAAGCACCTCAAGGCCTCGTCAATCCTGCCAGATCACCCATTTCATCCCCATCTGGGTGTGATCCATCTCGGCGGGCCCAGCCAGGCTCCATTACCCCCAGACGAGCTGTGAAATGACCATTATGTGTGTGCAGGCATGTGGGGGGAATGGGCCTCTGCGTCGTCCGACAGCCTTTACCAGCCAACAATGGGTCTCATATATGTGGTTGAATACCCTGTTCAGGGCACTTAATACAAAAACATAGAAATAGCGTCAGCTCAACGTTCGGTAAGGAGGGACAAAAACAAGGCATGACGGTGACGGTTGAAGATGTTTACGTTTGGTTTTCATTGGTTCCATATATTCACTGCAGTGTGTGTTATTCTTCTATTTGTAGAGATATACAGCATGAGTTAGAGGAAAACCAGGTTACTGACTAGTTGAAAATGATGTGACTTATTTACTACCTATGGGGATACCAGAACATATTATTTCCGAGGGTTGTTTACTGTTGTGTTGAAAAGAGATAAAGACTCATGTCTGAGACTGTTAAACCGTCCACCAACTCCTGCCACTTTGCACTGAGGCTGCTATGGCAGGATGTGGTGCTCCAATACTTTACCGCGGTATTTCATGAATTGTGCTACCCATATGTAAAGTAAATAGAACAGAATGCCTTTATTGTGATGTTAAAATTATGTTTAATGGTGTTTTTACATGTTGTGGATTTAAGCGTACCAACTTCAAGTGTGCCTTTTTTAGGTTATGCTCAATACTGGCTCTCCAAGATTCGACCTTCCATGTGCATAGCATTTATAATCCAGTTAGGGAAAACCCCAAAAGAATGACACACAGATGATCTCCATTTAACAAACTGCATTACTAAAACAAGATCTGTTGCATCAAGGATTGTTTTGGGATGCCCTGTTGAAAGGGAGAATAGTTTTGCAGGCCTGTGCTGATCTATTTGAAGGAACCTCCCTCAAACGACATTTTTGTAGTTTAAGCTAAGATCCAAACATCCATCATGACGTATTATGGATTCATTCAACTCACAACTTTCACTTCATCAATTAGACGACTTTAATAAAGCAATTAGACGAAGAAAACAATAAACTGTCTAGATTTTGTGGAGAGTGACATTAAATGCTCATTTTCTGTTGATCAGTGTTTCAAAATCACATTATATGTAACTTATTTATTTTGTGATTAAGGCTGTATGACAATGAAACATTGAAACACTCCTCCAATTTCCCCCCCGTCCACAAAGAGTTCATCAACATTACACTCCCTTGTTCTCTGGGCTCCAGGATGGCATATAATTACAGAGTCACAGTATCAGGGATTACATGACACCAATAACATGAAGGAGGTGATAAAGACAAAGACAGAAAGAAGACGAGAAGAAGAGAGCCACTTCCCTTGAGAGGCCTCTCGTTAGCACTGAAACAATGTCGGCTTAATGCTGAGACCATGGGGCGTGCTTGTCACACCTAAAGTGCTTTGCATTAATTACACCTCATATACACTCTGTTATTAAGACTTCCATGAGGCCTCAGCGCATGGCCTGAGAGTGTGTGTGTGTATGTATGTAATCTCCCAATGTTTTCACTGATGTCACTTCTTATCATAAGAGGAGAGGAGATACTAGAAACAAGTGTTCAGAGAAATGATGTCGTGTTGGAGCGCTCAATATAATATTTTTGACACACATTGAGTTAGCTGTACAAACTTGCTGAGTATGCGTTTCAACATGAACATGCATTATGGTTAAAAATGATCATCCTGCGATTATTGACCACAGTAGCAGCATGAAACCAAGAGAATCAGACCTTGGAGGAAAAAAAATCAATTCTCACAAGGTCAGTTAATCGTCAACAACTTTGAAAATGGATTAATCATGTACAACTCTTTTTTTCATTAAGAATAAACCTGGTTCTGATATACCTGATAATTTCTTAAACCGGTTTAATTGTGAGAAGAAAAAAAAGTGAAAATGTCTCCAAATTAGAGTCTTCAAAGTGTTTGATTTTCTCTGATCAACGTCACAAAACCACATAAAATCTAAATAAAGAACAAAAACACATTCTCACACTTTGAAAGCTGGAGCTGTTTGACAGTAATAAAAATGAGGAAAAAAAGAACATTTGCCTCATAATTTCATGATCTACTTCAACCTATTCTTATAAAAAAAAATCAAATAATTTAAAGAAGTTATTGAGTATTTAATCCATAATCAAAATAAGTTGTAGTTGCAGCTACAGGCCGATCTTCTTGGCACTCATTCGCAGACGTGGGATGAAAAAAACACAACAAACATATCAAATCAAAATCCATTCTGTCTGAAAGTCTTGTTTATACTTTTGAGTGACATAGAGAGTGGATGCTTGTGCGCATGGCCATCATTCAGTTCATATGTTGGTGTTTTTGCCTATGAGTGTGAGTCCTGGTGTGCGTCTAAGTGTCTGCAGTGAGTGTGTGTGTGTGTGTGTGTGTGTGTGTGTGTGTGTGATGTGTCTTTTAGCTGTGGATAGATAAACAGTGGAGACAAACATACGCTGCATCAGTTTAATGACCCATCCCTGCAGAGTCCCTCTACATTCAATTAGCAGGAAGATAATTAATCGGGCCAAGTCTCGTTCTGGCTGCTGAGCTGGCTGGCGGATTGGCAGCGGGAAGCCAGGTGGTCTAACAGGAGACATGTGTGTGTGTGTGTGTGTGTATGTGTAGGTGAATTTCACGAAGGAAAGAGAGAAAATGGCCAAAAACAAACAAGGGGAACAAAAAAAAAAGAAAGAATCAAAAGGACTTCACGTATGAAAAGTCTGCTTTTGAACAAATACACATCTTAATTTGCAGAAGTTTTAAAACTTTTCATGTACGACTTGACTGACATGCACATTTCTTGATTTAAGTCCTGTCACTCTCTCTTCCTCTCACTTTTTCTCTTCCACACATGCATAATGCTGTGATCAGTGAGCCCCTGGTGGCCGTACTCTGTCACTACACAAACAGCGGTGTGCTGAGGGAGCGTGTGGCTCTCTATCAATCTTCTGTTGACTGAAGGACAAGTGTGAGGGAAACACACCATGGGGGGTTTTGACTGTGGTATCAAACACCTGTATTCGCTCACACTGGAAACACTGCAAACACTGTTATTTAGCTTCTGTTCTTATGTTAACTCAGACAACTTCCATCTTTGTCAGACAATTGTTGTATCCTCATTGAGCAGAGGGTTCTCTAATCATATATTAATAAACACTTTTAGAATAGATAAGCACAGGCAAACGAGAATAAGAATGTGATATTTCAAATCAGGGGAACATGAAGACATAGTTGGAAAACAGTACTTACATTATTTTGTCCTTCTATTTTAATCTGCAGGGGACGGCAGGTGGGAGGGGTTTTCTGTAGGTTAGCAATTCAGGTTTTTTTGTTAAGCTATCAATCACAGAAGAAATGGATGAAAATGACTTCTAGATACCTCCATGTGATTGATGAAAGTGTGCTGCACTAATTTTGTTTTTGGCACCTTTTGTATGAAGTTTAAAACATGATATAATTCACCACAAGCATTTGCTAGCACTTTTAATGGCTTCATCTGTAGATCCCATCACTTTTACTCAGTCTGAGGTTCAAAAGCAAAAACTCAAACGAAGCAGTAGAAAATATGTGGTAAACATGACTCCAGATCATGTTTTAGTGGCAGTAATTACACAAACACAAAAAGAGCGTTTGCATTCAGAAATATTTTAAATATTTTTTCCCAACCATATTAAAATTATTATATGATTCCTGTAAGGATAATGTTCAGTTTTTCCCTCTAAATCACGTGTAAGAATAATGTGGATTATTACCATTCACTAGCTGCCTTGGTTTGTCATAGGTGCCCCCTGAAACACAAGCACACACACGCACACACACGCACACACGCACACACACTCACGCACACACACACACTCATCTCTCTTCAGAACACTGTCTTCCTCTTCTCCCCTTTTCCTTCTTTCTTTCCAAGCTTGTTATGCAGATTCCCAGATTTGCCTCCTTCAACACTCACACACAAACACACACACACACAGTCACACACTGTTCTGTCTGTACCTCCCCAGGGGCACAGGCGAAGGGCAGAGCGAAGATGGAAATGAACTCAGCCATGTTGCAAGTGGCAACGCAAATCTGCATCTGTAATTACCCCCAGAAATACACGGGGAGCTTTCTTTCTCACTCCCTCCTCATGCCTCCTGCCCTCCCTCTCTTCCTGATCTCCTCCTCCTCTTCACCAAGACCCCATCGCTTTCCTTTTTCTGCCTGTTTCTCTGAACTCCCCCTTTTCCTCCTCCATGTCTATCTCACACTCTCTCCGTCTCAAAGGCTTCTTAAGTGATGCTTGGTGGGCCAATTAAGGTGAGTAGAAGTAGGGCCCTGCATGTGTGAGTGTGAGTGTGTGTGTGTGTGTGTTCATGCATGTGTGAGTGTATTTATGCATGCATCAAACACGCTGCACAATCTTGCTTATGTCCACACTGTCTGTGTTTGTGTCTGTCTTTCCACACGTGTGTGTGTGTGTGTGTGTGTTTGTGTGTGTGTGTGTGTGTGTATGGTGTCATCTCTTTGTGTCTGGGATGGGGCATATTCATGTGTTTGTAAGTGTCCCCTCAGGCCAAATACGGCTAAGCTGTGTCTTGAAAGGGGACAATATTTCAAATAGGAACCTAAAAACAATGGTCACAGATCAACAATACAACCATAGCTGTGGATCAAAATATTGAATCAGATTTTATTCCTGTTACATCATCGATAACGTGGTGTTTATTGTAAAGTGTCTGAACTATACCTTGCAGTTGCATATTATGATTGAAACACAAATATATGCATCAGAAATGAAATGTTCGAATGTTTTTCATTAAACGCTGCTTATATTCATGATTACCACAAAGACATTCAATGCTAAGGCTGACATCAAAACCATTTCTTCGTCTATCATGACACATACAAATGTTGAGATCCTTTGCCCATAACATCATGAAGTAAAAAGTATTGCAGCATGCAGCCACGTATAAAGTCAAATCTGGCAGGTAAAATATGTATCTCATTGATTACTGATTTTTCATAGCAGGATCTTCTGGGGAACTCGATGGCACCGGTTGGAAAAGAGACTCAGGGGTGCAGAGAGTACACCAAGGGCCCTCTGAAAGGGATGAGCGTTCAAGAGTGAGAGCGAAATGTGGAGGCAAAGAAGAAGTGGAAGAGAAGGTTAGACAGATGGAGGGAAGGAAGTGAGAGATACACCCCGTGTCTCAGAGGCAGGACTCCACTGCAAAAGAGCCAATTAGGGGAAGGCAGGACGCGCAGGGGCTGAGCAAACAAACCCTACTGCGACGAGGCCAGCGTGTGTCAGTGCAACTGTTTGTGTCTGAAGACTTGTAACTTAACCTGTGATTATTTTCATGCTAAGCCAAAGAGCATAAATTCATACTGATAGCACCATTCTTCTTAATTTATCTTCACTTTTTAGGGTTTGTTTCTTCATCTGGAATATTTTTTTTAAATAAAAGCTCACTTGCAGGACTTCGCCACAAAAGATATTGAATGACAGATGATAAGACAGATGAATGTAGGCTGGACTGGAGAGACTCAGGATGGGGGTCCAGTCTCAAGCCTAATTCTGCCCGAGCTGTTTACTGTCCAGACTGTGCCTAGAATGAGAAGGATGAGATGAAGGGAGGAGGAAAGAGGGTGACTGGATGAGAGGAAGGGAAGGTGGGTCGAAGAACTGAGACAAACAGGGTGGAGTGTGACGGCTCAGTAAGTAGGCCTCTCAGATGATTGAAGGGGCGGATTGGGCGTGGCCCTGCTCCCGAATCGAAGTTAATATTTTGACTTAATTTATTTACCCAACTACCAACACAGCAGAAGAGTCAAATGCTACATTTACAATACTAGATGAGAGTGTCTGTATGAAGTGAAGCAGAGTCTGTGAGATAGCAAGACTGAACATTTTCTTCAAGAAAGAAATAAGCAATATAACAAAGTAAGTATTTCATTTTCAGAGAGGTTCAGAGGATTTATATGTTAAGTCAAGTCGAGTCTGTCTTTTTTGTCATTGCTCCAGTTATTCACTAATAACTCTGTTAGTGAATAACTGGAGGACTTCAGTCACCAGGGAACCAGATGTTTCATAATAAAGGTGTAAGATGCAGATATGGACAAAAAAAAGTCTTTAATTCTAAAAATGTGATATGTCATATCTTCATGTCATCTCTTTTTACATGTCTGTATTATTGGGTACAATCTCAATCACACTGTGCAATCTTTATATATTTGAGGTCAGCAAGACATTTCTGTCAAAGACAGCATGAAACATAAAACATTATAAAATATTTGTCCAAATTGACCACTCACTCAGCTCGCACAGTAATTGAATCAAAGCATAGATAGATGTCAATTATTTGAATATCAGGACAATCCAGTCTGACTTTGCAGGGCCTGGGGAGAGTGTGTGTGTACTGTGCATGCACTTTACACACAGACATTCATATCAATGAGCCTGTGTGTGTTGCTTTGCATGTTGGCGTGTGTGTGCGTGCGTGTGGGTACAATTGCTGAGGTTGTGTAATATATAAATATATATATAAAAAAACTGAATAATGTATGAGTCTTTTGGTCAATGCATTGTGATTTGCTTTAAGGAGGCCTTCTCTCAGCCATTATAAGATTAAACCCAACCTTGGTTTGTCTGGAGTGGCCAGGACATGCAAGAGACCTGTCAACACTGCAGGAACTTGGACCTCACTCACACACACACACACACACACACGGTCATATGCAGTACATATATCAACTATAAATCCCACCATGCCCACGCACATGCACGCACGCACGCACGCACGCACGCACGCACACACACACACACACACACACACACACACACACACGGCACAGACCAACATGCACAAATTGTCATCCCCAACATACAAATGTGCAGATACTGAGAGGAGTACAACAGAAACATTGATATTTAAACGTCTGCTGCTCTGTAAAGATGTGGAGTGTGGTCTTTAATATGTGTGGGAAGGATTTTTGATGATGATGCAGTCAGAGACAGAAGCAATGGGGGAAAACGTGCTAAAACATTAAGACAGATGTAAAAAAAAAAAAAAAAAAAAAAAAGAAAGGTACGAAAAGAAGCCAAACTTAAAAGAAAATGAAAGAAAAGAAAAAGGGATAGGGAAGAAAGGACGGGGAAAGACAAGGAGAAAAAGAAGTAAATCAGAAAGATAGTGAAAAAGGAACGCAGGTAAAGCGAAAAGAAACAATGAAATGACATGAAAAGCAAAAGAAACCGTCTGATCAGGGGCGGAGGAAGATTGGGATGAGGACTTGGTGGAAAGCAATCTGTCAGTTCCAGTGGTGTTGTAGGTAAATTGTGCTCCCACTCTGTTTCGATCCCTGTCCAGCCGATACGCCTGCTGTGTGACACGCTTCAATCATTTTTTATTGAGCCCTCAGACTCTCTCCTGCTCCGTCTGTCGTTCTCTCTCCACCCTCTAACAGTTCTGTTGTTGTTCTCAATCAATAATCAATTTCCTTGAGAAATAATGGGCCAATGCTGTTTTGGGGTTTTGCCCATAGGCCTTGACCTTCTGATGGGCTAAAAGGCAAATCCAAGGAGGCCAGGATGAAGGACTGGTCCCGGCCCATTAAAAGTCATGACCCTGGAACATGGAGAAACAGAGAATGATGGGAAAACTGGGCAGACTGTAAAATGACTCGCACTGTACCTGAGATGTACAATCTGATGAGTATTTCAGTAGAAAAAAGGGGAAACACTTGATTCTGAGAGGAGGATAGTTCTTGATTATTTTGTTCAGACACGGCATGATGACCACAGCTGAAGATCGCTGTGACGCATGTGTTTTGGTTTAATTCAACACTAAATTCCTCTGAAATGTTACAGAAAAGATTCTCAATTATACGAGCAACTTCCTCATGATTTTAAATTCAAATCAAAACCGTAAACTAAAAAATACTTTAGATGGAACAAAAAAAACAAACAGTTTTCTTTCTTTAGAAAGTGACAAACAGTGTGCAGAGCTAAGCGCCTCCTGTGCAGAACAAAAGGTAATGAGAGCAACAAAAAAACGTCGAGATGGAAAGAAAATAGAGATGCGGGGGAGGGGGGGGGCACGTGCAATTTAGCAGGACATTTAAGACTCCTCGAATCTTGTTCTACGCTTGTTGGCATGTTACATGAAAACACAATCTCATGGGACCTTCTCTACATGAGAGAAGGAGAGAAGACGAGAGGGGAGAGATGAAGAGAAGAAGAGGAGAGGAGGAAGGGAGAGAGGTGGGGGAGAAGAGGCTGAGAGGGAGGAGAGGGGGAATCTAGTCAGAGGAGAAGATCGAGAGCTGGACAAGAAAGGAGAGCTCTTGGACTGAGACAGGAATTGTATATTTTAATACGTTATGGCAGTTTATAGAGTTGTTTTCCAACATCATACAGTATTTAACCTCTTGGGAGACTTTATATCGCCTTGAGGGTTACGAGTCTTGTCCACTGGCCTATGATCCAACACCACTCTATAATTTAGCTCAGGTTTCCCACTTTCAATCTTTACGTTCCTAAATAATGCATACTTCATTCTGCAACAATGTAGAGTACATATAGGTATACATACAGTATGAAGAGGGGGATATTTAGTGCAGGGATTTAGACCTCTTTGGACCTGCTGTGACAGCACTTTGAAATATAATAAATATTAGAACTTACTAAACAATAAGCATGTTTATATATTATATCTTGAGCTGCAGGCTAAAGTAAGAGTTTGTAACTGTACAGGGTTTGTGTGTTATGTAAACCTCGGATTTACACAGAGCCACAGTTGATTACTTTGCATGCTTTGTCATGCTTCAGTCCAAGACACAAAGATATTCAGTTTCTGTTTGTAAATTATGGAGAAAGAAGTTAGTCCTCATCGCACGGGTCGCAGGTTTAAAAATGTAGAAATCAGAAATACTGGATTTATTTCTAGAGGGAATTCTGTCATTACAGTTTACACACAATATAGCAGTAAGACGTGTAGAATTAGAAATAGATATGAGTGGTGTTGATAAATGTAAATGAAAAAAAAGGAATTAAGTAGAAAAAGGGCAGTGTTTGGAAAAATAACACTATGTACAAACAGCACAGATTGTTTAAAAGAAATAAAACACAGAGGCCAGTGCTGAAAAAAAGAGAGAAATTTCACATTAGGCTCAATGATTAGCCCAAAAAGTCCTTTTACAAAAATGATGTTGGAGCAGCTTGGAATCACATTTATATATTAAAGTGGAACACATATTTATAAGTTCTGCTAAATAGACAAGTCTTTAAAAAACAAGCATTTTAAAATTGTTAAACGTATAACCAACTATACATAAGTAATATTACAAAACTACAACATGGTGTCCAAATGTGTTTGGCAATAACAAATAGAAAGTCAAAACTGTGTCATCTGGCATCTCTAAGAGATATAGAAGACACAGCAGGGGCAGGGAGAGAGAGAGAGAGAGAGAGAGAGAGAGAGAGAGAGAGAGAGAGAGAGAGAGAGGTGTGACTGACATTAGCTCCAGCTCAGCTAATCAGTGGCACGGCCTTTTTTAATCTGCCCCCCTCTGTAGCAGCGTTAGCCGCAGCCCAGAGAAAGTTAAATATTCACGATACAAGGCAAGCTACTCAGTGTTCAAACAAAGTGCTCTGCCAAGTTCAGCCATGTATGTAGGGGTGCTGTGACGGGAGAGAGTGTGGCAGGGAGAGAGAGTGAGAGAGTTAGAGAAACAGGGAGACGACGAGGAAAGAGAGAGAGAGAGGGGTATTTTATTATTCACACAAGGCATAATAAACTAGGCACGCTCGGTTAGCAACACTTAAACTCTCTGTGCTGTAGCGGTTAGCCGCTAATGCGACAGCAGTGATTTGGACATGTCCTATTAATAGTGCAGGGGAGGTTTCCATGCATGCTAATGGTGGCATGTAGTAGCTATTAATAGAATCACATAAGGGGTCCTGGGATGGGAGAACTAACTGTGTAGAGGAGCGGGTACTTTTTCGTGTGTGCGTGTGTGTGTGTGTGTGTGTGTGTGTGTAAAGACACACCCGATATCTTTCTCCAGTAGTAAGTAATGATGCAAAGTCAGTGTTTTTCAGTCAATTCAGAGGGAGGGGCTGCATGCAGAGCAGAGGGAGCGAGACCCTGGATGGAGTGTGGGTGAATTTTGGCTGAGGTATGATTTTGTACTTGTGCAGGTGTGTGTGCAAATATCTCTGCGCCTGTGTGAGTCTCCAGAGGTTGTAAACAGAGCAGGGAGAGGTAAGGGAAGAGCTCGAGAGCGGATGGTGCGGTGTAGAAAAGAGAGTGATGCAGCTGGAAGTTTGGAAGTGTTGAGCGCTCCTCCTCAGCATGGATTTTTAATGACCTGAGACCCCAGCCAGGCCCTAAGAATCCCCCCCCACCTTCTTTCTCCACCCCACATCCTTCTGGTTCTCCACCCCCCTACATCGCAATAAGGAGAGAAGGCTTCCCATCCTTGCTCAGAGTCGATTTATGATGAAAAAGCTGAGAAGCATCAAAGGAAATAATGAAAGGACAGCTCAAGAGCTCGACTGTGAGTCAAAGTAAAGATGGTTTTGTGTATGAAACACTAATATAAGACAAATTCTGAGGATTCAAAAGATTTAACATACACTTTTCCTCATTAACTGTTATCATAATTCCCTTATTAAATATTGCATAATTTCAAAACGTAATCCTGTTTTTTTTTTCAAATATTTGGTCCATAAATAAAGTCACATAGAACGGTTGTTAAGGATCCATAGGTCAAGGTATACTGTATAAACAAGTCACTCTGCCCTCCACACACTCCTTCACACTTAAATATGGCAGTGTTTAGTTCAACACTTGAGTCAGGGTGAACTTTCCAAGGACATCAAAACAATCACACTTCTCAAAAAAGAGGAAAAAAAACACACTCAAGCTCATCACAGGGTTTATTGAAATTCATACATGCGTGAACAGTGTAAACAAGGTTACTCACTGCAGTCAGAGCCCAAAGAGAAGTGAAGAACACTAACATTTCATTCGCTAACAAGGAAACTATTTTTCAGTTGTAGGAAAAAAAAATCATTTTAGTAAGTGCAGACTGATGTATGACTTTAGATTAAAAAAAAATAAAAATCTGCAGGTCAGTGTCGTGCACCTCTGCCAGGTTGTATGGAACATTATTTGATGCACTTTATGCTTCACATTTCCTTAAGTCGAGCAAAAATAATTCCTTTCATGTAAACACATATTTTAATATATTTAGAGGAGAATTGTAATATGATCGTTTTTCTTCACTGGTTTTTTCAACCAGTGTTTTCTGTTTTTTTTTTTGCATATTTTTTACCAGATGTTCTGATAACAAACTCATGGGGAGGGGGGAATTGCAGGGGTTGGGGCTGAGCAAGAATTTTTGTTCTGTATATTTGTAGGTTTGTGAGAGTGCATGCACTGGGCAGGTGTGTGTTGACAGAGGTGACTGTTTTCTCTCTCCATATTTTGACACATAACCGTATCACACATTAAAATCAGACACATACATGTGCAACACACAAACACACTCTGACACTCCTCTCTGTTTCTATTTTATGGATCCTGAAACCAGTGAAACTCTGAATGGCTGAAATGCACAATACTTAATAATCCAGTATTGTGTGCATGTGTGTGTCTGCATCATGCTGCTGAATAGGTATTGTTTCCCCCTGCGCTTCTGATCGGGCAATTTGGCAGCGGGCTCATGGAGGGGAAGCTAATGCGGATCTAATGAGTCGGCAGGCCGGCAGAATTGAGAGGTGTATCTGTGCGGTAATGTGGGGAGATGGGTCTGTGTCGCCTTGAGGGATTAGGGTTTTGTGCTGCAGTGGATAGAGGACCCGAGCAAGACCAGCTCCTTCCACCTTTTCCTTCCTCCAGCCTCTCCTTTGTCCTAAACAACTTCCCTCGTGGATGTATGGGCTCTGGCCCGTAGCCGTACACGCCCGCCTTGGGAGTAATTGATTTCATCAGCACTGCCTGTTATGTTGGTGGTGGACACAGTGGAAATAGCTCTCAGTCTTGTGTGTTGTCAGCACACACATACATGATACTGATGCATGAGAGAATTAAACCAGGGGGGTTGACTGATTATGTTGCCAGTGAGCTAGCATTAGTTAGCCATAGCAGCCAATCGCTGTCTTTACTGGCGGTTGATATATTAAGAACTGAAAAGGGGACTGTCGTGGAGATGTGGGGCAGACTTTTGTTTTGAGGTCTTTAAAGTAGAAAGGGAGGGGGGAGTAGTTTTTAAGTCATGCAGATATTTCGTAAATGTCGATCTCTACCTAAATGTAATAGAAGTTATGGAAGTCTGAGGTTCTTAGGGTATTGAAAAATTATATTCATGAAAAATAGATGGCAACAGCTATTTTTTTTTCCAGAAGCAATTGACAATTTTTTTCTCACAGGTCATGCTCAGGGTGGGAAGCTTAGTTGATGTTATTATTACGCACCACTGTGTTCTAGGCTGTAAGTCATAGAAATTAAAAGGCATCTGTCGATCATTATCACTTCACCACTATCCAATCAATAATCGACTAAAAGACAATGAGGATTGCACATTTAGTAATAATCCTATAGTCCATGGAGGGAAAACATATTGAATACAACATCTGCATAGAAATGTAGAATCTGTACACACGGGTCTGTATGTTTAGCGCATGTCTTGCAGTACATCTGTATTCTGAGCTGTAATGACCAATTATGTTTCAGCAGGCTCTGGTGTGTTTATGGGGATTTAGTCTTCTCAGTGAGTCACACTTTATGCAGATATCTGTGTACAATCAATAACATAAAAACATTATGAAACAACATAAAAACAACACAACTCTGTGTCAACTTGCTGTGTCCCAAAAGTTAAACAGCGCTTAGATTCCCAGACTACCTGAACAGCATCAGAAATAATAATTCCAACCTCCAATCCAACAAACATTTTAAAAGTTGTTCTTATATTCTCTTGAGGACAGACCTGACAGAGCTTCTTTACTTTTCTTTCCCATTATAAATCTGCAATTTGGTGTTTTATTTTGGCCAACTCAAATCATTTAGAGTAAATGATAAGATAATTATGATTTTAGGTTTATACCACTGAAGTTATCCAGAGTGATGCCAAGGGATAATTCACAGTCTGGTATTGAGCTTAGACTAAACGGATGATGGACACTCTTCAGGTTTATAAGCAACAAAGAGCTGACAAAGGCCACACGGAAAAAGAAGTCTTACAAAGATTTTTTTTCATTTGGAAATTGCAGAAGCAAGTCTAATCTATCAGACAATGATGGACAATGATAACTAAAGATTGGCCAATGGCTAATGTTAGCATTCAGGTACTTAACAGCTAATATCTTCATCTGCTAGGAGTTTGCTTCAACCATATCTAGGTTTAAGAAAGGCTTACATTTCTCGCCAGCCGAATGTTAGTGAAAACAACAATCACGAGCTAATGACATTAGCTTGAATACAATAGTAGAAGATCAAAGCAGCATTTACGTCTCCCATTCTGAGCTTAACATCTGACAAAAGTGGTCACTGAATATAATGAAAATCCCCTTTCACTCGAGATAACCCACGATAAACAACTTTAATATTTAAATGGCTTGTTTCTGCAGTAAAATGTCTTTGCAATGTCGATAACACACAACTATGTAAACCAGAGGACAGATTTTATTTTGGCAAATCAGTGAATTGAAGCTTTGACTTAACGTGGGTCTGTCTGGCATAGCATGCATTTATGTTTAATGGTGAAGACATATTCATGCATATAAATGTGCTATACAGTAGGTGAGCACGTTTGACACATGACTGATATGTGTTTGATCACTGCTCTCTCCCATGTACTATACCTCTACCTGCTGGTGGTCTGTATGTGTGTGTGTGTGTGTGTGTGGGCTGGCTGTGTTGTTAAGGGTATGCGTGGTCAGGCTGTGCTCGTGGGCTGATCATGTCTCAGCATTGATATTTAAATATGCCCTGAAAATACAAACCCTTATGTCAGGGATCAAGGACTTGCCTGGTTTCAACACAATCACTTCAGTGTGTGTGCGTCTCTCATAAATAAAGGAGCAGCGCTCTACTTCATAGCGCTGTGTTTTAATTATTAAGATAGAAGCAGGGAGGTTATCTCACTGCTCACTGCCAGCAAGTAGAGAGACGGATACAATTTGAATTTTTGCCAGCACAGTGCTTAGAGAGCAACACAGTGAGGTGGCATGATTGAAGGACAATAGAAAATCAAGTGCTGAACTTCGAACATTAAAAGTAGGAAATACAACTAAATAGAGCAAAACATGTCACTTCAGTGGCATTTTTTGTGATTTTGTTCTCTAAAGCTTACTTTAAAATGAGCAGCCATATGAAAAGAAAGCTAATGTTTTTTTTTGTTTGGCTACATTTCTGGCTATGATGAATCTGACTTGTTGAGGTATATGTGCTATTGTTCCTCTGTGTTGCCATGTTGGAGAAATATAGCGGTGAAAATGTGAGCCACAGGTGACTAGATAGATTCATCTTGACGTGCGGGGCAACATGAAGTGAATTATCATTACGGCGAACCCCCACATACATGCTGTTACGCCGGTCAGCGTTATAAAAAAGGAACATTAGGCGAGGCGTATTTCCTCTCTCATTAATTTAACTGGAGGACCATTATTTGTTTTCCAAGCGTTCATTAGTCAGGTGAGGCTGACATGGCAGGCCACCACTGTTGGAAGGCGAGGACATTTCCTTCGTTTGTAACTAGGCAGACAGGAGGTGTGTCTTTGTGCTGAGAATTGCTTTACATGTTGCCTGTTTGCAAAGAGGGGAGGTGGTAGGGACAAATGGTAAAGGCTATAGGAGGCTGTGAGAGAGGCAGAAAAGGAAAGGGCAAGGTGGTTATGTGGCAGTTTCACATGCATCGATTGGCTGTTTTTAATCGGGCATAACAAATATAACTTCCCTTGAATCAAATTCCCTGGTTAAACTGTTATTAAACTAACCTTGTTATATTTATCGACAGGACATTTAAATAAATATTAAAGCCAAGTGGAAAAGGGGGAAGGTTCCGATCCATTGATTTCTGTGGAAAAAAAAACAACAACCATAGTATTAATCCAACAAAGCGTACCTCTACTGCTCCTATCCCTCCCTTCCTCTTCTTCTCCATCCCCCCTACCCACTCTCCTTAGCATATTAGGTGGAGAATAATGTGAAAAAATGCTTAGCACACGGGAACAGGGCCGGTAGGCGCAGACGTGGGAGTGGGTCCCCGGAGGGTGCGGTGGAGCCCCTATCCCATAAATCCCGGCTCTGGCGCAAACAATCAATTTTCAATTTTAATTATTTACCCTGGCCTGCCGGACAGGAGCATTTATTTTCTCGCTCTGTCTAGATTAAAAATTAAAAATTAGGAGATTAATATTTGGTAGGGTGAGTAGAAAACAAAAAAAAAGACCCACTAAAAAACATTCTTTATTATCTTTCTCCCCTTTCTCTTATTCAATGGGCGAAGGTTAGTGATAGCCCAACGAGTCAATCAATAACTTCATAAATTTTCAGACCTCCATCAGCTGGCCCCTGCCACCATTGCACCCATTGCTTTTTTTTAGTGAGGCTCCATCTGTCGGGGGCCTCTAACATTAAGCCTCAGTGAGAGAAGAAACCAGCAAAATGTCCCGCTCAGCACTTTCTGTCTGAGCTCGCCGGGCTTTGGCCTCTCCTCTCTCTGTTTTTTTTCCGATATTTCATCTGTAAATTTAATTACATAACCTGGAGCAATACAGCCCAGGTATCCCCTGTCAAGCTCTCATTCACACAGAGCTGCTATTACAAGTGGCAACCTGCAATAAATAGCCATGTGAAAACACTCTTCAGGCAAGCACAAGACACGTGTACTACAGCCAAACCAACTACAATTGGTGAAGATTGCCGTTTAAATACCTCACTGTACATAAATGACACTTTCCTGGCGCTGTACCTTCTGGAAAACTTAACATCTTACAGCCTGTCATAAAAATGCGACACATTAAAAAATGCTACAAAGCTCGAAAGAAAAGGCCCTCCCATCATCAATTAACAAACAACAATTAAGGATCCATAACTCACATCTCTGTCCAGGCTGCACAGAAGTGCAAAACAACACACCGACACTTCATTGTCACACTTTTCACCATGATGTATCCACTGGTCCAAAGGAAGGGCTCTAATGTGTCCATAAATTTCAGCGACAGAGCACACAGGCTTCTCCGGAGTGAAGGCTTTAATGTGGATCAATGGAGTGCTGCTGATGATCTCATAGGGTGACACAGTCGCCTGGAGTTATTTGTGTTTTATAACATTTACCTGGTGGGACTTTGTTGGCAGTCAAACCTCGGGATCAACTAGTATTTTGGAATGCGATGAAATGAAAGGTCAAAGTATCAAACACAAGTGCATCTAGATACTGAACTTCAAACCAAAAAAAGTAAGAGCAAAGGTGGTAAAATACTCCAGTCATGTTATCACTTTTTAAAATCAATTAGACGTTATACTATTTCGCTCTTGACCACAAGTACTTGGGTAGGAACAAGACTACTTTTACAAAGCCAAGTTTTTTTTAAGGTCAGAGAAAAAGAAGTGTAGATTAAATCATGTAACACTATTCTGTAAATGTCAAGTAAACGCTGCAGATCTTTTTAAAAGGACACACTGGGACACAGGCTAATCCACCTTCGAGATAAAATAATCCTCAAACACAAAAATGAAATGCCATCTGTACGTTTTTTAACAAAACTGAAACTTGGTTGGTTCATATTAAGTTATACAACGAGGGGATTTCAATTGGTACCAGGCTGTTAGACTGAGTCTCAAACTCAGATATATTCTTTCAAAATCTGTCAGCTTGTCAGAGGATCAGGAGCCAAGAGACGAAGATGGCCAAAGGAGACAGTGTACGACAGTATTTGGATGGAATCGTGTTTCTTTCATGTTCAGTACTTTTATTCTAATTCCCGAAAACCCCAATTCTGCAAATATGTTGTTTCTCAACAACACACGTGAGTAAGAGAGGCGGCAAAAACGAGCAGGGAGAAGATATTACAATTCATAGAGGAGGATAGAAACAGCTAGCCTCTGGCTGTGTGAGGAGCTGCAGACAGGTAGACATAGAGAGAAACAAAGATACAAATAACTGTCAAGGCGCAGAGAGAGACAAAGCAAGCGATGGAGGCGGCAGGGGAAAAGGGAGATCTGAGACCAAGAGACAGAGGGAGACAGAGAGTGCTTTAGTTCAGAGCGGGATGTTGTTATTTATCTGCCGGCTGCTAAACAAATAAGGAGACTCCCCGTTCTGTGATTGTCTCTATGGGGTGCTGTCAGATTTAGGCGCATATCTTCCCTCAGCGTGCTGCACACTCTCAACACTCCAGCTGTGCTCTCTCTGCTCTCTCAACATGTTCCCCAAACATTCGACTAATGTTTTTTTTCCTTTTGAGTGTCTGTTGTAACATTCCTCAATGTCCTCCACGATGTTCCTCAAGTATTTCTTAATCATGTTTATAGCTTGTTCTCTTGGCAAACGCTAAACCAGCAGCTACAAAGTCCCCCGAATGTCAATCACTACTTAAATCTGCATTTTAAAATTCAACTTTCCGTAGTTATGTATGCATGCAATTTGCATAGAGATAATTGAAGTCTTTAACTCTGACAAAAGGGCAGGTTGCTGCACAGTCCTAATCTGGATTAAACAGGAACTTTATCCACCATGTTAAGCACTCACGCCATACAAACAAGACCTGATGGCTCAGTGCCAAAGAGGGTTCAGCCAGCATCAAAAAAACTGTGCACCTACAGCTGCAGCACCTGCTACCTCCACGTCAATATCCTTTGCAGCAGATCCCAAAGCAGCCCATCACAGCGCCGTCCAGCACATTAAAGTAGACCCCCTACTGCACCGTGATCTCTGACCTTTAGACAGGACTGGGGCCCCTGACACCTGTGTGGCCAGAGGAAGCAGAGGTGAAAGCTGAGGCAGAGAAGCCCTGACCTCTCTCGTTGCATCTCTCTGAAGTGTCCGGCTGCAGCTGAGGTCAAGGGTTTGACCTTTTGACCATTGGGGTTATTGAGAGCTGTTGACCCCTGCGACAGGCCACTTGACCCCAGTTACTGCTGGGCTCAGGGAGCTTTCATTGGTCCAGGACCCTGTGGCTGCAGCACAACCCAACCATCAACACAAGCCTGGAGTAAGAAATGGTCAGGGCCAAACAAACGAGGTCAGGGCAGCAGTGCAGGGAGATTTATGTCCCTGTGAAGCTCACATAGCCTTCTGGCAGAGAGAGTGAGCTCAAATCTTTGGTTTGTATGCTGCTGATGAAGGATGAAGTTGTATCGCTTGCATGTGGCTTTTGCAGTTTGCTGTGGGATTGACACTGTTGCAAAGAAGAGGCTTAAAAGGTGAAAATGGGAAGCGGATATGACCTTGTCATCTGCTGTATAATCCAAAAATGGAGTTATTTATTTTTTACAATAAAATAACGTTTCTCTTGCGGCACAGGAGAGTTTTGCCGTGGTTGCTTTCAGAGACAAGAAAACCATGACAGCAATGTCTTAGTTCAAGGTGGTTAGAGTAGAGGGTTAGTGTTGTGATATTAGAGCCTAAGGGCATCAATGTGACAGTTGAGCATCGCAAACAAGGCAAGGGCAGGAGTGGAAAGTAGTACTGCACCATAAATTACAATTTCATTGTCATCGTAACGTGAGACTGACTTAACACGACATCACAAAACACTGCCATTATTACCTTGAATTAAAAAATATTTTATGTGCATTTCACCAATCGGAGAGAGCCCTATGATTTATGGATCATGCATTCACCACTTTAGCACCAGCTAGAAGATAGCTTCACATAGATTAATTGTGTCAATTAGGTGCTAGCTAACTTTAAGGTTAGCTAGCTTAATGAAGTAAGTAGCGAGGGCTGATAAAAATGTGGTTGATGAAGAACTTGTGCTGAAAAAAAACAGCACTTGTCCCATTTCAAAATAGAACAGATTCAGTACAGCTTCTTGAAACATGTTAAACAGCAGAAAGACGTCATTTTAGCTAATATGCCAACCGCAATAATGTTTTTGACGTGCACCTTATATTGTAATTGCAACATTGAACAATGTAATCACACATTGATGATTTTTCCGGTGTGCAGGCCCTGTACAAATCAAGAACTGAGTAACAAACACTGCATATTTTTGTAAAAGTTGCAGGCTGAAAACAATGCTGTCAAGCTGTTTTTTTGGGTCACTGGGAAGGAAGAATAGCAGGCAAAGATAATGACCATACACTGCAAACTCTCCACGAGCAAAAAAGTACCAATAAGTCACCCTGCAACACTAAAACTTACTAATTCTCCCTCATTCTTCCTTGAGCCGCGTAACATATAAATAAATAAGTGCAGAACACACATATCAATCCATCTCCCTTTCCCTGAGCACTGCCCTCTTTTAAAGCGGTGCTGTGGGCTTTTACCCAAATGGCGTCAGGGCCACTGGTATCATTTATAACGGGACGGCAGCGCTAATGCAGCGCGTGGTTCAGCCAGGATGTTTTATTCATGCTGTTTTATTATTAGGGCCCCACTTAAAAAGGTGAGGCGCTCTCCTCTCCTCTGGCCGCCTCTTGCCTGGGCTGACTGAAGCGCGAGCTTTATCTATCACCCTGACAAGAGCGTCTTCCCTGGGAAGTCTTTCAGAAAACTTCAAACACCCTCACTATTGATTTCTCCCCCTCTCCACCTGGGCACCGGCATACATCTTCTCCCCGACGTGCAGAGAGACAGAGAGGGAGGGTGGTAGTGGAAGTAGAAAGAAGTAAAGGAAAAAAAATAGATGGAAAGTAAAAGAGACTCAGTGAGATAAAAGTAAAGAAGAGAAGCCTGGCCACTGAATAACAAAATGGGTGACCTCACTTTGCTTCATTGCTCCAGTTCTTGTTAACTTCAGATAACCGTGGCTGGCAAGCACACCAGCACAGTGATTACAGCTTCCACAGTATGCTAATTATACATTCAAACAACACTTTGTGACACAAGATTGGTTCAAACAGAAAAATCATGAGCACATTATACATCCTGTGCCAAGTGATTGTTGGCAAAGCCTTTGTAGAAAATCAAAGATTCTTGGCCATGAAAGTAACACCTTGAAAGGAGGCAACAGTGTTTGAATTGCAGAAACAATAAAGGCATCGTCATTGTCTTCTACAACAAACGTGAAGAGGTTTTAATTTAATCTTCGAATAATAACAGAACAAATCTCTCTTGATAGCTTCTTTTTTTTCCCGGATATAATGCAAATGGCATAGATCCAGAAGGATAAGCTTAGAGAGAATGGAAGTCGATATTCTTCAACTGTATAGAAAGAAAGACGTTAATGTCGTCTGCATAGAACTTTCCTCGCTGCTGTTCTTTTCTTCATATTTCAAGAGCTTGTGCAAAAGTTAAAAGAACAAAATAAGTGACCCTGTTATTTCCTTTCTCCCCTCCAAAAAAAACCCCTGTAACTTGAGGTTAATAATGGGATTTATTAACTTGCCAAGTTGGTTGAAGAGAGGGCTCTCTGACACGGAAGGAGATTTGTTTTAATGAGTTGTTACTAATTTGCCCTCAGACGGGCAGTGACAAACGGTAGGCCGATGATCTTTTAAAAAGTGCCGTCATATTTTAAGAGTCTTTCAGAGCCCTATACTCACTCAAAGGGGAAACAATCAATCAAAAAGCAGACTAGCGTTGATAAGGAAGTAATTAACACAATAAAGGAGTTTGCCAGGCAGTAGACAGCAAAGGAGGATATAAAAGCATGGGATCAATTAAGTTCCTGCTGTGATGGACACACTTGCAAGAAGTTTCAGCCCCATAAACATCTTTTATTGAAGTGTGTCTTTGTTTAATAGTCTGTAACGACACAATTAATCCATTCATTTACAAGGGGAGGCAAAGGGCTTCCTGTGTGTTTGGAAGATCTTTTCCTGTGGTGTGAATCTTCCGTGTGCTTGTAAAGACCCCCTGGCACTGTAACACACTCTGAAATCAATAACATAAGGCCCCATAGGAGAGGCAGGGAGGAAGCCATTGATTGACACGTTACTCTCGTGTCAAACAGTAGAACATGGCATGGCAGCAACCACCTGCCGTCTGCTCCACCTGCCGCTCTCCCCTCTCCGCCAGCAGACTTCAACATACAGTATAAATGCTGTCCTACTGAAAATGAGTGTGATTTGTAATAGTTAAAGTTGATTTTTCAGGAGTACAACTTACATTTTTTTTTTTTTTTTTGGAACTGTCAAATGTAATTGTGTTCTGTTTCCACTCACATCTTAATCAGAGATGGCAGATGTCTTAGGGCAAATAAACTGTCAGTGAACCTGACTAACAGCAAACATCTTTATCGCTTCAAAGTATTCCTGGATCCCCGGTGGGCCCATTTTTGCAGCGTCGTTTCGCTGGAGGTGAGACAGAAGAATTACTTACTCTGTGTTTTTTTATTTGTGTTAGCTCCGAAATAAACAGCTTTCTACCATCCACCCTGTGACGCTGGATTGCCTACGGCCATCTCACCCCGACCTAGGTGGCTTGTTTTTCACTTCAGCGGGGCTCACATCTCTATTTAGTTCCATTGATTCTCGTTTGCACTTTGGGTTGGAGAGAGAGAAAGGAAGTACACCTGAGTGTTTACCCATGCTGCGGTGTTTGCAGTGCTGTGTGTTTGGGTGCCCTGAAAGAAGCATAAATTAGCACCCTGTACAATGGCACCCTGAAGCAACCTCCTGGTGTGCGACATCAATATGGAGCGAGAAGCAAGCTGCGAGCGTGTACGATCAGAGGCCAAATGGTTGGGAGGAGATGTCACTATTCAGCAGATGTCAGACAATGGACTTCCATTCCCAACTCTCACACATATTCAGTGGATTAGACTTCCAGAGATGGAAGCATACAGATCTTTACATCAACACAAACGCGACACACATAATCAAATGTGTATTTTACACTGACACACCAATTAGGTGAAACCTTGAATTCTTCCGGTTTCATTTTGGATTGGCATACGTGCTCGTGAATGTGCAAAAACAGATGCACATGTACACTTGTCCTCTTTTTCACCTATGAGTCACCTTTTTTCCTTCAGCCGCACAAAAGAGAAAGATCCTCACAAACAGTGACACGAAAGAGTAAATTGATGTTTCAACCAAAAACAATGATATAAACACGCATCAAGAGTAGTTCAGTAAAAGGTAAAAAAACAAAAGAGAACCAAATTAATATTTTATCATCAGTGAAATATTCATAGGTTATTGTCAGGCTAAGACCTCTTATCAGTCCTTTGTGTTGCATTTGTGTGGAAGGTGAGGAAGAGGGGAGGGGGGCATCAGGGCATCTTATACGTCCCACAAATGTGATGAACATCAGGACAGAAGACAAAGAAGGCTCCTGAGCATTCATTAGTGGCCTCCTACACGCACATAAGAGAGACGAGAATGTACAGGGGATGGTCGAGGAGTGCATATTTCATAATGTCTGTCCACACACAAAAAAAAAAAACACACCGATATATTCTTTCTTCTGTGTTTCTCTCAGTCCCAATGTCCTCTTTTCTCTGTGAATTTATCTGAAGCAGGAGTTGAAAACAATGCAAGGTAGGCTGGAGACACCTTGTTTTGTCTGACAGATGAGAATGAGAGGGAAAATCTATGGATGTCTGACCATCCAGCAGCAGTACTCCAAAACAAGTCCAGTCTGTTTCTGGATGTCAAAGAACACAACTTTCTCTGTGTGTTGAAGAACAATCATCATATTTATCAGGGACCCAGTTTAAATTGTTTAAGTTAAGACCTCTAAGTATGTGTTTATTATAATTAGATATAATCATTAATCATCTGAGGTGGCGCGCAGCTGAGTGAGAGGCAGCTGAGCTGAGGATCAGTACCACTAAAATCGGTGAGGAGTCCTTGACCCAAGCCGAGGAGTTTAAGTATCTCGGGGTCCTGTTCACGCGTGGGGCGATGATGGAACATGAGGTTGACAGACAGATCGGTGCAGCGTCCGCAGTCATGTGGTGGTGAAGAAGGAGCTATGCCACAAGGGGAAGCTCTTGATTTACTGGTCAATCTTTGTTCCTACCCTCACCTATGGTCCTTCTCTGCAGGCTGGATGGGCGCACCCTTAGAGATAGGGTGAGGAGCTCGACCACCAGTGAGGAGCTCGGATGTGAGCTGTTCCACATGGAGAGAAGTCACCTAAGGGTGGCTCGAGCATCTGTTGCGGATGCCCCCTGGGCGGCTCCCTAGGGAGTTGTCCCTGGCATTTTTCTCCAAGAGGGGGCCTCAGGGTAGACCCAGGACACCCTGGAGAGACTATGTCTCATGGCTGGCTTGAGAACGCCTCAGGGTCCCACTGGAGGAGCTGGAGGAAGTGTCCGGGGCGAGAAAGATTCTGGGCGTCTCTGTTTAGATTGCTGCCCCAGTGACCCGGCCGCGGATAAGCGGTGAAAATGGATGGATGGGTGGATGTGTAATCACTGATAATAATTTTAAAAGGTGATCCCTCTTAAAAACGTCATCTGCTAACATTTGCAATAAATAAGAGTGCATGGAAGTGTAACCTGTGCACTCTGTGGGTTTAGATTATAGAGAAAATAAACACACGAGACATTGAAATAATTAAATCATTGAGGTGATTGTATCATGTCTGAGATCCCCACCGTGTAAACACTGCTTTACAGTGTGCGCTCGACGGCGAGTGAGTTCGGTGCTATGAGGTAAACGCTCTCCGTCGTCTTGAAAATCAATTCCTCCCTCTCTTCCTTTAAGTGGTCAATATTTTTTGTTTCTTGCTGCGAGCTCCAGCATGGCCCCTTTAATTCAATGGGCCAATTAGAGATACCGTCATGTCTAATTGTGACTGCAGGGATGCTTGTTTGTGTTGTTACCTCATCCCTGGTGATAGAGCCGGGAGGGGCAGGGCGAGAGAGGGAACAGTACTCTCTGTCCAGTTTAACCCAGGCATCCGCCTGTCCTCACAGCTCCCCCCCCCCAATCCTTTTTCACCCCTCCTTCTTTCTCCGTTCTTCCCGGAGTCAAGGACGAAAGCAATTGATGCGAAACTTTCAAAAATGAATTTGGCCACGTGTGTCACTTACAGAGCGGGAAGGAGGGGCAGCTGGGGCCAGGCCACCACCACTCCGCCGGGATCATTTGTTACTCAGCCCTGATTGGCCCTGACAAAACAATACCCTAAAAACTCACCAAAGTAAATTATGGTCCCGGTAAATGGCCAGCGAGGGTGGGGTGGAGAGAAAGGAAGGAAACAGCCGTCTGTCGGGACACGGGCCTCGAGCTGCTTTGGCTCACTGCCAAACGCAAAACAAAGTAATGCGCTTTTGATATTAATAACGGAGATGATATTGATCCGTACTGGGGCCAGAGTCACTCTGCCTCCCTCCAGGGTGGGCCCCGATCAAGGGAAGGGAGGCAACAAGGAGGGGTGCTCCTTGAAGAACCAATACCCCGCTCCCAGCTCTGTGTCTCTCATCCACTGCCTCCTCCACATCCTCCTCCTTGCTGAAAGCCACTTTTCCTGAGGGTCCATTTCATTTGAGTGTCTTTAATTATGTGAAATGGATTCCATGGGAAAAAGAGAAATGGCAGTGGTGGTGGGCACTGACAGAAGGAGAGGTATGAGCGGGAGGGTGGCCGGTGGCTGTGCGTTCCCATTTTCTCTTTCAGATTCCCAATTCTGTCAGCAGCCGTGTCCGTTTTATCCGTTTCTTTTTTTTTTTTTGGTAAGGATGGATTTTATTTTTCTGTGCTGAAGAAAGTACATGCGTGTGTGTCCGGTGCTTTCAGGACAAATGCAGAGCGTGTGTGGAGGAAGCACAGAGTGACGAAGAGAGGGAGGAATGAAAATAGAAATAAAAGAGATGGCAGCACACAGAGGAAACTAGAACAGTTTAAGGCATTTGTTGAAGCAAATGTATGAATGATTTTGAAGGCATATTTTGGAAAGATAAAGAATAAGTATCACCCATCTTTCTCTAAGCCATATAAGCTAAAGATCCGTGAAGTAACCCTCAAATATTACTATAAAAGTTTGGCAGCTTTTGTCAGCTCAAGTCAGCTTTGCTGTCATTCATCCAAAATCAAGATATATAGTTGAACAAAATGTTGTGTTTCAGGGACAAGGTGCTTAAAGTACTTTATGTGGAACAAACAAGACTGTACATATACAAGACAAATGAAACTGTCGTGGTGGATGAGCTGCATACGACTATGATTTTCACAAAAGGTCTCGATTTTTTATCCATATTTAAGCTCTTGGTCTCGGAGCAGTCCGGTCTAGACTATCTGGATGCTCTGCTTGTTGTATGGAAGGGTTCCTTAAGTGATCTGAAGAAGCCATATTTCTGCAGAGGCCTCCCCCTTCTCATACAAATGAATCAGTGTTCGTCACTCTGTGACAAGCCGTGTGTATTGTGAGTGGAGCTCCTGATAACTGAAGCTCACCGACCGAGTTAAATCTGTGTCTTAAATCATAAATCGATGATGGCGTTGTGTTAATCATCAAGACGGTCGATGGCTAGAAATGTCATGATGTCCTGGTGACATTTTGGAACACAAGAAAAACCCTAAACCTGTATCTTTGATATGAAACATTAAGGTTGATGAAGTATTGTCGTAAAGTCCAGGTTTCATAATATCCATGAGCAAATTTTGGTAATAATGTAATAAATCCTAAACTCAAGAAAAAAAAAAACATAAACTATCGGCACACCTTACATGGTAATTCATTTAGATTTACTTTTTTAGAATGGTTAGGCATTGTGTGTTCCTAAAAAGACGACCACAAAAAGTAAGCGGGGAAAGAGCACAGGAACCTCCTCTGGGTTCATGTACAGCTTGGTTCAACATTGAAACAATGTAAACAAATGCGGCAGTGCATTAAATAATTAGAGGGTCCACACTAACAGCTTTGACTCCTCTGGCAACTGTTGTTGGAATGCATTGCAAAAGCCAAGCACTAACACACTGAAGTCGTAAATTCCCAGTCGAAGCAAATGTTCACACACACACACACACACACACACACAGAAGGGCCATGCAATGCTGCCGGCTGGCTTAATTATTTAATGGAGTTTTTTTTTCATCTTCCCTTTTTGTTGTTTTTGTCGGCTGTCTCTGATGACAGCCATCAGTGTTGTCAATTTATAAAGCAGCACTATTTTCTGAACTGGTGGGAATTCTTCTGACAGAGGGAGAAAATTCACACATTCTCAGTTGAAGAGAAACTGTGCCAGGAAGTCATATTATATCTCCTTCTAGAAACTGGAACCCAGGGAGCTGTACGACTGGAGTTGGTCAGACAGCGTTTATCTGGGTAATTTATATCACCCCTGACAAAGTGATTTTAACACAACCTGAAAAATGACACCGCCTGAGGAGCTTTTTCACAAAGTGAAACGGCTCGATATGAGAGCAGCAGTTTCTCGTTGTGCCATCTCACAAAGGATGAGGAAAGTTATGCAACATTTTGTAAAGAGAGAGAGAAAAGAAAGACATGAAAATGCAGGTGAGGGAGAAAGGTGAGTTTAAAAAAAAAATGACAGAACAGAAATAACACAAGTACAGAAATGAATGGGATATAAAGAAAAGAAGAGTGATTTAGCAAGAAAAAAAAAGCGTCAGGGAGACTGTGAATCATTTGCATCTGGCTTCCTCGTGCATGATGTCTTACCATTATTTACTTTGGCGATCTATTTTCCCAAGCGACTCTAAGGGCAAACCAAAAAAAACATGCCTGCCTCCTTTCCACTTTTCTCCCCCTGTATCACTCTCTCTGTTTCTGTGCTCCATCTGTTGTCACAGGGACAGAGGTGAGCCCTGACAAGCCAGAGTTGAGTATTTGCATACAAAGAACCAGTGCTCCTCTTACATGTCCATTCCTCTTCTTTGGCTGCAACTAATGATACATGAGCACGACATATCTGCAAGGGTTAAAAGCCATTGGTGTTAAGCCAGCTCCAGACTCTGATTAAAGCAGATGCATACTGCATTCATGATAACAGCCATGCATGTAAGGCTGCACAGTAAACCCATTCATGCCTACACCTTGTTCATGACTACAAATACATATTGTATGTTGACAGTTAGGACGAGACAAAAAAATTACTTTTTCATGCAGTTATCTCAGTTTGTTTACAAAGGAATACGTGACAATGATGGACCCACTACAGCTTAATTTCTCAGCTTTCATAATGCTGTATACAGTTCTGTAGATGTTGAAGTTGAACATGAGTGGAGGTCTTGCAGGTGAATAAAGTTGGTTCACACTTAATGCACTCTTTTATTTCAAAGACAAGTGCCTCTGCTCCTCCAAATCATAGTTTTGATATTTACCTTCAGTGTAAAGTGTAGCATTTACTGAAATCAAAATTCTTCTTTTTCTTAAGTGTCTCCAAAAATATTGTTGCATTTTGATTCTGTTGCCACTGGCCATTTCCTTAGGCTAGGTAGAAAACAAATTCTGTGAACTGAATTTTAAGTAACAATGCAACATGGGTTAGGTTTCACTTCAATTAAAGTCAGCGGACTTGCGGGGACAAAACAAATGTAAAATCACTGAACAACACAGTGGTTAGTGTCTGCAACCCCTAATGTACAGAGGCTGTGGTCCCTGAAGCAGGTGGCCCAGGTTCAAATCCAACGTGTGACTCCTTTTCCACATGTTATTCCCCACTCTCTCTGTCTCCCTGATTTCTGACCCTATCTACTTTCTATCCACTATCTAATGAAAACACAAAAAGCCCCAAAATAAACCTACAAAAAATACCCATTATTGTTCATGTCTTCAAAGGGTTATGTATCACTAAAGCAGGGTCTCGCAGAATCTGTTTATGCACTCTCACTTGCTCATAAAACCATAATAATGTGGAAGTTTCTTTCAATTCATTAGATAGGTACAGAATAAAAGCCTAGAAAAGCTCAGCATACAGAATGTACGGTATAGTGTGGCCAAAAAACCCCCCAAAAAACTACAACAAATCCTCTCTTTTGTCTGGATGTGTGTAATCTATGACCCCGAGGTGTTGCAGGCATAAATCTGTGACAGAAACAGGTTGGGCTGTTGGTGGGGTGATCGTCCATTGATCCCAGCAGGCCATGTTGACAAACCTGAACTCATGCTTTCCAACACTGTCTGTCCAGCCATGCCAAGTAACCCCTGTTGAGGTGTAGAAATACAGCTGCCCTGCTGCCTTTCACACAGGCTCCCAGTGCTTAACGTTTACATGAACTGTTCTCTTGTCGGGGTTGTTCACACTCTATCCAAAGAGGAAAAGAGAGAACAAGAAATACTCACGAGTAACTAAAAGCTTGTTTACTTCATGTCCATCTACATATTCAACCATTTTCACCTTTTTCTAATCCTGTGTGTGTCTACAAATATATCTTTTTCCATTAGGCTGAAATACAAACTAACAGTAAAATAACATCAAGTGGACGTGAGTATTAAAGAACGCCCCTCCCTCTCCTGCTGCTATATTAAATATTGAGTCAGAAATGAGCTGGAAGGTGTCCGTAAATGCTAAATAATGGAGAAGCTGAATTCGTCTGGGTCAGAGCTCCCTCTCTTTCTCCCTCTCCTTCTGTCTTCTCTCTGATACATTATTAAATGAGGATGCACTTCCCCATCGCAGCAGGAGAGAACAAGGGGCAGGGGGGGCACACTGTCTTCTCCACAGGAATGGTGGGGAAAAAGGGGAGGGGGGGGGCAAGGAATAGGTGTAGATTCACAGAAGAGGTGTGTGTTTGTGTGTGTGGGTGTTTGTTGGAGAGAGAGAGAGAGAGAGAGACAGACAGAGAGAGAGAGAGAGAGAGAGAGAGTGAGAGAGGATTAGGTGGGCATGCCAAACAATGGGCAGGGGAGACATAAGCATCCTCCAGCTTGGCCCCCCTTCCCACCTACATCCCCGTTTCGCACACTCACTCTCACGCACGCACACACACACACACACACACACACACACACACACACACACACACACACACACACACACACATACACACACACACACACACACACACACACACAGGCATTCTCCTTGCAGAAGTACCTTGAGCCCATTTGTACTAATGACTCTCTGTGCCTAATGCACTTTATGGAGGACAGGGCTGGATATTCATTTGGAGGGGAAGGGGTGGGGGAAGTGTTGGGACGAAGTGCTCCGCCACACGGCTTCCCGTCCATCCGTTTTAGCTGGCCGATTTTTCAGCAAGGGGCTCGGCTGGCACTTGGTCCAGCTGTAATGCGATTCATCACAGGTAAAGTAGGTAGGAGCCCTGATTGTCTGAAGCCTCTCTGAGCTCTTGAGCAGCCCATATGCACAACGAGAGAAAGTGCCCGGTCGATAACTAATCAAAGAATTGCAAATTCAAGTCTGCTGCGACGGGAAGACAGAGAAAACTATGGAAGATGTTCAAGTTTCACCTGAGAGTACTTTAACCTTATGTGAAGAGTTTTTAACTGTTTCAAATGGAATTTAATCAAATGAATCCTCACGGCATTCATTTTATCAGTGTCAAGGTTTTTGCAAAAATCTGACCAAAAGTACCTCATTACATTTTTCAGCAAAATTGTTCACCTTGAGAGCTGTTTTTGACAGTTAAAACTAAGCAGGGACAGAGTCAGAAATTGTTTGGGAAAAGATCAACAAAATGATAGAAAAGAGAAAAGAAGCAGCTTTGTCCACAAGTCGGTAACATTGTCACAACCTTCACACAGTAGATTTTGTGCAGTTATAGCAACAAAAAAAAGTTTTCATATCGCAGCAAAAGCAAAAAAAAGAAAAAGAAAAAAAGAAAACACCACAAAAGTGTGAAATTAATACATGAGGGGGTTATAAATGTTTAGATGTTGTAGCATGTAAGCCAGCAATAGAGGAAATCCATGATAGAATTTCTCTTTAATCATTGACTTCTAAAAACTCCACCAGTGGCTGTTCTATATATAAATTGTTCCCAGGATGTGATGGCATGAAGCCAGTCTTAGAAATCACACTTATGCAAGGTGACAGTGCCAATAAGCATCTCTCTTCGTCTGTAATATGTGTTCCTGTGTCTCTGTCTGCTTTGGGACGGTTGTTATGGCATACGAGGGAGGTTCCTGTATCCTTTGAACACAGTGGAGGATGGAGCACAGAGACTGGCGTTGGTCCCACAGTTGGAGTATCAGGGACCCCCCACTCTCCCTGTGCTCCTTTCCTCGCCACCAGGGAGGCTCGATTGCAACTGGTGGTGGCTTCTGGGGACCGAATGAAAACTCCCTGGCACAGATGACAAATGCACAGCAGCCTGTTCAAGTACACACTCTCTATTTCTCTCTTCCACAAAACACAGACGCACACACACACACATACACACACACATACACCTACACACACTCACACACACACGCACACACACACACACGCACACACACACACACACACACACACAGTTGGTGTAATAAATAAATAAGTCATAAAGTGAAGAATCGTTTGATGTTACCTTGTGCTGCCTGGGGGCCGACACTACACTGGGGAACACTGCCACCTTTAGCAAACACGCACACGCACACACACATGCACACACACACCCCTCAACAGACATAGAGGTATATAATGTTAAGAGTGCAAGGAAAGGAGCAGGATTTCTGCCTGAGAGCCCCCCCCCTCCCCCCCAACACACACACACACACACACATACACACACACACACACACACTCACTTTGATGCCCCAAACGCACCCAAACATACAGAATGTGTAGATGTGGCAGAAAAGTGTCTAGTTTTTTTTAGAAAGCGAAAAGGGAAGCAGATGAATTATTTTAAAAGTGAATGTTTAATACAAAGCTTTATAATGTCGCTTTTAAAAACTATAAGATGAAATTACTCTACTACTTTCTTAATGCTATTCATCCAGAGCAACAAGGTGCTGGACAGATATGGTGGCTATTTTAACCTTTCTGCAGGTATAGTACACGGCTACGCTACACTGTTTCTGTGTTAATAAACATTTCAGCCAACAGGTAGCAAAAGAACAAGATATTCCTCGAGTAAAAAAACCCCAAACAATAAGGAATGTAATAACTGTAAGTGCACGTGCCAACAACAACTTGAACTTTCTTTCAAATTAACCTGCAAAACACAAAATATTCAGAAAGGAAGTGAATGGTCACTGTCGTCTTTGATTTTTTAAATATATCTTTGCATTATTCTCAAACGTTTTTTTTTTTCTGTTCAATCCTCATTTTATGCATTGTCCCAACTTTCCTGAGTTATTCTTGTTTACATTGAACATGAGTGTAATTGTACATAGGAGACTTTTGTATCTGGCTGCACCTGTTCTGGCAGGTCCTGCACATTGTAAGAGGTTATTATCTTTTAATTAATCACAATACGTTCTTTAATACACTTGATTTAGGTTCTGACTCATAAAAGTGTCACTATAAAGATGTAGTAGATGGAAACAGGAGGGTATAGTGGTTCATTCTAGCTTGATTAGTCATGAAGATACATTCCAGTATTGCTCTGTATATTTTTTTTTTAACTTGTTTTTTTTTTTCTTCCTCCTCTCTGCAGAGCACTCAGGTCTGTGCTGAATTAGTTTGGCAGCTGTCCCTCAGTGGAAATGACTCTTTCCTGGGGCACTGACAGCCACCTGCACCTCATTCCGGGACAGAGTTGGTGTGTAGGGTTTTTTTTTTTTTTGCTGCATACGAGTCAGTGCAAGCACAGGTGTTTTTCTATATGTTTTTTCTGATTGAGAGTTTAATCAAGTTTGAAATAAACACAAGATACTTGTGCCCTGATGAAAGTAAAAGTGCTCAGTGAAGAAACTCCTTGCTCCAGTCATGCCCCTCTATCCTACTCCATGCTACCTCTATCTTACATAATCGACCATCTACCACAATAACACAACCAAAACAGCCTTGCCACCATCAACAGACCCAGGCTCTGTATTGACAATGCTGAGATTACCTATCCTACCACATGGCCCACAACTCAACCATGTGCAACAATGAGCAGGAAGAGCCAGTACATCATCAGGGTTAAGTGGTAACTTCCCTTCACCGGTGTTTCGCTCAGTTAATCCCACGACGCCTCTGTAACGCCACCTCTCACCACACATCATACAAACACACCTCTATAACTTACCTACCCATAGCACATGACCATCCCAGCCCCGAACAGCATTGTAAACTTCAACAGACCCAGGCTCTGTTGATGCGAGCACCAACGCCGTTACAACCTACCTTCCCACATGGCTCCTTCTGACCCCCAAAACTCAAACATGTGGACTGATATTTGATGGAAATTATGAACAGAATTCACAGCAAACAATGTCAGTGATCATGTAAAAGAAGTCTGCAACCTATGAGGAAAAAAAAAATCAATCAAATGAGCTTTACAACATTGTACTGAAGACTTTCACTTGTTTCAATCTTTTAGTCTGGCTCCTGCTTGGTGTTTAAATCTAAAGGGTTTTTTTTTTGCCACAAGTGGTTTTTAAGGATTTCGACTTTACAACATTCAATCAGTTCTGAATGTGCTGGTTTAGTGGCTAGTGTTGGAGGCTGCTCACAACTCCAAGGATAATGTATTCAATTCTAAGACCATTAACTCTATTTTTTTTGCCAATATATAATGGATTGACTTTGAGTAGTGAGGTTTGGCCCGTGGCAGAGCTACAGCTGCCACATTTGATCACTAAATGTTAATCAGTGTTCGACTTGATCTTCTCAAAGGGTTTGAAAAAGTATCATGAAGTCCACGAGGGCTGCTTAACTGTTGTTGTTGTTTTAGTTTGAGTTTCATTTTGCCTGGTGGCTCCGGCCCTCAACAGTGTGAAAGTCTTTTTGGCTGGCATATGTTGTTGAATGTGGGGGATTTAATCCTCCACGCCTCACAGCAGGAGGCCCGTTGAATAATGTAAGACACACAGGGGCAGTCTGTGGCTCGATTTTACTGTTGCCCTCTCCAAATAGTTGATCTTCACCGACGAGGTAAACCGGGAATGTTTTCTCAAAAAAAAAAAAGCAGCACTGTTGAACTGTAGGATCTTCTGTAGATTCTTTATTACATTTAGCATAATCATGAAATGCACATGCATATTTAAACAACTGCCTTGGAAGGCTCATATTTTACGAGACGTAGCACCATACCGTGGTAGGTAAAAGTGATTGTCTGTTTCTCTCTCTGATAACCTGCTACACCTACTGATGGTTACAAGCTGCCACAAACAAAAACACCTTTCACTCTCAGAGTGAGCTCTCTGCAAACTCTGAGCCACTTCCTCTTACTCCCCCTCTCTCATGTCATGACGATGGCACCACTTTTAAATAATCAGTCCGTTTGTTTACATGTAATGAGCGGCCGTCGACTGCTATGTGGTACTGATAGCTGACGGGAAACGAATGGGCCGCCCGTGTTTAAACAGGAGCATTAGGGTAAAGAGGTTGTTGGCATGGATTTTATGCTTCTGTGTTAGTCAGCCCATGACTGGCAATGAAGACTGGGTTAAATTTCAAACAAACACAAATACAGACGGGGACTAATAGGGTCTGGTAGTGTCTGGGATCATGTCTGGATTATTTCCTTTCTGGAGTCAAGCTGAGGAAGAATCTGTATTTATGAATGCATTCTGGATTTTGAGTGTTTGCCCGATTTCTACATCTCATCTACACATGCAATCAAACCATCTGGGTGAGAAGACTGTGTGTGCATGCATTTATGTAACCTCAGAGGTGTACGTCTGAATGTGCGAGACTGTGTTTTGTGTACCATGTGTCTGTTTGATGAGGGCCAAAACACACAAGTGGAAAGCTGCCCAAGGGGTGATTGAAGTTGCTGACATTTTAAGGCTATTGAAAACAAAAGCTAATAGGCAACACCACGTGCTGGAATCGTGTCTGGTTCATGTTTAACAAAACAAGGTCACAGAGGTTGGTGGGCCATGAATTCCATAAATAACTTGATAATGGGATTTTAAAACAAGCCGTCCACCAGTCATCTCCCGTCCTCTCGCACCCTCCCTTTTGCCCATAACAGGCCCTGTGTGCATGTGTGTGTGTGTGTGTGTGTGTGTGTGTATATGTGTGCGTGTTTCTTTCAGAATAGAGGGAATATTAGAATGCAAATGGATTCACACTGCATCCTCATAAACAACGGTGTTCATTTAACCCCCGACCCCTGCATTTAACTGCCCATCAAGTCATTTGTGTTGGGCAAGACACGTGGAAGTGGGCTGAGGGAGGCCAGCAGGAGTGTAGGCATGTGTGTGCATGTGTGTGTGTGTTAAAAGGCAGCCCACTAGCGTGCATACTTGGGTGGATATGTGCAAGACTTGTGCGTGCTTGTGAACATAAGAAGTGTCTGTAAGTAGATATGAGATATAAGATGTGTTTATACCTGTTTGTGTGTGTCACCACCTAAATCTGTGTGTCTCATTGTGTGTGTGTGTGTGTGTGTGTGTGTGTGTTTTGAAGAGAGGGTTTTAGAGTTTACCATTTGCAATGCTCAATTAATCTTGTCAGCATGCATTTACAGGGGGATTGAACACCTTTAAAGTGGGCCTGGCTTTGTCACTCTCTCCTTCTCGATCCATTACGGAGACCCACACACAGTCCTCTGGAAGACCTTCTGCACAACCCAGCTGATTAAAACATATTAGAGGCTTCTTTACCACACAGTGCAGGCAAGGATAAAAGTTACCCTCGATTAAAACATTTTATACCTTTTTCAGGTCTTTTTTTCAAGTCCTTGATTCCAGTGTCTGTCTTTATATCTCTTCAAATCTGTCTCTACTTTTTTTATAATGTTTCTTTGGCTTTAACCAAATTTAATTAACACATACATTTCCCTCATCTTCAATGGCTTGAATATCATTTTATTTTTTTACTTAGTTGCAAACAGAACACTTTCATGCTTTGCGAAAGTGGCTTAAAAAGAAGTTGTTAAGCTAAAACCACAGGACCATCGTACCATCTGCTTTTAGGATGTTAAAGTTAGACATTAAGGTATAGAAACTGGACAAGGTGGGGGGAGGGAGAGAACCCAGCAAGACTGAAGATCAGTGTGATAAATGTTCGACAAAGTGCTGCACCAAAATGATGTTTTTCATTTGTGATGAATGTAACTACAAAAGATGTCAAAAATTAAAATAAAGTAAATTAAAAAAGCTCATCAGTAGGTATCACCACTGAGTGGTTAGTGTGTGTGGGGAGGTGGTCCACCAAGTGGGCGATCTGTTTGAGACTGTTCTGTGGCTCCTTTTTTTGCAGCACTTCGATCCCTTCATACTTATTCACACACTGCAGACAAAGCAGCGGGAGCAACTTGGTGTTCAATGTCTTCTACAGCTTTAGCAAAATAACAACATGTATGTATGGTAATTGAGCAACAGAAAAAAAAGATGGTCGTGAAGATGGTTGGCTAAAGAGACGGATGATGTAAACAATGCACTTAGTCACGCTGGTCTAGAGAGGTTATATGTAGAGTGTCAGAGCGAGAGTGAGAGCAAACAGGGCCCATTTTAAGAGGGCACACTACGTTCGGCCCCCTGTCTCTTAATCCTGAGCGTTTGTCGCGGCTAATTATGGTGGACAAGCCTCTTTATCGAACCTGCTCCTGCCATCGGCATTAGGATGCATGAGCTGCGCCTGTTGTTTTAAACGCTCTCATTAACCACACAAATCAGTGCTGTTGACAGAGTGCTTTTGAATTAAGCGTCTCGCCCCCACCACTGCGCGCCAATGCGTGCAGGGCCCAGGACAAGGAGCAATTTATAACACCATTAGCCACACTCGCCGAGGTTACAGGCATCAAAATTGTTCCCGTCTAATTATTCTTAATGGATACAGGGAGGGAGCGACGCTCAGGACAGCTTTTTCATTAGCCCTCAATCAAGAGGGTCGGGGGAGAGAGGGGAGGGCCAAATGTACTGCTCAGGCAAACGGGAAATCAAAAATAATCGTGTTTGCTTTTTTCATAATACAAAACGAATGCATAGATGGAGCGAGAGTGGGGGAGAGAGAGAGAGAGAGAGAGCGAGCGATGGCGCTCGGCTGAGTGAAGAGATGCAGACTGGAAAAGGAGCACAGCTCTTATCCTTGTCTTGTAAAAAACACAGACCTACGTATTTAGAAGTGACAGTTCATTTGCTTCTAGTGCCTTGCAGACTAATTGCAGGGGAAACTTACTGTATGCTTCAAAACATTTAGTTATTTGTGACGAGTGTAAAAGTTTTAAAGGAAAACATTACATTGTCCAAATAGAGCGATTGTGATGAGGTTTTGAGTATGTGAAGACGTGTCATCTATCATTGTTAATGAATTTGGTATAGGTACAGTGTGTGAAAACTATATTGTATTAATGAATAAGCTTGGTATAGCCATGAATAATGAAGTAAAGGACAACTCATTAATGTCTTTATAGCCCGTGGCAGGTCGGACAACACTCACCCTAACGAGTCACCCGTAACTAAACTGTGACTATGGCTGGTTTCACAGTTTAACACAGCTCAGGGGCCAATCATTTACCTTCTCCCAACCACCTCACTTCAAACACCAAGGTATTCTCCGCCTGCAATTAACTTCCCCCAAAGAGTGCTCGATCATACTGTATCTGTCATCTACAGCTTCTGAGGCGAGGAGGAGGGGAAAAAAAGGAGAGGGAAGCCAAATAGTGAGTGTTAACCATCTTTTTACAAGCCATTAAACGGGGAGGACATTACCGCACCGCAAACTCCCTTAACGAGGACTGACATATGCGAGGGAGGCAGTTAGCACCTAACATTAAGACGCGGCGGCCCACTGATGAGATGGGACATTGTCCATGGGGGAGGTATCAGTGTTAATTAGGGGATAATCGGCTGTGCTCTATATCTCAGTGCTCAGCACCATAACTAGCACCCTCCCCCCCCCCCACTTGAAGATGATATGGTAAAAGGGGGGGGGGGTTCATTTGTAGATGGTGTAATTTAGTGGAGATCGGTGCTTGTATCTCTGCAGGAAGGAAGGAGAAACAGCCGGCAATACCTACCAGAGGATGCATCATGTCAGGATGTGGCGTAGGAACTGCAGTACATTAATCACTTTCCTGCAGCGCTATATGCCAGGCCGTCTTTTATTACTGATATCAGAGACAGGAGAGGTTTTATGATATTACAAAATAAAAAAGCAAAAACAAAAACAGCTAATTCTTTACTCTGAGGGATATTACTTTGCTTGGATTTTCAGGGTTGGATTTTTTTTATATACAAAGTCTATTAGAATCCTTTTTTTTTCCAGGCAACCCAATTTCAAAGAGTAATACTGTGGAGCAAAACATAATAATGTGAGCATCAGTGAAATAACAGGATTCCTGGTATGCTGGCAATTCATTCATTTTGCAGGAAAAAGGGATTTTGGAGGTCAAACATCAGAGACCATCACATAAGCCGTACACATTTAAACGATCTCTTTTACAAAGAAAGTGTACGATAGTCGTGCAGTGCTAACGGAGTGGACTGGTCATGATGGAAACAGGGCACATGGCAAAGTCTCCCAGGCCATCTTCTCCAGCCTGCAGGGAATCCGAGGGCACTGAGAGAGACACAATCGGGCAAAGCATCCCTCGCACTCCCCAGTTTGGCCCGTAGCACTTTGTGTCACAATAGAGAAACAAAAGAGGAGCACATGCTAGAGCGCACACCGTTTGCACATCTGTGAATGTGAGCATGTAAAGTTTTAGGAAAGAAAACCAAAAGTAAAAGTAGAGAAAAAAATCCTTAAAAGGTGTCAACAATGATGGTATATTTGGTTTTTCGCCCAAAAAATCACAATGATTTTTCAACCAATAGGCTTCCACTCTTATCGTAAGCCACTGGTGTTAACTGGACCAGGATAACATGCTCCTCCCCCCTTTCCACAATGCCCCTGGGCCACAGTGATGCACGGCGCTGGACAGGCCAGAATCATGCCTTCCAGCAGAGCCAGCCAATCAGGTTGAATTATACTCTGTGGGCGCCGGAGCGACATGTCAGGGAATATTCGGGTTGGACACGGCGAAGGTTCGCTGTGTGGTCAGTCAGTGCCCTGCGGACAAATGCCTGAGCTTTAGATGTGATAGGCTGGCGAAAACATCTATCTCTTTGAATAGCCACAGGTAAATGGATAGGAAGTGGGAACCTTACCCTGTAAATCTGCATTAACAAGGAATGATAACCATTCAGGTTGACCTGTCGTTAGGTTACAATTGTCCTTTTTTAAAACACATTCTTTTCATGGCACGTGAAACCTTGAGGTCACAAGGAAAATGATTTTTTTAAATGCCCTTTCAGCGTCACCAGTGTGTGTTTATTCATAGGGAAGCCTTTTGAAAATGTATTGATGCAGGATTTTATGGAATTTGCATCCAAGGTCTTTCCAATCCATCAGCAAAACAGGTTCTGATGGAGAAAACAACAGATGGATATAGAAGATAATCAAGTGTATTAGAAATAAAGGCAGTGATTCAGCCATGCAGAACACAAACCATTTTATCCATGCACACCCCAGAAAAAGGAGGCATAAAGCGGAAAAAAACATGGTAATTAAGTGTGACTAAAAGACAACGATAAGCAGTGATTAATATTCGATTAAAGCCAGAGGAATTTCCTTTTAAAGTAATTAAGCGTTTATTAATCCGATTTGTAACCCCTGAAGTGTTGCAGAATATGCTGAATGCCAAAAAGCAGTTGGCTCCACTTCTTTTCCGCTTCTCAACATCTTTCAACACATAGTGAAAACACGCCCGATGAAGACGTTCACCTTTACTGTAAATAACATAACAATCCCGACCTAAAGCTCTGCACACCAAGGCTTTGTCATCAAACAGCACAATAGAGCATCAGCATGCTGTAGCACCTTGAAGCAAACAAAGGAGGATTGACAGAATCAGTGGATAGAGATAGAAGAGAAGAGAAAAAAGGGGCAAGGACGTGAACATATAACTGTACTCCACAAAGTGTCATAATACCTTCTGTGGAGTCCATTATCAAAAAAAGAAGGCGGCATTTGAAATTCTTCGAGCCCATTCATTTATATTTCTATGGCAGTCTTAATTAACTTTAAGTGACTTTCATGCACTATGTAGATAGCCTTAGTCGCATATTGAATTCATCAAACACGTCAAGCTTACTACCAAAAGTACAGCAGCCATTGTCTTATGTGGTGCAAGTGTTCAGCTAAAAAGAGCCAGATTGGGGCGCTAGTGGCCGAATGGTAAGTGTGTATGCAACGCGCACAGAGGAGGCTGTAGTCCTCAAAGCGGACGGCCTTGGCTAAAATACAACCTGTGGCACCTTCCTCGCATGTCTTTCCCCACACTCTTCTGTCAGATGCCAGCAGGGTTCTTCACTGTCTCCAGAGTGAGCTACAGTGCACTCATGTTCTTGTTCAATAGTTGCAAATTGTTTTTTGTTTTCTTTTAGTTCAATTTGACCAAACATATGAGCACATTATATCATCCACATTCAGCGGATAAGTTCAATAAGCTACAATTGCTGGACTTTTTGATCAATGCTGTGCCGGTCGATCAGCGGAGTGTCAGTTTGTGAATGGAGATCAGTGTTAGGTTTTAGTGTGGAACTTGGTGTCAGCTGTAAGAATAAAGTGAAATTGTGCTAGCTTGTTACTTTACTGTCCTGGAGCTGACATTTAAACGGCAACAAAGTGAAACATTGTGTGATTCAAACTTATAGAGAGAGAGTCTGCTATCTTACTCATCTGTGAACTCAACGATGTGTAGTAAGGACTCCAGAGGTTGAAGGACAACAGATAGATTCCACGGTTCTCTCGTGTTCCCCTTAATCTCTCTTTCATTGTGATGTCTGTGTGTGTGAGCGTCCGTGTGCGGTTGCACAATGCGGTCATGAGGCATGACAGGGCACTCCGGGGGGCACAAACCAGTGCCACGTCCATCCACCGCACTCCGCACAACGCCACGCCATGTCCTGACAGGGTCCCGCTCTCTCCTTCTGCGTAATTTAACACTACTTTCCCAGGCTCCCCAGACATGTGAAGTCCAGACACACAGCGACACGTTAAACACTGCTCATATGTCTTGCCGAGTCTGCTCGTAGCGTTTCACTGCCTGACCCTTTATGTCTTCTTAGTTGGCATTGATTCGGTGTTACTCAGCCTCGTTTCATGCAGTTTACTCCTATAACAACAAAGCGTCCTATTCATGTTATAAGTCTAACAAAATTTTAGTTTAACCTAGTTTCTTGATCTGATCTTTGTGGGAAATATTTTGTGTTACACTTTCCATTTCTTCTCCTCATTGATTCTCTTCTCACACGCTATCTCAGCTCTGTTTCTCTCTCTACCTTTGACAGTTTCCTGTAAAACATCCCTGATCCTCAGCCTAAGCTCTCTGTCTCTGCTATCCGCTGAGCTTCCCTGCCTGGCCTCCATCTCCGAGCTCCCTCTCCCCGTTGCTCTCTCATCTCGTTGCTCTGCTTGACAGCTTCATCTGATCCACAGGACTTTCAGCGAGAATCTCTGGCGTTCAACCCTACCCACAGGACCTTAAATCCCACGGTTCATCCTCCCTGGGCTACCTTCCTCCAGCTTCCTCCTCCCACTAGCTCTCAATGTGTGGTAAAGAGTTGTCGTTTCACTCCTGACTGGAGCACAGGTGAGGCTCTCGAGGGTTAGCGCGCCTGTTCTAGAAATCCTGGGATTCTTGGACTCAAAAGAAGAAGCAGAGATTGTGTCCTTCGTATGCAGGAAATGGTGTGTCCCCATGTAGTCTGTCGCGACCTCTTGATGTGACACATTTGCACAGTGCCACAGTTATTCATTAAGAATAGATGTGTGGGTGTGTGATACTAAAAAGTCATCAGTATTAAGACTTAGAAGGAATCTATAAGTTTGTCATATTTGAAAGTCTGAACTTTACCAAAGCTTGCCATACAAAAAATCCTTCAAGAAAAATCTCTGACTTTAATACATTGCATTTCTTCTTTATTGTAATTTATATAAACAATCTTCATATGATCAGGAGAGATCAAAGACTGTACAATTATATTGTACCAAAGAAGACTTGATGCTCAAAAAGTATCATACAGACAATATTACGTCCCACTTTTGAGTAAACCGGGGTGCAGAGTTTTATGCCAAGTGCAAATTTCATGGAGACACAAATTAAGAAGAGGCATCAGAACTGTCTGAAATACACCAGAGATCACATTACCAGCTTGGGATAGCCAACTCCTCCCCCTTCTGGTCAGCCAGACGTACCCCCCACCCATTCGAACACAAACAGACACACTCTCTCCATCTCTCTCACACACACACACACACAGCCCGCAGCCTCCCTCTTTCTTTTTAAGCCAGACAGCGAGGGTCCCAACTGCCCCTAAGCCCCTGTTAAAACCACTCCTCACCTCCCGTGTCACTGGGCCATGTCTGTCATTTTGAATCCGCCCATCCTTTCCCGCTCTCGCACAGAGGGCCAAGAGGTTAATAGGGACCGAAACAATGGTCTTGCGCAGACACAACAAACAATGGCCCGTGGGAGCAGTTTGCCTATAGGCTGCATCATCTCCCAGCATCCCCTGCATGTTTCTTGTTCTGCTTTCCCCCCTTTTTTATCTCTTATTTATTCCTCTTTTTTATCTTCCCATTTCTCCTCCTACTCCGCTCTAACACTCTCTGTCAATACCCTTCTCTCCTGGACACTCATTTATACCTATTTGCAAGGTTAATTGCTATTTCATTGCCTGCTATTTCTTTTTTTTAAAGCCTTGTTAGGAGACTAATAAAGTGACTGTGAAGACGCTGCAGAAAGGTAATTACCACATACGGTTAACAGTCGGGTGGTGTAAAGTGAAGAGGATGTCGCATTGTCATTTCAGTGGCAGAGTTGAGCGTAATTGTTTCTCTCTGCTGGTACTGGGAGGGAGGTGGAAAGCTGTAAAACACCCAGTTAGACAGGTGTGTGAAGCAATGAGGAGGAAGGTATGACGGCCTGGTGCGCTGTCGTGTATGTGTGAGTGTTTCAGAGAGTTAGATGAGGACACCTATGTTTAATGTTTAAGCAAATCATCCAAAACATTTTTACCTTTCATTTACGCGATATTACGAAACAATTAAAAATCCTTTTAGAGGAACGACTGCTTGTAAAGAAGACTTACTCCATGAGATCAGTTATTGAAATTTGATTAGAGTGAATCATAATTAATGGTTCATGGTTATTTTTGCATCATCTGGCAATTCTGTCTTGTTCATGCTGTGTATCTTAGCGTGTTTGTGTATATTGTGTGTTTTAAGGCAACCTGAAACTTTTTAGGAAACATCTTAAACGCCAGACATATGTATGCAAATCTACAGACTGTAAATACCAACATGTACTTGAGACAAGTGCCCATTTACACTCTTAATTACCTTCAATAAGGCAAGGTAAGTTTATTCATATCGCACATTTCAACAACAAGGCAATTTAAAGTGCTCTACACAAGACATCAAAAGCAGCATGACAGAGGAAAGAAAAGATACGTTAAAAAAGAAAAGTTTAAAATCACTAAAATTATTCAAACTTAAAATATGTTCAAGTAAAAATAATTCAAATATAATTAATATAAGGAAAATTATAAAAGGAATTAAAAGTTACAGTGCAGAGTGAAAGACTGAAAAAAACTGTTATCAAAATAGTTAATAGTTAATAGTAGTTAAAGGCAGCTGTAAACAGGTGTGTCTTTAACCTTGATTTAAAAGAGCTGAGAGATTCAGCTGACCTGCAGTTTTCTGGGAGTAATAAGAAAATTAACCAGCATGAATTTCCACTTTTTACTTTTTTGGGGAGGAAAATGTTGACCCTTTTTAGCTCAAAACTTCTTTAAAATACCTAAAGGTCCCCTAAAACAAGATGTCCTACTTTATATTGCAACATCGTTTGCATTATGTTATACAGTATAGAAGAACAACCTGCATTTGTTTTTACAAGTGAATCGCCCATTTATCATGTTTTTATATGAATATATACAACTCTTGAACAGTGGTTTTATTTTGAAAATATGTTCATATTTTTGCTGTTTGGCGGTCCTGAGACAGTGAATATATAATAAAGTCAACTTCTTTATGTCAAGCAGATGTGAAACCTTTTAGTGATGACTCTGCTTTTATGTGGAGTAGACGAAACCCAGACAGAGACAGTGTGAGAACAGAGAGAAAAAAAACAGAGAGAGGGGAGAGGTGAGAGAGGGAAGATGGAGAAGAATACAATGAAGTGGCTTAGCAGACTGAAGCTTCCCAAATCCTTCCATGCGCCCATACGGCGAGCTGAGGCAGAGAAGGAGTCAACTCTTTGCCTTCTGTTTGCTCAGCAACCTCACCCTGCTGGGAGGCTACGGGGAGAGAAAAGGGCCAAATGTGTTGGGCGGGAGGGATGGGGTAGAGGGCTGGTGTAAGGATACCGATGGGGTCGAAGGAGGTCATATCAGTGATTTCATTCTCTATTTTTTGTCAGCTCTGCTATATAAAGAAGCCGCTGTTCTGTCCTTACCTTCACACCCAAACTTGTTCTGCACAACACACACACACACACACACACACACACACACAGGCCCACTAAAACACAGAAACCGACCAATCGTCTGGAACCCCCAGAGAGAAGTGATCAGGGGGTGTCCCCTCAAAATACATCAATCCACCTCTCCCCCCACTTCACTTTTTCTGCTCTGCCATCTCGTTTTGTCAGAGTCAGCAACAAAACGGACGGTCAAAAAAAAAAAAAAAAGGACAGAGGGAAAAAAAAAGGAAAAAAAAGAGTATCGATTAGCCTTCAGAGCTCCACGTGGGCCACTTTTATCGATTAGGCACGAAAGAGCAGCAAAGCACCAGCCATGTTCCATCTCTCTCCCTCTCCCTCCCTCCCTCTCTGTGTCTCCAGGGCCCTTTGTCCAAGAAGAGAGCGATATAATGGCCCTTTGAGAGGGGAGTAAAGGAGGGAGGCAGAAGACGAAGAAGAGAGGCAAGGGACAAGATGGGGGGGGGGGGCTGTGGCGTCTAGAACAGGATAGGAGAGTTCAGGCCTTGCGGCGTGGGGGGATGGTGGGAGGGGGAGGGAGAGGGAGGAGGGGAAGAGAGAGAGAGAGGTAAAGAAAGACACCAAGGCGAGAAGAGAAAGTCTCAATGACAAAAGGTCGGGGCAGCTGGGCTTAGGGCGACGGGGACCAAAGGGAGCAGCGGGATAATCTGCTAAAGCCCAGAAAGGAGAGATTCAGCATGCGCGCCACCCTCGTAGGGCCTAAGAGCAAATTTGCACATAAATAAGGAGCCAACTTTGCTTTGAACGGGAGGTCGAGGCAGAAAGCATCAGAAAAGGAAAGAGAGTCGGTGAGACAGAGAGGAGAAGTGTCGGAGCCACAGCTGCCTGCTGGCTGGTCACAACCGGACCTTGACAAAGTTCAACATTTCAAGTTCTGTGAGGGAGGGTTTTTTGTTTCTTATGTTTGAAAAAGTAAGCAAAGATATTTATCATTTATACCCCCTCCCTGTTTCCAGCTCAGTTTATCTTCCTCTCCTTAGCTACTGGCCCTGAGCTTTCTTAGTTTGGCCCTCAAAGACTTCTTCTGTCTTCTGTGTCGACGTCCCTAGACCCTGAGGGGACATGTGTGTGTGTGTGTGTGTGTGTGTGTGTGTGTGTGCGTGCATGTGTGTGCGCGCTTTAAAGGTGCTGCAGGATTTGTTGTGACTGCATTGCACCTCTGAGATGCAAAGCCATTAACAGTGACTGTACAAGTAAGCACAGTGCAGAAACACAGAGATGCAAACATACAATCATAATACGCTCAATGTTTGCACATTGAAAAGAATAAAAGCTGTATTTACTAATTCAATGTTTGCAAATGCCTATAAAACCTGTCAAACCTGCTCTCCACATTCACTAAATGTTAGTTTCAACTGAGTTATATGGAGTGTCTAACAATTAATATCTCAGTTGTTAAATCAATGCTTAAAATCCCTTTTAACTACCTCCCCTTCATCTACATCTTCCCCTTCATGACTCACTGTGGATTTACAGGATCAAAGAATTTACCTAAATTCACCTGATAAGCCCAAGAAAAGTGCAGTTGTTGTTTCTGTTAAATAGATGTACCAGTCAAACACCAGCTCAAAAATATATGTACACTGTAGATATGTTTATCAATGTGCCTCTAGTTGCCTTAAAAAAATACCCAAATTTACCCCACATAAATCACAGAATGCAGAGGTTTTGTAGTCTAAATTGGATTGGAATCTTTTTTTTTTATTCTTTTTTTTTTTTTTTTTAAATTGCAAAACCTGCAGTTACCGCTTGTGTATCATCTGTTGAAAGGTCAAGTATGGATAACAGCCTCTTCTCTATTTAAGCACTTACTGTATCATTCAAAATCTTGGAAACACATTACACAACATTTTGTAACGTGTTAACATGAAACATTTTAAGCATACATATGTCAGCATGCTTTTGAATCAGCTAGGGGGTACTTGAAAAAGTGGGTCCGGGAGAGACGAGCGCTTCAAGAATGAGTTGAGCTAGTGCAGGTACTTATAGATCAGCCTTGGAAGTTATGAACTGGCTGTCATTTCCCTTTCATGAACTACTCAATAGATATTGACTGCAGATGAAAAGCGTGTGCAAGTATGGGCGACCTTAAGGATAGGACAAAAAAAGGAGACAACAAGGAGAGCTCATTGAGGACAGCATACGGGCCCTTGACGTGCACGGTTATATGTGCACACAGATGGACACACAAAGACAGAGCTCAGACAATAAATTCACACACATGCACCATGCTATGTTACTTCATGCGAGGCTGAGACTGACACGGATGCAGAAGTAAACATCCAAACCCCTGTAAACACATCCAGAGACACATACATCTGGCTTAGAGGCCTAGTGCGGTTTGACGTGATGAGATCACAGTAAGAACAGCGAGTCATGTGGAGAGGGAGCAGGAGGGGCGATAAAGACAAGGATTGGAAATCGAGGGTGAGGAAGGGGGGGGCGGAGATGTATAGATGAGCAGCACTGTGGGAGAGAAGGGGATTTGTGGAGATGGCGTGTGGCAACGTCACTGCTCTCAAGACCTTGAGTCGTTGTGTGTGCAGCCAGTGGACACTGACAGGCATGTGTCGCCCACTGAGCACCATCCAGATCACAGACGCCCTACAAGGCGCAGATGAAGGGAGGGCTTCGGGCCTCCCTAATCCCGGCTCATCCGTGTTCCATGTTCTGCGGCTCCCAACCATGCTTAGCAGAATTTCACGCCGGAGTCTTTTTGCAAACCTAAAACCAGCGCTCTACACTAAAGGGATAAGGCCAGGGTGGCAATAGGATGAGCAACCTTTTGTGACTCACAGACACCAATTGGTCTCTTTTGACTGTGGTGATCCCTCTTCGGTATCCTTTATCAAATCACTTTGTCGATTAAAGTGTTTAATCACATTTCAGACTTATGTTTTATTGTTATCAGCAGAATTCAGGATGTTCTTCCTCATATTTAATCAAACTTAACAACTCTCCGACTCATTCTATGATTCAACCAGCCTAGTTAACTCAAGAGAAACATCTCATCGGCCTTCCTTCAGCGATGTTTGTGCATGAGGCACAGACACAGGACGGGGGTAAAGAATAGAATTAAGCAAAAAAAGAAAGAGGAAATAAAAGAAGGAAGGTATAACAACCTCCCCCAGCAATCTACTTTGCTGAACAGCAGCGCCCACAGAAAAAGGAAACCATGGTTTGAAATGCTGCCATCTGATGCCTGCTGATGCCATCCCTCTCCTAGAGACACAGGCACACTGCCGCGGGCGCAAAGGGAGCAAATCCACACCAGAACTAAGTCTCCCCAAAGAATGGTAAAGCAGGAAAACAACAACTAAGCATGTTAGTTTCACCTCCACGAATATGCATGTGTGTTGGCAGGGGAAGGAAAGATGAGTGGCCCTTTGCAAAAGCTAGACAATTACAACAGAGCAGCACTGTTATGTGCCGCACAAATAACGCCTCCCCAGGAATCACCAGTGATGGGAAGCAAATGTGAAAGCCGCCATTGGATTTTTTGTGATGAGCAGAAGAATGCAAGTATTTACTGCATGTTATCTCAAAACCCAAACACATTAGGGGCTATTCAACGCAAAAAGAGGGTTGAATCTTTCAACCCATTCATTCTGGGCATTTTCATCATTCTGTTTGTCTTTAGGGCAATTTATCCTCTTTAGATTGGTTTTGATGCTACACAGTCTGAGGATCTGCATGATGAAATACTTTACTATAGTTGAAATCCTATAAGGAATGCACCATTAGTTTAAAATCACCCAGTATATCCTGTTCAGTGTGTACAAAGCCAAGGTACACTTTGCACACAGCAGGCCTAAAATCAGGCTGATCTTAAAGCAGAACATTGTGTTGCTTGTGGGCCTGAAGTTACCTCCCTCTAGCCCACTCACACGTCCTAATTACAAGATAGATAAGCCAATCCTGGCAGTATAGTGTGATCGCTAGCCTGTCAGCCTCTCTGTGCTCAGGCATCCAGCCGACTGCTGAGCAGTTTACTTCAGCTTTGATAGCAACAGCATCAACAGCAGGACCTAATGGGGTGCATGACCGAGAGATCTGAGCGCAGGCCTTCCATATGCATCTCCCCACTGCATCACAAATCTCATGCAGCATTACCGTGGGCCTGGGAGAGAGGAGTAAGCTACGCTACGCTAGCAAAGTTCAGTCACGTAGCATCACAGTAAATGGGATTTTTCAAATTTGTGTGTGCGTGTGCATTCTTATGTGTGTGTGTGTGTGTGTGTGTGTGCAAATGTGAGCCTCTTTGGGTCTGTAATTTGCAAGGACTGTGCAGGAGCTTCACTAGTGTGTGTTTGAATGTGGGACTGAATATGTGTGTGTGGAGAACATCATTATGCGTGTTTGTTGCCGCCTCTGTGCAAGTACATGGTGAGATGTTGTTTACTGCCTCTTCTGTGGCTAGACTGCATGACGGCAGCCAACACCGAGGGGGGGTAAAAAAGCGAACGGGTGAGGGAAGACAGCGCCAGGGTTATTTAGCGGCTAACTGGGGAGCTGTTAAGTTTTATGTTAATTGAAGGGGCTTACACAGAAGTCTATTGACAGTTAACATGCCCTTCAAGGTGTTCTTTGTGGTTCAGCACTTCTGTCAAGACAGAGGCAGTCATTTTGCTTCACCTTTATTTATATGCTTGACTACTCAGAACATTATGGAACACTGTGGGGCCCAGTAATAGATGAAGGAGGGGGGCAGGTGCATGTATTGGAGGTCAGATGCCTCACAGACGGCCCAACCAGGTGTCTGGACCCTCAATGAGTCATCCAATGGGGGATGCGGGCAAAGAAGGGGTAACTAAGGGGACAGGAAGAATGGAAAACAATGAATGAATAGCTATCAGAGATGTTCTTCATGTGATGCAAAACTGACAAGGTGAAAATAAGATTAAAGGAGGTTAGAGTAGTTTTTTTTTGTAATATGTTTTTGTTTAAAAGAGAACCTCGATTTGACCTCTGTAACAATTGTTACACATTTTGACCTAGATACAAACAATACAGTCTGAATTCCACATGTCCCCGTCTGCATGCTTAAGAAAGCAAAGAAGCATATTTCATTTGAATTCATGAACACACTTGAAGACTGTTTTGATAAGTGGGGTGTGAGTGTCACTGCCATTTCATGTCTAATTGGTTGTGCATACATCTCTAGACAGGACCAGACAGGGTTTCCCATTCGAAGATCAGAGGACTCAAATACCAGCCCAGTCTTCCATCACGCCACCAAGGTCACCTGTCACTTAGCACCCCTCAACCACTGTGCATGTTTGATTTGGTTGACACATTAACAGACAACTGTGACATTTACTATTGGATGCTAAAAAGAGTCTGCCCTTTAAACTCCAGCTTTACACTAAACAACCCTGCGACTCTGCAGAAGCAGTTACAGGGCACGTTTTAAAAGTGTAATCACCAATTAGCAAGTGATTAAAAATGCATTGGAATCAATCTGTATTTAACATAAGGTGAAGCTAAATCCACATACCGCAGTAGCCTCTGTTGCTAAACAGCCACCCCTGCACCCTATTAATCAAATACATGTAAAACTCATTATGCAACCACCAAATTAGCATCAGCACTTTTGTGCTAAATGGAAATAACAACACTGTGATTCTGCAAACATTGTCATTTTCGGTCAATAAGACAAGAAAGACCTCTCCAGTAAAAGGACAGTGATGAAGTATAACAGGACAGAATTAAGTTACTATGCTAATATTAGCTTGGTTGAGAAATGTCAAGCTAGTGAGGTGCGCTACATAGCTACAGCTAATCATTTAGGTTAATTGAGGTTTCCAGAAACCTGGGCCTTGCAGATTTTCCCTCTCTTCTTCATGTGACTGCTCCCCCACAAAGTCTCCATGTGCCAGCAGTGAAGGGGAGGAACCGACTCTAATTATATAACCCACTATTATCACGGTATGACCTAACACTAATTGGAGCGGATGCCAACTGACAGTACAGGCTAAGGCGGGCAAGGTTGAACATTATTTTGTCACACCTTCTCCCACATAAAAGGATTAGTTTAAAACTTTGCTTCTCATTTGGGGGATAGTTAGTAAACTTGTCGATGGGACAGTAAAGTCCCTCTAATCACTTGGCCTATTCAGAGTCTATTTTGCTACAATCTTGTTAGTCAGGTTGGCAAATCAATGCCCCCGAGGTCAAAACGAGTGTGTCTATGACCCTAAGGTGGCTGACCAGAAATCGAGCATACACTCCACCATGCTATGGCACCAGACCCAGTGCACATGCACAAAGCTGCTCGCCGTGCAATAAAGATGATTTAGCACTGTAACTCTACCTGCCCGCCACCACTCTTAGGTTTGTGTGCTTTTTGATTAATCATGGGCCAAGAGGGATTTATTGTATGGGGGATATTTGCCTCAGCGATTTAATAATGGTGGAGCAGGAACACAATTAATCAGAGGGGGTCCACTCATGCCCCCCTTCTAAAAAATGTGTAAAATTAATGACTATGAATATGTATATTTGTTTACAAGATGCTGTGTACTGTGTTCTTGTATTGGAGCTGCATTAGTGGATACAGTGTTCAGTAGTATCAGAGCATAACGCTGCCCATTGTGTGCTGTATATCTATCTCATGGGTGGCCTCAAATCTTTCTCTCCCATAGATTGATAAGATTACTTATTGTTTTTTGATTGGGCATCAAAGGATCGAACACACATCTGAATGCCTTGTAGTTGTTCACATGCAAACACACTTTCATTAAATGAAGTAAGACACACACACAGATCGGTGCATAACTCCCTTTCACTTCCCCCGTGCAGAAAATTCACTCTCAGGCTCATGCAGGTATATGGGACCTCCCTCCCATGCTCATAATCACGAACGAGCAGCCTGGCACTATAGAAAAATAATGATGTGCCGTCCTGTTGGCTCATTTATCAGCATGTTTTACAACAGGCGCCGGGTGGAAGTAATTAAACTCTGCCATCATTACAATGAGCCAGGCCCCCCTCTTAATAGACACCCAATGAGACACCAGAGGCCTGCCTGGTAATTGTAGCTCCAACTATCTCTATCTCTCTGTGTGTGTGTGTGTGTGTGTGTGTGTGTGTGTGTGTGTGTGTGTGTGTGTGTGCGTGTGTGTGTGTGTGTGTGTGTGTGTGAATGTGTGTGTGTGGGTGCGTGTGAGTGTGAGTGTGTAAATCTACTATCCACTTGTTTCATGTGTGGTTTTAATTAGTGAAGAAACAGAGCTGATAAGCAATTGAGAATAAGGGAACTAACAAGTGAATTAGAGAAAGAAGGTTAGGGTCTTTGCTCTGGCCCTCTATTTAACAGAATTAATCCTGTCAGGAGAAAATGTGGATTGCACATTGACACTAAGAGCCATTACAGTGAACCAACATTTTCCCATCCAATATTTGAAAATCATTCTTCCCTCATTCCCAGTATACAGTGTTAAGTTTGCAGCATCTTCGTAAATATTAACCTAGTGTGCTCACAGGACAGAAAAAGGATACTTAGGAGGAAAGGAGCCCAGCCATTGGATAAACAGGTAAATACCTATCATCTAATCCGGCACAAGAAAGGAATGCAGCAAATAAAATAATTTTGCTCCAAATGTTATATCAAATGAGGGAATTCAGCTTGGTCAGACTGAGGAATTTTACTTTTAGCTCATATGTTATATTAAGACAATTATGGGTGCTTGTCTCAAGGATACATCAGCTATTAAGATGCCTTATTGGAGATTTACATTAGATCAGTTCCCAGCTCACTAAACGCAGTAGTTCCTTCAACTATACCTGCACCATTTAGTATCACTTATAGTCTTAATGGCACAATTACCCTTCACCACCACCACTAATAGTGCTCTAAAGGAACCTTTTGACGTAGGGCTGATGTTATGACCCCAGTATATACCCCGTCAAACCGCCATCTAGCTCTAACTCTGATGCCTACACTCAGCCCCCACAAAGCCCCTGATCTGCAGGTATTGATTAGGCCCACGACCCCAACTGCAAGGCCCATTCTCTAACCCCAATCCTCCCCCTACTTATCTGGCTCCTACCCTTTCCATGCTATTTCCATCAGACCCTAATCCCATGATAATCAAATAGGCCCAGACTGGCTCTGCATAGCTGCACCAATTAGCCGTGTAGCGGGTCTGTGGCTAGTGATAGTGGTACCGGCAGAGGTGGCGGCAAACACAGTAGTATCCAGGGAGGCTGTAAACATCCATTAGCGGTTAACCGTCCCTACTCATTTTTCCTCCCCAAAGCTCTCTCATTAGTGCAGCGAGCCCTGACAGGTAAACAGCACTAATGGGAATGGCCTATCAATAAACGCCTAGTGTGTTAACAGGAAGTGCTAGCAAGGGGACCGGAGATACGGACCAGCAGCAATAAAGAGGGGGAAGCGAAGAATACTCTGATATAAATAGCTTTAAACATGGGGAGGTGGGAGGTTATTAGTGATAGATGTTACATTGGGGGCCCTGATTGTGTTCCTATGTGCTTTGCTTGGAGATTTCCTGATGCAGAATCAACTCAGCAAGGGAAGAAAATATTTTGGCCAAGAAAAGATCCCAGTGATTCCCAACTTGTGTGTCATAGCTTTTATGTTTAACATGTTAAAATGTTTGGAAGCACTTTTTCTGCACTGAATTGTCATTGGACAACATCCACATACACTTCGATTAAAATATTTTGTTCAATATGTCATCTTTACCTTAGGTGGTTGGATTTGGGCAGTAAACGATTTTTGAGAGCTTGAGATTTTGATATTTCTATTTTAACATATATATTAAAGTGGCATTATAAAGTTATGAGTGGGTTATTTAATAAAATATGATCTGAAATCTTTAAAAGTCCCTTTCATGTCAGAGTTCAAAAATGTTGCCGTGTGCCGGCTAGGGTGCTTTAAGGCATGACCTCAAGGCTGTGTTTATGTGGAGGTATTGCATGGGGCAGAATGCATTACAGCCCTTTGTGTTAATGTGAATACTTTGTGGATTGCAGCTGACTTGAAAGAGTGAGGAAAACTGTGAGAATGGAACAAGGAGGGACTTAAGAGAAAAAGAGTGAGGGTAGGAAGACGGGCTGAGGGTGCTAGAGAGAGATGTTATTTATGTTTTGAACAGGTTCACTCTGAGTTCACCTTACCATGAGACGTCCCCGGGCAGTGACATCCACACTGCTGCTGATGTGTGTGTCTGTTAGCGTATGGGTGTGTGAAAGCTCATGCAACTGCTTGAAAGCACATTTGTGCACGTGTGTTGCTGCATTTTTACAGAAACATTTGCATGGGAGTGTGTGTCCATTTGTGTCTAAACTGTGGGTCAACCAATGAGTAAGTAACATCTTAAAGAGGACAAAGCATGTGTGTTGGGTGCACTACATGGTGAACTGTGTGTGTGTACTGTGTGTAAGTGTGTGTGGCCCATTACTAAGGCTGTGGAGCACTAAATCAGAGTGCTACTGCAGTGGATAAAGCCAATGATACACGGATTACAGCCACACTCAGTCGCCGCTGCCCGCATTTATCCACAGCCAGACAGATAAAGACACAGCGAATGCGTGTGTGTGTGTGTGTGTCTGTGTAGGACTGCATGCGGGCCTGTGGCTGAATGGACATCCATCGATGTGTGTCCTTTTTGCATATTCGCTTAGGAATGCATCTGTGCCGCCATGGTTGTGTGTTTGTGTGTGTTAGGAGTGTGTTATTTTTCTGTAGATTCAATTGTGTATTGACTGTACTTATGAGAGATAGTCAGACTGATAAGAGAGAGAGTGGAGCACGAGTTTGCTGTCATCATCAGACAGACCTCTGTTTGAGTAGTGTCTGTAGCCCGGGGTTGTATGGACTTTAATCCACCGACAGCTCCAATAAACAACAAACCTTATCCCTGTTGAGCCCACATTTGCCAGTTCAAATCCTGCTACATAAACCTACTGGCACAGCACTTTTTCTTCTGTTTTTATGAAACAGACACCTAAGCAATGTAAACTTCTCCTAAATGCAAGTGTGTGAGTTTGAATTTTAGAGAGCAGATGTAAATCAAGAGATGGTGTGGCTTAAAAACAATATTTCTAATTACTTAAGACTATTTCAGCAAAGGTTTTACGTACAATTTTTAAATCTAAGGTTCAAGTACAATCATGTTGCCAGCAGCCTTCTCTGTTCACCACCAGCCCAATCCCTGGTTCAGCATTAGACCTCCACTGGTCTAATTACGCAGGCTGACCTCCCACAGGTCGCCTGAGTAAAGGCCCCCAAAAGATCAATATTCATTCTTTTAGATCTGTCATCCGCTTTTGACACTATCGACCACGTTCATGTGTCTGCCCCCCCCCCCTCCCCCCTCCTTTATTCATCTATTTAACCTCACCCCCCCTCCCCCCCACCACCACCCACAACCCCCATATCAATGCACAATCGGGTCTATGCTCATTTTTTAAGAAGAGGTTGAACAAAGGTTGTCCACTACTTCTTTTTGCTACTTTTAAAAGAAACAAAGTTTGGGTGCTTATATACAGAAGCTCTGTGGTTATTCCACACGCCCCATGTACATAGGCATCAGCCATGGAAGCAGCGACATCCCCCACTCTTTGTGTGTAACTTTATCCACTTTTCTTGTCTTATCAAAAAAGGCATGGAAAAAACCTCTTAAATGACATTTAAATCTTGCACCAAAGTTATACTATATGGCATTTTTCTTGTTATTTTCTGTCCAGTAGTAGACATTTGGTTAAGGAGGAGGAGAGCACATCTTGATCTTACCTCTAAAATCCTGAAGAAGTGAACCACAGGTCATCTCATCGAAAAGAAGAAACCAGGTGAACGGGTCCACTCATGTTCTGCCTGTTAATGTGAAACAAATAAAATTACTTGTTTCATTAAATAGAGATAAAGCACTTTTTTTTTTCTTAGCTTCAAGTTATGGTAAAGAGGTTTGTTTTTTTTTTGTTGTTGAAACAGTATCAGCAGTGAAAATATTAATGATTTCTTTATGTAATTCTTAATTACTGACACTGCCAAAAAGGGATAAGTGTTGGACAAAGCTACTAACAGCATGCTGCAGAAAAGGCCTCTCCTTCTCTCTGATTACATGTCTGATGACATGGAGAAAAGAAAAAAATAACAGCCATTTACAGTTCTTAAGAAGGAGCCAAAATTAATCAATCCTTCTAATTCTATGGGTTGGTTTAAAGTTGACTTGATATTACACACTGTATGTACTTGATTTAATAGTGTTTGGGGGAGTAAGGCTGAGATATAAAAAAAAGTCCAGAACCAAAAGCTAAATCCAGACCCCCATCTTTCTACCTGTAGTGCATCATAGACTTTGGCCGGCCTGCTGGCCTCATATTCTCCTCAGCAGTGTTATTGTAGATAAGCACAGCGTGGCTAATGAACAGAGAGAGGGCTTGTTGAAGGTCAGCCTCTTCATTTAGGGGCCCTCCAATGGGCTGGCCCACTCTGCATGGCTAAACGCATCATCATAATAATGCCAAGGACCCGCCGTTTTAAAACTCTTGCATCTTTCCCCCCCCCCCCCCCCCCCAATATTGCCCGGCATACTTAACTTTACATCTCCGATATATCCCCTTCATCTGAATTATGTTGATTTTCTCGTTTCTTTCCGAAAGGCTTTTAAAGGTCTTGGCAATTATCCTTTTCTGGATGTGCTTAGAGAAGGATGCTGTCCATCCAACGTCTGCTGATGATAGGGAAACATGATTTAACACAATCAGAGATGCAAAGCTCGGCTGGATAAGGGTGCTGATGTGACCGGGTGCCAAGGCCGGCCAAGGTCATGTTCATCTGCATGATTAAGGGAGATGAATTCTGCCCTGACCTCTGGATTATGCCAAAAGGAAGTAGTAAAGTGTGTATGAGTGTGTGTATGTGAGTGTCTGTAACGAATGGAAGTACAAGTCAAAAATTTGGAAATGTTTCAGATTTCTTTAGTTTTAGTTTGTCGCTCAATTTTCATTGAACTTCTCCCTTTCTGTCTTTTTCACTTTGTTTCCTCTGCTGCATTAAAGAGTATTTTCTTCCTTGATTCTTGGTGGATATTTTGAGGTCAAGAGGGTCTTTCTGTCCATGTTCCTCCGTCTCTCCCATCTCCTCCTGGCAACAGGGGACGTAACTATTGTCTCCCTGCTCTCTACTGTCCCCTCCTGGAGGGACCAGGCAGCTGGTTTCCTCACACTGACAGCTGCCCATCACTCTCAAACCAGGTCAAAATGAAAACAGCACCGAAATGTGTTCTTTCACGTTGCTGTTTCTTAGCTATCTGATATCAAAAATACCATTCCTGCTTTTTATCAAGGGTCTAAGTCAAGGAAATGTCCCTGTGAGAAAACACAGTTCAGGCTGAATTAAAACTAAGTGAAAAGAAAACTCAGTGTGTTAAAGTGTGATTGTTTTTTGATTAGCAAAGTCAGAAGTGAGCTCTGTGTTTGTTCACACTGTGTGCTTTTTTAATCCATCTAGATTGTCCTTCAAATAATGAAATGTGAGTACTATGCTGCATGTCTTTGCTGAAAGCATTCATTTAAGGGATAATTTAAGTCTACAATCAGGAAAGGCTTACAGTGCCACTTTTAGAGCGGCTTTGTACAGTAAAGTAGCTGCATTGTAAGGCACACAGCTGACGAAGGTTATTCCTGTTATGACTGGAACATTCTGAATCATTTTACTGTAATTCTTAGCCGGGTCTTCAGTGTTCTTTCCCGGTCACCTCGGCCTTGTTTCTGTAAGTGTCCAGCTCGGCTCTCTAGCCAGCACCCAGTATGCCAGCTGGCTGAGGGAACAGCCAGAAGCCTTATTTACCCCCCCTTCCCCTCCTCGACAGATTCCCCCCTATGAATACTAATGCAGCAATGCAACGCGGGCTGCATTGGAGGAGAAGATGGGAACAAGGAGAAGGAAAGATGGACAGGGGGAAAGAGAGAAAGAGATAGAGCAAGTAGAAATGTGTGCGTGTGCGTGTGTGTGTGTGTGTGTGTGTGTGTGTGTGTGTTGGGGAGTCCTTTTGAGATTTGACATGCCTACACGCAAACACAGCACCTACAGTCGACCTCTCTGGCCCTATACCTTCATATTCAACGAGATGCAGTGATCATACTAATGTGAGAAAAAGACAAAAGAGGTGCCGTCCGATTTGTCCCCTTAATTAAAGTGCACATGTGATTTAATTATTTGTAAAATAAAAATACAATAAAAGAGCAGGGGAAAAAAAATAAAAAATAAAAATATCCAAAACAGCCACTTCTTCCCTTGTCTCCCGTTTTTATCCCTTACCCCCCTCTCCTCCCTCCCTAACTCCCAGAGATTTGTACTGTTCTTCCAATGCCCTGGTGGACACAAGAAAAATGCATGGAGAAGCGGGAGAAAGGAGGGAAGGGGGGGATTGATGGAAAAGAAGGAAAACAGGAGTGAGAGGCCTCCACGGCAGAGGGCCAGGTGTCAATCACCTCCTCAGGTGGGCTTCAGAGACACACACACACATACGCACCTCCAATATCTAGGGGAATTAAAAATACACGGGCAGAGAGCAGAGAGGTGAGAGAGGAGAAGAGACAGAGAGATGGTAAAAGAGGGAAATGGGGGGGGGGGGGGGGGGGGGAGTAGGAGAGCAAATGGGACAAAGGGGATGTGCAGGGAGATGGGCCTGGATGATGCAAAGGTCGGGAAAGGAATTCAAAGAGTGCAAAGTAGATTCACTGAAAGTCATTACCTGCCACAAATTACCTGGGCAACAAGCCTAAAATAAATAAATAAATCAGTTTGTATCAACAACAGGGGAGAGTGGGAGAGACTGGGGAGATGCAGACAAGGAGCTGTGGGGGGGGGGGGGGGAGAGGGAGGAAAAGGAGGCGGAGGGGGGGCAGCGGCTGGAGAGGGATGAAAAATCGATGGACAAACAAGTGAGAGGGCGCTCGCAAAGAGGAAGCCAAAGGGGGGAAAAATTAAGCATTTAAAGAAATTCTGTGTTGGTGGTTTGGAGGGAGGATGAGAAAAGGAGAGATTGGGGGGGGGAGGAAGTTGGAGGCCGGGAGCACAAAAGCGCCTGAGGGTGGAGGGGAGGGGGTGATCGTGGCAGAGACGGACCGACCACAATGCCCTGCAGCTCGATAGGGTTGAGTGACCACATCAGGTCTGGAGGCGAGCGGCGAGACATGGGCCAAACCTGATGGCTTTAAGTCAAGAGGATTAGACTCAGGGTCTCTCTCCCTCTCTCTCTTTAACCCTCTTTTTTTTCCTCCCCTCAAATCTCTCCCCCCTATCTCTCCCCCCTCTCTACATGTGGACTGCCCCGTTGCAGCCCATCCAATCAGCAGAGAGAAGGACCAAAGTATTACTAATAGTCTGGTTTTAATGTTTCAAGTGGTAAACCGGAGCGCTGCCCCGAATGCTCGGCACCAAGGTAAACAGGTCAATAGTATTGATCTGGATTCTGACTCTCTCCTTCACACACGCACACATGCGCGTGCACACACACACACAGACACACACACACACACACACACACACACACACACACACACACAGCTCCTCAGCTCAGAAACATGAAATGCATTTGAAGCTTTCTGCAATGCACCCAAGTTGAGGATAGGGAATTGACACATGCATGCACAAAGACACAGATATGGAAAAGCACACACCTTTTTTTCCCCCCAATATTCACACATGTAAAACAGCAAAGAACACCCTAATACCAGATTCCCAGAGGTGTCTATATACTATACACGTGAAACAAAACAGGTACACACAAACACATATCGACTATCTCATATATCTGTGTCTAATTTCACATTGTCTAACAACACAATAAAATAAGCGGTAGGTAGCAGTAACAGCATGACTGCACCCAAACACAAGGGCAGAGCGAGTCATATGAATACAGATTCCTATTGTCCTTCTTATGTCAATAAAACTCTGCAGTGCTAAGGAATTAGCGTGGTCAGCAACATTATGGGACTAATTAGCATTTTCTTCTTTCTTCTGCTGGTTGATCTGTTTAAACAAGCCTGGGGGGTCTGCTGTACTTACTGTAATTAAAGCGAAAGGAGCCGCTCTTGCTTAAGAGAAAGGCACACATAAAGGCTTCCTCACTGGGGGGCCTGCAAAACTAAGCATCCCAGAGTGGCTATTGTAAATGGAAGTGCAAGGGGCTGTACAATAGGTAGAGCTGGCAGGTCAGTGCAGCAGTTAGTGAGGTTTTTTTTTAAATCAAAAGGGACTCAGATTTGTTCTTCAAGATGTCCATACCTGTAGAAGCATCCCTGAATGATACTTAGTTAACCCCTAGCCACTCCGGGAGCACTGCAAAGTTGCTGAAGCTGCAGCCGAGCGAGGCAAAAGAAAATTCCTCTTGGGCAAAGCGTAAAGAATATCAAATGTGATAACGAAAGAAGCTACATTAAATACACAGTGTGAGATGTTAAAAAAAAAAAAAAAAAAAAAAAAAAGACTGAGGAAGGCCTTTTTTTTTGCAGAATTTTCTTTTTCGAAAGTGATGAGAAAGGAGGTGAAATAAAAAAAAAAAACCTTAAATAAAAGTTGTTTCGGAGAAACAGTGATGACTCTTACTCTTACAGCTGAATAAAAATCTTAAACCCTCTCCCTGGATGCTTCTCTGTCTCTTCTGGCTGGTGGCCACGTTAGCATGCAGCCGGGATCACTGAAGCATTACCAGCACAGCAATGACACCGCTGTAATGCAGCCACTTTGCTCTGGATTATGACACTTAGCACGGATTGGAAAACCCTTATTATGGCATTTATTTAAGCTAACATGAGGCAAATTATAGGCTGTCATGAAACTGATACCACGGCTGTTTAGACAAGAGCTGACACTGAAGAGGTGCTGTTGCGTGATTTGGCTTGATGTGATTGATGCAACAATTTCTCTGATGTGAAGTGTGGCTGATCTGAAGAGTGTAATTATTTTATAAGTATGTAATTATTTCCAAAAAGCCTTATTTCAGAATGAATTGTCCTCAAACTTCATGCTCATTAAATCATTTCATATAGAGGCATGCCCTGTGATTCCCTGCTAAACCCACACATACACATCATGCCATCCAGGGGCAAATGAGAGCGTCTGCTCCGTGGAATGGCTCGGTGCTCTCAGCCCTCGCCTCTTGCTTGTTATAGATGTACTCCTGCTCAAACAGACTGGCAAAAAAAAAAGTGGCAGCACCCAGCCCTTCAAGGATATACGACAACGATTGCCCGATCGACACACATAAGCAAAGAAGCAGATTTGGAAATTCCGTGTCCACTAAGGCACCCGAGACTTTAGTAAATTCAAAACCATAACAAATCAGAAAATCACTGATCCAGTGACTGTGTATCATAGATTTGATTTTCTTCAAAAAGACATATAATCACAACAACTCCTATTTACAATTTATTATTTCAACATGTGGTTGAAGACATTCGTGTAAATCTACGTATAAAATGTTGACAAGGTGGAACCGGAGTAATTCATCTCTGATGATATGATCAGGCCATACAGGCCAATCAAAGAATGGGTAACAGTGTATACGATTTAACGAGATGCAAGGATATTTGCAATGTTCTCTGCACCGTCACAAAGCATTGCATCTAGAAATACAGGCGAGCTGTATAATGATTTAAATGTTCTTTTATAAGTTATCATGAAAGAGAACATCCTTCTGGAGCAGAATCCACATATTGTCATCCTAGCCCAAAAAACTAACTTGATGTGCAACACATCCGTAAAAGAAATACTATAAACTTGATAAAAAAACACTGTAGAGTTAAAAAGAACGGGCTATCTTTAAATGACTCAAAGACAAGTATGTGAAATACACAGAAACTTTTCAGAAGGAAGGTTTAAGCAGGTTTACTCAAAAATAAAAAAGGCTTTGAACTTTTCAAACCTTTGCATCATCAACTTAATTACAGCAAAGCCTCTTGAAAAACAAATGAACAGGAAGTGTGTAAAGGTTTTGTTCTGTGTCATTATGAAATACAGATTCTGGTGTTTTTGGTTTTGTTGTTATTCCACAGATTTTGTATCTCGTGCAACGCAGACAGATTCTGCAGAATTGATAAATGACATGTGACAGAATTAATGCCTCAACAATTACATGTTATGAATACAGGTTGTTTGCTCCACAAAGCTACAGGCTGTTATTAAAAGGTTCAAAAAATGCACTGACATAAAAACAGTGTGTGCGTGTGTGCATGTGTGTGTGTGTTTGTGTGTGTGTGTGTGTGCATGCATGTACGTGTGTGACATGTTTGCAAACATGTACATGTTCATTGTTGCCTTTATCCACATGCTTACACAAAGCATGTGTATGCATGCAAGTTGCGTGTCTTTGTGTGTGTGTGTGTGTGTGTGTGTGTGTGTGTGTGTGTGTGTGCGCGCGTGTGTGTGTGTGTGTGTGTGTGTGTGTGTATAAGCCCTGGGGAAAAAAACCCATCTTAAGTTGTGTGTGACAGCAAGCCATCCTGCCAGATCAAGACCTGTCAGCCATGCAACCCAGCCCCAACCACATCTCCTCTCCTCCTCCTCTCCTCCATCTCATCCCTTCATCCATGCTGCAGCCTTAAACAAGCACCAGCACTTATCAGCCAGAAAAATAATTGTGAGGTCTGCCGCCTGCAATACACTGGTCCTCCCCTCCGTCCACCCGGGTCGCTTCAGCAGTGTCAGCTCCCATTAGGGGGAACGCCGGGTGCCAGGGCAAAGTCTAACTATCTCTATCACTGACTCTCTTCTCCTGCTTCTTTTCCCTTCTTGTTTTTCTTTCCAATACTGATTGATTAATGCCATGGATCCAGCTTTCTACTGATCCAGCCATCTGAAAAACTATGATTTTTTGGGGTAAAAATTGTTACTAACTTTGATTATCTCACAATCCAACTTAGCATGGTGATTTGGAACCAAGGTAATTTAAATCTTACAAACTTACAGACTTTAAATATTTTGATTCTTTTTATTTTCACTTTGCCTTAACTAGAGAAAGAGAGACAAGCGTGGGGAGATTGTGTGCATCAGGGTGACGTGGACGTTGTTGTGGGTGCTCTCCGAAGCATCAGTACGTTGTCACTGTCATGTCACAAGGCCGTCTGAGCGTCTCGTGTGGTCGAGCTGCTTGGCGAGCGGCGAGACTTGAGCGATAGAACCAAAGGGGCCAGCGGGAGTTGATGTTGATGTTGATGTTGCGACGAGGGATATGTGTGTTTGTGTGCCGCGTGTGTGTTTCTACACTGAGGGGCCATGACAGGGACAGCGGTTCAGCTGTCATTCCGGGACGTTACGATGCGATTGGCCGGGGCTGACAGGTCATGGAGGTTCATGTCGGACAGAGTGGTGTGTGGGCGCTTGTGTGTGTCCGTGTGTGTGTGTTGCGGTAGAGAAAGGGACGCCTGGGTATTAGCTCCCAAATGTCACAACCACTGAGCAATGTTGCTCTCCCACTCTACATAAGCATGACATACTGTGACCTTACCCGGCCCACTGGCATCTGGCAGTAATAACACTTCATACCCACCCTCATTGATACATCTGGTGGGTATAATGTAAAAGCAGCTCCTGCACACCAAAATCTAATCTATTTACCTATGACACCCAAGGGTAACTGCCTGAATATGACCATCTACCGCTACACAAAAAGCCTCTAGGCAGTGTGACTCTATGACCCTCTATTTATACTTTTTACTCAACTGGTACTCAATAATGTCCTATAGGACCCCAAATGGTCATAGTGTGACACAATGAACTCGTCATGGTTGACTCTTGCATAAGCAAGGGCACATTTTAAACCTCTGACCCATTTCTGAATACATTGCACACCTAACTACAACTCCCACGCACATGTCCACCAACGCCAAGACACCATTTTGCCCTTGAGCCACTCTCTGCCTGAGCATTCACTGCGTAAGTCCAAGTGGCCAAAACTGCCTCCCACAATGCACGAGGTGACATTGAGAGGCCCCCGAGTCTCTGCGGATTTGGGGTATCCATCCGGCTGCCCGCACACAAATAAATAATGCAATGGCCGGCTAATGCAGTGGGCCCTGACGCAGTGGCTGACGTTGCCTGCAGCTACCTTTGGGCTGGAAAATAATTACCATGCAAAAGAGGGGGGAAAAAGGGCCCTATACACAGTGTAATGGGCTAAAATGGGGTGATACAATGCAGCTGCCCTCCACGCTCCAATGCCTCGCTCTCCTTCTTTTTCTCTTTCTCTGTCACTCTCTCAACTCTCTCTCTTTTTCTCTGATATAAACAGTAGCCACTGCCTAGCCAACCACTTTTGCCTGTTCCTCTGAGGAGCTCGATGAGATGAGAGGCTGTTAGTGGCACCAGCCTCATATTCATGGATCTGGGGTTTCCACTGACATTCTGTCACACTTGTTATTATAGATACTCACTGCAGGATTTGGACAAGCAAAGATGTGATTTTTGTTGTCTGCTGTTTGGAGGGTAGCAATGTTAGCATTGGCATTATAGGCTCCTGTTCATTTCTATGCTCTGTTTTAGTCATAAAGCATCTTAATCTTTCTGATGTTTGCGTTATTGTTATTGAAGTAAAATCTATAATTTTGGATTGACAAAGAAAGGAAATTAGCACACTTACTCCATGACGCTGAAGATTATCTATCACAAAATTAACATACCTCTTTGTTTTTTTTATGTTAAAGATTTGGGGATATTTTGAAGTATTCACTGATGTAGTAGTTTTGATTGCCCTTCACCAAGGTGATGTGTCTAACAACACTCCTTGTTCATTTTACTGCTGAAATGTATATGGCTGTAGTAATAATGAAAATAACCGTAATAATTAATGTGATTTCTGGCCTCGGCAAGGCCAGTGTAAGTTTCTATTTAACCATATCAAACGGTGTGTAGTTTTCCAATTAGGCTTTGGCATTGACATTGGCCTCAGTTTACAGTGGAGCAAACAGACAGATCGGTGTGTTGACTAATCCAGTGCAGGCAGAGACGTGCTGACCATGAATAGAGGGCTGATCAATGTCGTGATGTTTACACAAGCCTAACAGTGTTTGCTGAGACACATTTAAACACAGCCCTCCTGCTCTCATCTATCAACCCAGGTAAAGGACCCCGAACAACGCTGTCATCTATCGTTGAACTCAAACAGACACAACTGTACTGTGGATTTGATGCACTCTCAGACATACTGTGACATGGGCGATGCATTGTTCATCTCCAGCCACTCTGTTTGTTATCATTGGTAAAGAGTTGCCACAAAACGTTCTAAAACGGTAAATATCCAAAGACTTACATTTCCTCGACAATAGAAGTCTAAATTTTAGAATACATTACTTCAATGACCTAAATGTGAGGCACTGATGGCCTAGTGGTTAGGTTTAGTCCTTTAAGCAGGCAGCCCTGGTTCAAGTCCGACCTGCCACTACTTTCCCCCCATGTCATTCCCCACTCTCTCCCCAGATGTCCTACTCTGTCCACTGTCCCATCTAAATGAAAGCTAAGAGCTAAAAAATAAATATATTAAAAAATACTTGTTCTGATGTTCTCTTGCAGTAATGAAGTTTCTTGTGTAAACAGTACAGGGTAAATCTTCTTTTACACCACATCACACCTCCCCGTTCACACCCACCCACCCAACCATCAGAAGTACCTAATCCCATTCAGTTGCATTCATACACCGCCTACAAAGCAGCAGGAGCAATTTGGGCTCAGGCGTCTTGCCCAAGGACACACTGGACATGTTGCTGCAGGAGCTGGGGATTGAACCCCAAACCTTCCAGTTGAGAGACTCTACTAACTGAGCCACAGCCGCCCCTGCTGTCAGTTGTTAAGAGCAACGAGAAAAAACAATTGGTATTCAAGCCATCCTCCTCCCCAATGCAAGAAGTCATCGTGTCCTTCACACTCTTGGTCATGTGCAATACACCATGAAAAAGTGAGCCATGATCTACAGCAGCCCTTCTTTGCTTCTTGACCCCCATCTTTTCAACCCCACTTTCTGATGAATACGGTAGAATGGGGGGGTTGGGAGCCATGGAGACTGCAGGGCATCCTGGGATTGGGGCATGCCGCCTGCCACCAGGTCCCCTTCACTCTAGGGGACTGTCAGTCAAAGCAGAAAACTTTGCTTTGAAGCTCTGCAAACTCTCTGGAGTGTCTTACTGCCCCCACCACTCACTCGCAACCCCTTCCGGCCTCCACACCTCCATCCCCCCTCATCCTCCCATGAGCTCTCCTCATCTCCCACTGTTACCTCCTCCCTACCCCGAGTGACCCACTCTTGAAATCTGCAGTCCACTGTCCCCGAAAAGTTATACCCATATCCCCCCTTATCTCCGTCTCAAGCTATGCAATCCAAAAATTGAACTTGAAAAAAAGAGTGGCACAGAAAGAGCTTAGTTTCACTTTTGCAAACCAAATAAGGTTTAAAATGGTAAGGCGTCATGAGAGAGTAACTCTTAAGCTCTGAGACAGACACGCAGGGTGAATCCCTACGGCTCACTTGGTTCAATAGTGAGTGACACTGACGGCTTCGGCGTGTTTCCCTGTTCCTGAAAAAAAGAAACGGGGGTGGGGGGGTGGGGGGTGAAAGCAAATGAAGCTCCATTCACAATCCTGGCACATGCTGCTTGATAATCGCTGATTAAGACGTAATTTTCACGCAGATAAGGTCCCTGCGACAGAAACTGTGGCAGCTGTTGGTGTTATCAGTTAGGCCATTTTTGGTTTTTCATTAATCTAAAACGCACAAATGATAAATGTGACTCATCAGCAGGCAGAGCTGACAGTAGATGCAGGATGCTGAGGTGCGGGGAGGATGTGCTAAGTGCTGATGTTTAAGAAAATGTGTTGAAGGCACATGTATCATTGAGCGTGCCTCTCCATACCAGACCATTAGACTTGCTGATGGCTTGTTTAAGAAGTGATGAAATACGTGTTAGATTTGTTGTGACTGGAACAGCTTTGTTCACACCTCACACTTGCTTGTTCATGTTGCCAGTGGATATCAGATAAGTGCTCAGTGACTTCCTGGTTACCCACGCTAAAAAAAACCATAGTGTGTATGTGTTTGAAGGGATGGTTAAATATGTGTGTGCTCATGTGATCTGAGTCCATCTGTGAAAGTGTACTAAGTTTATAGCATGTCGCAGAATTAATTGAAAGGGGGGAGACAGATAGCTGAAGCCCGGGGCTGCTGAATATGGAGTCTGAGGCTTAAAGAAGAGTCAGGAGGGACACAGATAAAGGTGGAAGACTCAACAGTTTTCTCGCTGAGAAACCTTGAGCCAAGTCCATTGAGACAGAGCTAGACTAAGGTGCTGTTCTCAGTTATTTCAGCTGGCCAACACTGACCAATTAACCGACGCTAGCTTCTAATTAGATGAATTTTAATTAACACCACAGGCATGACCACTGGCATCACCACTTTCCAAATCTGCTCAGGAGCTTCCTCTGACTCATCCTCACATCAACCTCCATATAATCTAACATCTTCTACAATAATGTCCCTAGCTCCAAGAATCAATTTTGGGGGTCCAAGATTGGACACCTATAGGCCATGAGACAAATGACCAGCATCCATCAACCAAGAGGATCTATAAGGTAGGTGAGTCACGTGAAACAGATAGTGAAGCATTGTACATTTGACCTCAGGAGTTCATTTGACTGCACATCTTTTGCTCTCCCTCTCTCTCTCTCTTCTTCTGTGACGGCAGGCGAGTCGTTGCCCCCTCATTGCCGACACGTGGCTGGCAAGCCGGCCGGCTCATGGCCACAGGGCCCTCTCCTTTGAATAACGGCAGGTTAAGACATAATCATCTTCACAGAGGAGAAGATTCACTTTGACCTCATCACCTCGCTCTCCCGATTTCCCAAGCCCTGAGAGAGATGGAGGAAGAGAGAGACAGAGACAAAGAGAAAGAGAGAGAGAGACAAAGAGAGAGAGAGAGAGAGAGAGAGAGAGAGAGAGAGAAAATTACAGTGTGAACCCAGAGGCCAAAAAGAGACAGAAGGAGCGATTGAGGGTGAGGATAGTTAGTTCTCGCCTTTGATGCTTAACTCTCGTCGACAGTGCAAAGACTGAGAATCATAGAGATGTGCGGCGAATGAAAAAAAAAACCTCTCTGTGGGTTGCCGTGCTGCAACCCCAAGGCTGCACAATCACTCTCACATGTTAATGGGCTGCCATTTGGCTACTAAATCAACCGAGGGCAGGAGACTGAGCAAAGCATAAGACAAATATCCAGTTCATTATATGAAGGCAGAGGAGTTTAAGTCTGGGGACATAAAAAAAAATGACATCTGTAAAAGTTTTCTATAACAAATAGAGGAGATTCTAGCTACATGTAGGCTAGTAGTAAATTCACAAAAGCACACATACACATGGTATGAGGGGGTACACAGTAGGGAGCATTACCGCAATTGATGAAGAAAATTCTTCTCATGTACCCGTCCCAGTTTTACACTTTAGATTTTCTCTCTCTCACTCGGTCTCATGCTGTGTCGATCTCTCTCTCTCATTCTTTCTCTTCCTCGTTGGTCCACTAACCCAGTTTAAAGGCAAGCAGCCAGACACCTCCTCCTGCAGTTTGTCTGGGACAGTAGACAGCCCTGTTAGTAGGACTAGGGTTTCTAATGACTATACATACAGATTGCCAGTGTTTGTGTTTATGTCAGTGCATTTGTGAGTGTGCGTCCGTGTAAACCTCCTAAAACTACTTACAGATGGAGAGTCAGTTCACACACTTTACTGTGAGCACAGCTGCCTCTATATGACAGCAGAGAAAATGCCTCCATGCCCTTCGAATATTCTACTAAACAGGGAGGTCCTTCACATGTTTTTTGAGCCCTTCAAATATTGGGCAATTATAAATAATATCATAATGGGCTTATAACTGCTGATACACACGCGAATCAAATCTTAACTCAACTTAGATGTTAATTAAATATTTATCTTACGCACTCAGTCCTGCATGATTTAACACTGTGTGGACGATACGCTTAAAGTATTGATGTGACATGGATCGATGTTTGAGGAAAATATGGCAGAGTAAGAGTCCTGACACATTGTGTTGTAAAGATAGAACTTTCCAGCACTCACACACACACACACACACTACTTCACAGGGGTGTTTCAGAGTCTTTTATTTTGTAAAATATGTTGGACAGAGTTTGAAAACCAGCTCATTTAAAGCCCACAAAGCTGACAACCATAGGGATTCATATCAGCTTCCAAGTAACTTCATGTATGACCTGCATCATGGGAATGTAACCCCCATTTTCAAAATACTCCGTGCATGCCATGGTCCTTCAGCAGCGCGCACCATGCCGCCGTTCACTGCCACTGTGGTCAATGATAATTTTCACAGTGAGCGACACGTTCTCTCTCCAGAGCGTGCCAGCAGGGCCACTACACTCTGCTCCTTTTCAAATAAGCTGCCAGTCTGTTTTCAATGGAGTACGCTGCAGGCATGCGTCAAGTTTGACAGAATAGAACAAACGGGACAGGAAGTCAGACGAGGAAGCACATAGCGCGCTTGGTCACTTTCAAAATAAAACACACCTCAAAACAGGCACCAAACAACAAATCAAAGTAAGAAAGACAAAACGACACGTTTCTCTCTTTATTCAAGCATGATCTTAAAGTTTCATCATAGTTCTCCTGGGATGTGTGTACAGCTGCTCATGGATGCTGCTTGCACGGTCAACACAGAAACACCAATTAATGCATCTCTCTTAAATTGATATATTTAGAATAGATTTGATCCTAACAGAGCTTATTTAATTTTATTTTCTCTAAGCTTGGTGAAGTTGATACGAAGACTTTTTTAACAGTGTTTGGCCTATTGACTCAAAATATGGACTGGCACAAATTGCTTTCACAGGTTTGTTGCTTTCCCATTTAAACAAGACTCCAAACTTGTAGATGACACCAACATAACATTTGAATTACAAATCCTAATACCACATTAGGATTCTCCTGGTCAAATGAGTTGAGCTGCTCTAAGTCCTCAACGTTCAAAAAGACAATTAGGGGATTGACTCATGAATATATACCATCCAAACAGAGTTTAGGATTCAAGTGATTTGTCTTGGCATTTTATGTTTTAATTGTCTCCAAGCAGCCAAAACATTCTGCTTGCCCGTGTGTAGTTACTGTGGAAGAATGCATTATAGGCACAGATGTTCAGGGAAATACAACACAGTCACACGTTCTTACTGATGAGGGACAATTTTTAACTTAATTGATTTTATCCCCCTATTAATTTTCTTGCCGCCTCCCCCCCACCTCTCTCTCTCTCTCTCCCTCTGTCTCTCTCTCTCTCTCTCTGTCTCCCCCCACTCTCTCTCACTCCGGCTTCATCAGCAGTCTGTCAATAGGGCTTCGTAGCCGCACTCAATCCCTTATTGCCTCAGAAACGCCTCAATCAAATCCCAATCAGTCACTCGTGCCGCCCATCAGCACCCAAGTCAGGCTATACACACGTGCACACACACACGTGCACAAACACACACACACACACACACACACACATCTACACACACACACAGACACACCTACACATATGTACACACACACAGACATACCTACACGTACACACACACACACACACACACACACACACACACACACACACACACAGAGACACACCTACACATACACACACAAATACACAGATGGAGATGATTAATGAAAAATAGATATACAAACATTTTCCCTCTCATATACACCTTTGTTATTATTGAGCTCTCTCTGGTTAATCAATAGGCTCGGTGATCATAAACTCATTAGTTCTAATTACAGTGAAAGAACAGGTTCCTGTTTTGACAGAGCGGAGAAAGATGGCAGGAAGAGATATCTAGGATGTGAAGTACTTCAATTATCACTCAAAAACTGTTTTTTTTTTTTTTTTTATCCCTGTTTCAAAGAAGATGAAATGTACGAGTGTTAAATCTCTGACATCGCACTTTGCTGTTTTCTAGAGTTCTTCATGGTTCCCTTCTGTTTTGGAGTAACTAGAGTAACTTACAGCATCCTTGACATGAGATGTGATTTGAGATTATCATCATCATGTTTTATTCAAATACTCGTTTTAATCCATCTCAATGCAACAGGATCCATTTTGTATAATTCATAGGGTCAATCAATACTTTATTTCCACACTGGAGGGTATATCACAAGCACAGACTCAAGAAGGTGTCAGACTTCCTCAACCTCAACCTGTTCTCTTCACCTCTCTTTGACTTTTATTGTCGTTAAGAAATAAAAAAAATAGGATCAAAACAAATATTGTTCCTGATGTATTTTAATGAATTGACTTGATAATCTAGTTTTATTTATTTACCTCCTCACTAACATTTATGAAATAAATTAAGTAAAAATATTGATATAAATAGGCCATTTATACTATCAGGAAAAACAATGTTGATTTTTTTCTTTCTTTTTTTTTAAGATTTTTACTTCATTTCTTTATTTTATTCAACCAGGAGGAACAGGTTTCTTTCCAAAGGGTTTCATGGCCAAGACAGAAAGCAGCACTGTTAACAGACGATGAGCAGCCATACATTCAAACATAATATGAGATAAATTAATGTTATTCATTAAAATACATGAAAGTTAAACCACAGAAATGTGTCTAAAATCAAACAAACAAACACACTGTATATATTCAGCAGAACTACAGCAGCCAGACGTACCTGCCTCCGAGCCATGGAGAGTAAAATCAAGTATACTGAATCTACACTATCCCAAATCATCAAGAGTTAAAACAACAAATTACAATATCCTGACTCAAACTTAATCATGATGTGATGCCATCGGAATAATCTTTCCAGTGAGAAAAAAATAAATTCTCAAGGTTCAATCTTGATGAATTTTGATTCTGACATCAACTGGCATCATTATCCTCATTATGAGAAACACTTTATTTAAATGCTCTTTTCATATTCTCTTGATGCAACACAAAACCAAATCTAAATTTCATCAAACAAATCCATAACAAGATTTGTCATTTTAAACCAGTGACAGTATTTTCTCTAAAGACTATTATGTAAATACATCCTGCAGACATAAGTACATCCCACCTTCCACCCTCCACTCGCCCCTCCTCCCTCACCATATATCAGACACAGTGCCTTCCCCACTACGCAGCCCCACCCATGTCCGGCTCACAGTCCCCTCCAGCACCCACCAGCTATGTTTTGTCATCATTAAACCTTGCCTGCTAGCTTTGCTTTCCTCACTACATGTCACCTGCATGGGGTTGCCTCTGCCAGCAGTGAGGGGGTTAACTCTATTTTGTCCGGGACCTCATGCCTGTGTGTGGATATGTAAGAGCATGTATGTTGTGTGTGTGTGTGTGTGTGTGTTCCAGTCCACTTTGTGCACCATGGAGGCATGCGTTTCCGTCCATGCGAGTGTTTGTTCTCTTGTTTGTGTGTGTGTGTGTGTCCATGCAGGACCGTGGCCTGCTCTCTGCATGTGTGTGAGCGTGTGTGTGTGTGTGTGTGTGTGTGTGTGTGTGTGTGTATGTAAAGGAGAAATTTGCCTGTCCTTGCCTAAGTGAATGGCTAGGATTAAGCTGACAGCCCACCTTAGTGATGGCGAAATAATTGGTTGTTCAGCTCTGTCCTTGTCAGAGCGCTGACAGTTCTGCAGATGTCCTGTGCGGTTCTCCAAAGGTTAGGCTCAGCTGGGGCCGCCATTCATTAATCATTCCGCTCTGACAGTGCACCGAGCAGCCTGCAGCTGCCACCCCGTCCCCCTCAATTTCTGTCACCGCCTTGCACCACCACCACCAATAACCCCCCCTCTAGGTCTCCCAACACCCCCCATTTGTGTGTGTGCATGTGTTTGTGCTCCCCGACGTCCACACAAACAAGTATGCTTAAACATAAATTTGCATGAAAAGTCAAGGGATGTATACAAGCAACAGCGTGCCCCTGTACATGAGCAGTGTGAACTGGACAAGCGGTGAGGTAAGGATGTAAACAAAACACACGAGCTCAGAAGGAAGTCTTCTCTGCTAATGATCTAACTGGCTCTTCTTCTTTAACATTTATGGCTTGGCTCCGCAGACAGTAAATGACTGACTCGCTTGTGTTCATGTAAATGAGCATGTAGTGCTGTATAAAAACAAGCACGCCAGGGTTTCCCATTGCTCACAGATTACAGAGTCCAGGACTCACTAACCAGTATTAACCCTTCTGGTCCATTAGCCTAGAGATTCATGATTCTACATACAGTATGCACTGTGTAGTGAGACTCCTGTTAAAACTGATATTTTATTAAATTTAAATAATGTCCTCGTGTGTTTAACATACATGGGAACTTATTCAATTTCAATCACCCGTCTGAAGACCGACTTCCATGATCTATGTGAGGTCAAAAACACACACTAAAATTACCTCTCAAGTGCTAACAGTTCTGACCATGTCAGCAACATTGTTCTGACCCCTTTCCCTTGTTCACTATCTAACGACCCTCTCAACCTATTTTGTCCCATGTTCCAACCCATTCTCTCTCCTACGCCTACAACTCTCCCAGGAGTGGGTTTTTCCATCACAGCCTCTGGTGTGAGGGGGTGGGAGTGGAGGAAGAATGTAAGGTACAGAGAGGAGGAGGACGTGGTATGGAGGAGTCCACTGGGCACTAAGTGGTGTGAAGAACTCAGATAAATCCTCCATTATGGTCTACCTGCTCCTCTGTATTGATTAACAGGAAGCAAGAGACAAGGAGCCGGCAGCCATGAGGAGAAACTCTCTGTGGTCAGAACAACTGTGAAGCTTTAAAAACATTGACTTAAAAACTGTTCTACCAGGAGCAGGGATATATAAAAGTATAATGAGAAACGTTTACCATGGATAACATGCCATAAAAATGTGATAGCTAAACTAACATTTAGGCATGTTAAATAGATAATAGTGATTGAAAACCATAATGGATTCCTGTTTCACACTTAAAACATTAATTCCACTAATGGTCAATTTGCCTTCACTTTTTGGATTAAAATTCCTTGTCAAAAAAAAAAAAAGAAAAAAAAGACGTTGATTATTAGCCTTAAATTTTGTATTTCTCAGCCTCTTGTCCTGTCATCTCTCAGAAAAAAAACAGTGTCTGCTTTAAGAATGAGGGCAATCTTTGTTGGGCTTTTTTGCCTTTATTTGATAGGACAGGTGATAGAGTCGGAAATGTGGAAGAGAAAGCGGGGAATGACATGCGGGAAAGGAGCTCGCCTGGGCCGCTCACGCAGACGACCCAACCCTCCATACATACGGCTAGGCCATCTGCACCCCTTGTTATCCGTTCCTACAGAGAAACATTTCCCCTTAAACTTGTCTATTACAAATGCAAACGGTTTAAAATCCTGTCATTTTTCAATATTTCCCCGGAAAGAAAACATCGAACCAAAATGTAATAACTTGATGAAAACTTTACTGACAGAGTCCTTCCTTTTTATCCTTCCATCTTAATCATCTCATGACCACTCAGACATCTTGCAACCTTTTGCAGTGCCCGACCCCTTGGTTGGGTACCACTGGATAAGCAATGAATCAGCATTTAAAGGAGCACATACCAAAGCTAGGTGAATGGTAATCAAGCGACTATTGAGGTAAGTAACGCTTATTTTGTTTTTGTATTATACCAGTTTGTGAACTAATTCGTTCACTTTAGTTACTGTGAGTTTATTAGGATTTAAAATCAGAAAATTCAACTTTTGATGCAAAATTTTTACATCGTGAAGTTGAACCCTTTCACTTAGTAAATGATCTGAGAGCTAATGCCTACACTGTTCAAATAAAAAATGATGATCTAGCTAAACCTTGATCACGGTATTGAATTCATCCATTTCCAGAGATGCTCCACACTAACTTTATAAGCTTTAGATAACAGAATTACAACAACAGCCTTGTAAGCTAAATGTACAAGCGTGTGAAAAAAAAGGTATTTTCAGCGGCTGGGCAGCAGAAGGTCAGATCAATAAAGAAAAAAAAAACGGTTGCCTACAGAATATGCGACTGCAGCCTTCCCTTTCTAATGCTTACCTAAATGTTAAAGAAACACTATAAATGCTCTTAAAACTATGTGTGCCTTAACTGCCTTGGCCTTTAAATACAAATATGTGTATGTCTTTAAACTCTGACTTAGAAATAGATAAATGAGTCATTTCTTTAGGCCACATATTACATATCTCTGAGTGCATGTTTCTGTACTTCTTTGGGAGTTCACAATGACAAAACACTTTCAAGACACAGTTTGAGGAGATTAACATGATCTTATGAAACACTTCCCTTCAATCCTGACCTCTGAAGGGATGCTCAGTCAGGCAAGTCTAAAAACATTGCCTCGTCATAAAACAGCACTGAGAGATGTCAAGTGCTGAACATGATGTTTCCTATAGTCAAATCACAAACCCATCAATAAAACTAAATAGTCAATTGTTTATTCCAAAAACCAATGGGATCCTTTAAAACCCAGTACTGACCCTCCACCTACACATCTATTTACTCTTTGAATTGCAATTGTGGTCACAGAATCAGGGTGCCCTATGTGCTGACATCAGCAGAGAGAGATGCAGGAGAGCTGGATGTTACAAAGAGGAGGTGGGTGGGGTGCCCTGTTGTGCAACTCAGGAGGAAATTCCCTTTTTTTTTTTTTTCAGTCCATCAAAACAGCACTTTTCCCTGGAGACAGAGGCAGCTACAGCACATACAGTGTGCGCATCCACAATAAAACAGATGTGGGTCTAAATGGTTCAGGAGTAGTGACAGGAGAGAGAATCTTTTTAACGCCTCGCCTCAAAAAGTTCATTTTACATTAAAATGCGATGATGTTGGTTATATCCCCCCCACATACACACACACACACACACACACACACACACCCCGAATGCAAGAGGAATGGAGATTTATAGTATTAATATTCCATACATTATGACCATGCCATTGGGGTGATATCCTGGCAATTACACTAATGAACTCTCAGCACACAGTGCCCCGTGTTAACATCACAGCTTGAGGGTGGACATTCTTTAAAGCTCTAATCTATCTCGCCAAGTCTACAAGCCCTACATCCATTCATATCAGTCATTGCTTAGCAGATGTATTAAAGCAGACCTATGCAGGCGCAAGGACATCGAGGAAAAAAAATGGAAGACATATCACCTCAGCCAATAATGGGCATGCAAAAAATGACGGATTCTTCTGGAATTCAAAGAGAAACATAGCAGGGAGTATCATTGATTTGCCCCTCAGAGATTACCTATGTATCATAAGTGTATGTAGATCATCCAAGCCAACCCCCCCCCCCCCCGGTGACTATAGTATTGGAATAGGAGCAAAAAGGGGAGGCACATACAGTGGATGACGAGCTGCAGTCACATGGTAAAGCCCACGGAGGATCTCATCAGCCTCTATGTAGATGTGTATGCTGAGTGAGTGATTGCCCATGGCTGGAAATTGGTGTAGAGGGCTTCACGGGGGAATTGGAGGGACGAGTTTCCACACTCTCTCTCTTTCTGTCATACACACATAAGCACACAGGAGCAAGAACACACTTACAGAGAGTCACACAAACATACACACTTACGGGAAAGACACCCATTGCAACACATGCATGCACACGCACCATCACGCACAAATCTCCCTATATGCACAAGCACAGTGAGCCGGGATGATTAAGGTCCTATGCTGAGCAGATTCTGAGTGGTTCCTGTGCCTTAGCTGCCTGTTTTCCCTGCTGAATACACGCCACGAGCTGAGTATTCTCCAATGGGGAGGAAACCCGTTATCACAAATGCAAGATAGGGGGTAATTACGTAGTAATACGCCACATGAAATATTTCTTTGTAGCAGAAATGGGATTCCCTTTGCTTCAAATTCAGAAAAAAAAAATGTATTCAACACCAACTTGGCTGCTATTTTTGCCGGGAACATATTTAAAATTGCTTCCTGTACTAAAATTAGAAGGACAGTTATAACCGTCTCTGCTATCTCGATGAGCCTGTGTCACTGTCACCCAAATCCAACTGGCATGGGAGATCAATCCTGCTACAGTGTTGATCAATGATTCTGATCAGGTGAGATTATAGGTATTGCAGAGATATCAATCCAATGATGGATGATTGATAATGTAACCACAGCGATCGATGAGTAGGATATTGCTGATAAGACTCTTGTTGTGGAGCAAATTTGCATGTACTGCCGCAGTCTGTGAGTCTATCATCTCAAATGTATGTTCAGTATTAGGACTATGTTAAATTAAGCTTCCATAACAATGATATATCTGCTGGTAAATATCTGTAAGAGTTTTTCTGCACTTCAATGAACCATCAAATTTAGAATCACAGCATGAGTGCACTGCGAAGTATGACGTGAAATTTCAAACACAACTTTTTGTCCATAAAGCCGGCTGTTAGAACAAACCTTTATTTCTGCCTAAAAGATAAAAGAGACTTAAATAGGAAAGGTAAGCTAAATCCAAACCAACATACTATCACTCAAAAATAAAGGTAGTTTCATGATTTTAAACTGGGCACCTCTTTGGCATCAAATTAATGAAATATGAATCACATAATGATATAAAAAAAGGGAAATGTGGGATCTTTATTTTTTCATTAACAATGACCCATGTTAAAGACAACAGTTGCATGGTCATGTCTTGATAGCTGACTTTCAACCAAATTAAAGTATCTGTATAATATAACCTGTATTTTATAGCTTCCAAAGTCGTCTAGCAGCTGCTTTCATTTTTAGTCCCAGATATTTGATTTGTCAAACTCCTGTATCTCCAAAGCCCCATATTGTGACCAGTGGTCCATCAAGTCCCCCCATGGTGGATTAGGACTAGTGGGGTGATTTGTTACCCTTTTGGGAAGCTGTCTTGGACGCTCATTTCCCCCTGCTGCATATTCTGCCCCTTTGCCGCCATTCCCCCCCCCCCCTTTCTCCATTTTGATGAATAGCCGGCCGCATGAAGGCGAGCAGCCGATCTCACCACCAAGGTTACGGTAACCTGGGCCCCTGCATCTGGGGGCTACCTGCCTCCAATAAGCAGCGAGAGAGAGAGAGAGAGAGAGAGAGAGAGGGATGGAGCGAGCGAGGTAGGAGGGGAGAGGAGGTCTGTGCCGTGTTGTGCTGGAAAAGGAGCAGCCCAAGGATCCTCATTTATAGGCTTTAAATCTGCATGGCAATTTCTGGAGACTGGGGCTGGATGGGATTCTGATTACTCCTCCTCTACCACCTTCGTCCTGACACCACCCCCTTTCCCCGTCTCTTCCCCACCCCGACTCTCCTCCAGCAGGTTGATGTCTCCCTGCCTAGCTTGTGTCACTGATCACCCAGCTCCTATACGCCCTGATTACTGGATGAGCAGCATTATGGATCGCTCTGAAAGACAGGAGGGACTTATCTCAAGGAATCGTTCTCCCCTTTTAGAGTACACAGGTGGCTGGATTTCTCCAGTCAGAATATGAATGGATTTATTCGTCTGTTGATTGGGTGGATGGGAGATTGGCTTATTGGCACAATTGGACATTATCTATCTGCAAGCAGAGATATATGAGGGAGGGAATGGGGGCAATTAGTGTAAATGAGCTGTGTTAGCGCGTGGAGATTTTCATAATATTATAACTAATGTGATTCATAATAGCTGAAAAGTTAGAACACCTATGCAGGAATGTTTCCTTCGTATGCTTTTTTTAAGCTGGAGAATTGTTCACAAACTAGACTGCCAATTAAAAAGGACATCTCTCACATTTCTCATGCCCTTCTGTGACCATCTTCTCCATCAGCCAGCAAACCTTCTCGCCTTTTCATGACAATCCAACCAATAGTTTGCTGGATCCACTTTCTCACAGCCACCAATTTCCAACGAGAGGCCAACAAATAACCTTCATATTAAAAAACATAATCCATATCTAAAACAGTGAGTGACTAACTCTGACACTATCTCAGGCTCCCTGCTTTTGTTCCCTTTTATATTTGCACACAAAGCCCCTAACACAGCAGTTTTCTTTTGCTTTGTATGGCATGTCGGGGTTTTCATTGCAGTCCAGCACCACTAGAGAACACCGTCTCTGCCAGCGATTAGAGCCCGAGGTACAAGAGGGCCACTTCACCTCCAAGATTAGAATGAAACAAAGGTTGAAGTCTTCGTATTGTGCCAAGAATGGTTACAGACAGGGAGAGGAGAATGGTAGGAGCCAAAAACAGACTTGCTGGAGAGTCTGGAGTGGAGTGACTTGTCCGGAAAAAAAATAATTCAATGCCTTTCTAACGAGGAAATTTACAGAGATTTTTTTTTTTTTTCCGAATCTCACGGTAAAACAAAGAGCAGGTTTACACAGGGTTTTTATTGCAACCTGAAAGCACTCCTTATCTTAGATTTCTGCTCAAACATTGTGCTTCACACCTTTATATCTTCTATATCAAGTGTAAGTTGAGCATACAGATCACACAGGCACACCTCTGGCCTTTGCTACCTTCCAACCGTATTGTAGATTTAAAGCACTAAGCCAGCTGGGGTCAAGGCCTTCCTGTGTGGAGAGGTGAAGGCAACATGACCCGCCTCCGCCTATTCTTACTTCTCTCATCCACCTCCTCCTAGACAGCAGCAGCCTATTTATTCCTCCACGTCTGTGTCTGTATGTGTGTGTGTCTGCATGTTTCTCACATCTTTTGCTTGTGCAGTCAACAGGCCCTCGGCTGCCCACCACTGGTTGCTAATTGCTGCTGACATTGTTTGGCCTCTCGCTGCTTAGTTTAGGACAAACCCCTCATTCATGTGCTGCGGACAGCTCGTTAGGGGCCAACCCCCACCTTATTCGTTCATCGCTCTCTCTCTCTCTCTCTTTCTCTCTCTCTCTCTCTCTCCTTCTCTTTCTCCCTCTTTCACTGACCTCCTTAATTAACTGGTAAGGCGCTGCTGGGAAATTTGCACACAAAAGCCTGGTGTCTAGCCTGTTAGCCTCCCACTACCCAAACAGCCCCTTCCGCCTCCCTCTCCTCCCTCTCTTCATGCCCATCCTCAGCCTGCTACTGTATTCTTCCAAACCCCAAACAGAGGTTATTGTACAGTCACACAAAACAACAAAGATGAAGTGATTCAGTACACATTCACCCATTTGTTGTTTCTTTTCCCTCCCCTCCTCCTTTTTTGCCTCTCTCCATTTTTTTTCTTTATTAATGGCGGACCTCATTAAAAGCGCTTGTTCGAAAATAGTTCACAAGTGATACACTCTTAAGAAGTCTGTTTGCTTTTTGCATTTAGTCTTATTGCTATTATTCTTACTCTATCTTGCCTATTGGTCATGCCCTTTCCCATTCCCTTTCAGGGAGACCTTCCAAACTTCAGCTGGTTTTTTGTGGTCCCTGCAGAGGGCTCCCTGAGAGCAGTTAGCTGCCTGTCGGGGATGAGGGCCCTCTAAAGGGGCCCGCTCAAGAATGCTGGGGGCAAAGAAGTGTAAACAGGTGGAGGCTCTCCATTATATGGGACCCCCCTCTCCACTCACACACTACACCTCCTAATGCCTTTTCTATGCCAATGTCGCTCACCAACACACACAGACACACAAACTTGGTGGTGGAACGCTAAGTAATGATTGATCTATCTATCAATCAATCATTATTTAGCAATCCACCACCAAATTGATGTGTTGTGTGTCTATGTGTTCTGGAGCTATCTCTCTGTTGTGCACGCTGCTGCTGGACCACAAGGCTTCCAAACAGCATCCCACGTTCACCCCAGGGTGCTTTTTTTAACAATATTTTGTAAAGAGGTCTGTCAAGGGGATTTATGTATTTAAGAAAAAACAATCTTTTGCATGTTTGTGTGTGGAGAAAGAAGGGACTGGAACAGGATTTATACCATAGATGTTTTCTTCATTTTTCATACGACGCCTGATTTACATTCCTGTCATTTAAATCTCTCTATCACTATCATTTCTTCTTCTTGATTTGTTTTTTTTTTAAATTTAACACTGTAATACAGCACATGCAAACATGTATTTTATTATGAAGCATACTCAGCTTGCAAACAGGCAGACTCAAGAAAAAAAAAAAAGAACTTGCAGTCGAGTCATCATCTGCATATTGGAGAACACATATTCCTGATATCTCCATAATAAAGGCTTGAACTTTGTGTACCTGCTAGCCTGTGCTTGTGCATGAACTGTACCGTGCCTAAGCGCACTTTTCTGTGACGCGTGCCGGGCCAAGGAAGGAAGGGAACGCAACGGTCAAACAAACTGGACATTAGTAGTGAAACATGCTGCAGGTACAGTACAGACTGCCACGCCCTTAGCCTAACACAGTTAAAAGTTTAAAATTAAAAGCATAATTAAGAATGTTTGAACATGCAGTTAAAATGTACACTGTAAATCTAAAAAAATAAATAAGCTATTTGACAGCCATTATATGTACATACAGCTAGGCTCATAGGTCAGATTGTTGCTTCATCAATATTTTTCCATCAAGCAAGGAACCAAAATTTCTGTGACCTACTTGGCCACATTTTTGTTTATGTTCTTACAAATTCCACACAGTATGTTAGTGACACGCACTTGATTTTCTTCTTTCAACAAAGCACCAATGATGGAATCCTTTAAGGCAGAGGAAGGGTACAAGGGATGACGATAAGAGAAAGAAAGAGAGAAACTAACTTCTGTTCGCCTGGGGAGCACTGTGCAGCCCATCTGTTGAAATTGTTCCACATATTGTGACCTAGATAAAGAAAAAAACTTCACTCTTATAGGTAGCTGCCTACTTCTGTTTGACACTTGTCTATTCATTTTAGTGGTCTAGTCGTCTCAAAATAGAGGAGTTTTGCATAATTTTCAGCTTTACATATGTATGATTCAATAAAGGGTATTAGAAGAATGATCAGGTAGAGAACTACGTCGCATTAAATGAAAATAACTTTTCACTCTGTTTGCTCATAAGTTTTATTTCAAACATTTCACATTAACAAAAACAAACAGATCAAAAGTAATCATTTAAAAAGATTAATAGCGTCGGCTGCATTCAACCAGTAAACTACCGTTGCCAATATCTCATTTATTAAAACGTGTCTTTTTCTCTTTCAAAGGACCCCTGTCATTGTCAAAAGTGGATGCCCAGGGTTTTTTGTAATTGACAGGTGGGATGGGGAAACAGGGGAAAAGGTTAAAAGAGATATCCTTTGCTTGAATAAGAAGGTAAAATTGACTGCGAGAGTGTCTTTCAGAATCTCCAGCTTGACCTTGAAGGAGGACTAGGAGGAGGTTCCTTCTCTCTTTTGGACCAAGGATGGAAGGTTAAGTGGGGCCGTCACAGCCACACATTTGCAAACGCATACACACCCACACACACACTTACTGTAAATGCACATGCTCGCAAAGAAGCACAAGGAAACACTGGTGAGAAGCTCCTATTGTGCACAGCTTTGACAATATTATGTTTGGACAAGAAGAACATTAATTTGCCGTCTTTGAAGGAAAGTGCACTTCTCAGCCATCTTAAGCCCACTTGAGCTAAAATTGGAGAGGTGTCCCCTCCCACCTTCGATACTTCCCGTCGCCACCCACCCACTGATTGTTCCTGCTGCTGCCCCAAATGAGGGCCCCTAAGACCCCATTCGCTCTCACCAGGGGGGGCTTTGGTGCATGCAAGCTTTAAGGTCGGATAGTGGGTGAGGGAGTTGTTCCATTTTGTAAAATCCTTTTATTGCGTGATAAACAAGAGCTTTTAAGTAAGAAAACATAGTGAGGCCTAAAGTTGTATTTGAATTATCTACCTATACATTTATCTATACATCAATCTATACTGCATATCTTTTTATATAAACAGCATACATAATATATATATACACACACACCTTTTTTACAATGATCAAAAGTCACGAATGTGACACAAAGGACTTTCTTATTCTCACTAAATACTTTCTGCCACTATTTCAAGAGTTTTAAATGAGATCACAAACAGTATGTTGGACCTGCTCTTTATTTAAATTGCCATGACATACATTTTGTCGAGATTTGGCGCTTTATGAACAAAACTGGATTGATTGATGGATGACTGTCCACTGTCTTTTTAACACACAAAATGTTTATATTATAAATAAATATTTGGGGGAAAAAAACGGGACGGGGGAATCTGGTCAGACACTCCCCCCCAAAAAAAGATTTGACAAAAATAAATGTGGGATTATTTGAGATACAGACTTATGAAATAGTTTTTCAACCTTATGAAGATGTCAGTGGGTTTTTTTTGTAGTCCTTTAAGCTAATTACTACCATCACACTACATGCCCTGCCCCTGTTCTTGTTCCCCTTGAATCAGAATGTACTTTCAGAGGCCATGCAAAGGTGTCACCTCGAAGAGAAGTACAACAGACGCGGTCATAATCACGCCGCCCTACGCCGCCTTCTCTTTGTCAGTCGCAGCGTACCAACATTAAATTTTAAGTGTGAATGTGATTATCGTGTGGCATTCATTTTTAATGGGCTTTGCCTCTATGTGTTTTAGCATGCGCCAAGGCCCGGCAAACGGCTGACTCAGGCCCTTTTTGTGCTGATGGCATATATTTCGCATATATACATGCACTGCTTATTCCTACTTCTTGCAGAGCCATCCTCTTCTTCCTCCTCCTCCTCCTCCTCCTCTTTTCTCATCTCCTTCATCCCCATCCCTTAATAATTCTTGTGGTGGGAGATAGGCCAAGGGGATAGAGGGTGAGGCGGTGCCCCCAGAGGTCTAACTAGCCAATGGGGTAGACCAAAGGTTTTACTGGTGAGGCAGCATGCCCCAGCTGTCCTACATATATATAAAACTTGTAATGAAATTAAGTCCACAAATTAGATTATTATTACCAATTCTCATCTGATTAAATCAAGGTCAGCTTGTTTTGTAAATGACCAGGTCATTACTTGTCAAAGGTAGTCATATATAAAACTTTTAGTCTCTGTTTAATTCTATCTGCTTCTAATCTGTCAAAATCTAAATCTGGGCTCACTGCCTAACCCAATCTGCCCTTGATCCAATCTGTCAAAGGAAAGATGAAGGCTGACTTGGTAAAAGATATAGGGCCTGTAATGAGTAGCTCTCCCTCATACAAAGTAAGCAGTCAGACTGTAAGACGCATGTTACCTATACTCCTACACAGACTTAATAATGCCTTTAGGAAAAAAGGTGAAAAAAAAGAAAGAAAAAAGAAATAAGGGTTCCTGTGAATCACAGAGGGAGTGATAAGGCCTTGAAATTAAAACAGATATATAACCAGTCCAGTATGGAAATCAATAACATATTATTAACCGGGAGGCCACCAGGAGAGAGAGATAGGTGAGGTTTAAATGCATATATATTCATAATAACAATATTGAGATATATTATAAATAAAAGGAAATACCAGGCTGGCTTTTATTAGCTGCCAGTCTCCCTGCCAATATGTGCCGTGACTCTGCTGTCCAAAACGGTAACTGTCCAACGTCAAATCAAATTAGAGAGACTGACAGGCAATAAGAAATTGGTGAAGTTAAACGTGATTCCCGCAGCCGTGCACTCGGAGCTCTTTGAATATTAGTGGCATAGTGTCACAGGGTAGCAGATGGGGGGGGGGGGATCTAAGGTAACTCCTGATAAAGTTTTATTAAAGCCTTCTGCATTATTTGTCCCCCTTTTCTCCCCCCGTTTTCTCCTCCCTGCGCTCATACTTTGCCCCTAGATTGTGATAAGCCTTGACAATGACACTGGCATCCCAAGGACACAGAAACAGCTCGCTGTCACTCGCTTTCTCTCTTTGTGTTCTCTGTCCACAAAACGCCTGGGCTAACCACCGTACCAGTACATTTCTTTGACTCTTGTTTGTTGTTGATCAAATTTGATTCAAAGGACACCTTTTATAAAACAATAAAACCAAGTTTAGAACAATAGAGAGGAATTGCAGGTTTAAATAAAATACTCAAATGAGTACCCTTGATGTCCTGAAGAGCTTTGAATTCTCTCTAGGTGTTGATCCCACTCAGCCTTCCACAGATGGATGTTGGGTTTTTTTTAATTACATTGACACCTAACATTATATATCTATCTATTTTGCACACCAAAACATTTTTTTTTATTCCAGTTGTTGTTAACCATCTATAATATTCAGTGTGAGAACCATCCAAAAAGAATCATTCATTTGAAATGAACCAGAAAGACACACTAGTACTCCTTGACATGATTCAAGTTAATCACCCTGAACAGTGTTGATGGTTAAACTCACCTGCCACTAAAAAAAGAGTATATTCAATCATATTCGTGTAGTTTCCTAGGTTTTAAAAGGATGAGATATGTTTGCGTTATGGAGCATGTGAGGGAGCTGGATGTGCATATACCGTCTTATAAATAAAATGTATTATTATAAATAATAGAAAGACTATCCACAGTCGAAATAATGTTGAAATAAATTGCTCTTAGAGCCAGGATTCTCTGAATCACTGAAGCAATTATCTGACATTATCAATAGTGAATCCCCCGTTCACTCACTTCCTTTCCCACCAACTCTGTTCTTTTGTTTTTGCTTGTTCCCCTTTCTTATCCCAACGTGTTCCTTCTTCCAACGTCTTCAGCCTGACTTTTAGCGTAGGGCCACACAGGGAGCAACGGTAGGCCTTTTTTTTTATAATTAAGCACCAAACAAAATCCACTCCACGCCCAGATGCAGTTTGACTGCGCCTGCGTGTGCCGCACAGTTTGTTTTCAAATGAATAGCTGAGAAAACTCTGTGGCCTTTTGCCCAGTGTGTATACCAGCCTCGCCTCCTACTGCTACGACTACTATACTTCCCAGCAGGTCCATCATTTCCATTCTGTCTTTTTGCTCTCTTCCTCCTTTCTGTATTTCTGACTGGCTCTTTGAACCAAGCATGGGGCCCGGTGCCATTGTAAGACATGCCTTCTTCCTTCCAAAGTTTTGTCTGTGTGTTCTTCAGCCCCATTGAGGGCTCCCCAGCCTTTTTCCAGCGTACAGCTCCTTTTGTAGCCTCCAGAAAGGCCTTCATCTCGCACTTGTTTTCTTCAAACCAGCCCCCCCCTTCATCCCCCCCAACCCTCCTTTTCTCCTCGCCCTCCTCCTCCCTCCCTCCCTCCCTTCAGAAAAAGACAGGAAGTGAATGCAGATGTCGGGCCCACCTGAGCTCATAGCTCATTCCATCTCTCTCAATTCTTTCTCCCACGCGTTATTCTCTCTTTCTTGTTCACTCTTTTTTCTTTTTTTGCCCAAAGACCCCCGCGGCTGAAGCAGTTGCTACATCACACACCGAACACATTGACATACTGAACCTCACAGCGGAGGCTGTCCATCACAATAGCAGCATGCTTGTTTGTTGTCTCTCTCTGCTGCCGTGCTGTCTAAACCTGTACTTGTCTATACTGCTACAGTATGCAGACAGGTGAACAGTGTTTGTCTTCAGCATCCACTTCAAGTATTTGAAATGAGGGGAAAATACGGATCTACCTATCTTGACAAACTTATGGTTTCTAATTATGTTCAAAACTGTTCTCACAAAAGGTTCAAACTATAGAATCACTAATGATTCAACACAAGTCTTTGTATAATTCTGTGATCACATCTTGAAATAAAGAATCCTTTTTTTCCAGGGTGTGGTGTAAAATATGTTAAACAGTTTCTTTGTAGAATTGAAACATTGGTTATTTTTTTGTCTTAAATACAAAAATTGAATTTTAAAACTAACCCTACGTATGTTGACACCGAACTTAAACTTTTTCAGTGTTCCGAGCTTTACAGTTCATGTTTTCTAGGGAACTTCATCATACCTTTGTTCACAAGCAGAGGTTTACATCATCTACAGTGTGATCCTGCTGTTCAACAAAGAAGGACAGTGGCTGGTGTAAAGTGGTATTCTTTGCTAGAAGGAAAAGCAGTAGATAAAGCTGAGAACTTTTTATCATCCACTGGAAAGGACAGATTTTAAGGGGAACATATATCCTGTATGCTGCTTCTTGTTTAGCTAAGTCTGACAATTAGTTTTCTATTAAAGCCTTCTGAGAAGGAAGTTGTTCCTGCCATCTCAGTGTACTATGTCTGTTTGATTAACAAGCTATTTTCTGCAGGTGTTGGACTACTTGCACCTTCATCTGTTTACTCCAATGTTTAAAGGGTTTACACTGGCAGAAACAGAAGAGGCTAAATATTCCTTAACCTCTTCTGTTTCTGCCAATGTAGACCTAACTTAAGACCAAACTTTTTCAATGAAAGAAGTACTTGGCTGTATTGCGACTGCACATCTTTTTTTTCTTCAGCTTGTTGACTAAATCCTGGCAAAGAGGTAAAGTTCAGGACCCAGGGTATGTTGTATTGCACTCCAGCAGGTAGTTGTACTCTGAGAGGTTGCTATCTTCATGATGCTCACAGCGAGAGAATCTTCTTGTATGCCATGCTTTTCCTGATCATATGCTTTAAGTGAAGAATGAGGGTTTGGGTTTTTGTTATGGCACAACACAAAGCTTTCTGTTCAACATCCTTGCCGTGTCCTCGGCATAACTACAGTATCAATGCTACAGGCATATTGTCAGGCGTCTTTGCTTGAGAGAGTTGCTGCCACAGCTGTTTTCTGTTAAAGATTGTGTTTGATCATGTTGGGATTTCTTTCCGTCACTTCGGCACATGGATATGTTAGCACAAAAGAAGGCGAACACTAGCTATAGAGCTATGGTGGAAATAGGCAGCAACTAGCAACACATTTCACATTGGGAAATATACAGCATTTGTGATTCTGTATCACTCAAGCCAGTAAAGAGTTGACACTGGGTACAAATAAACATGGGTGGTCAAGGGAAAGATCTTGTTAGCAGGGGCTTATCATTGCAATAAACTAACTCACATTGTTCAAGAACATTTAAATTCCAAGATTAGCCATTTCAAGATCTTGTTCAGACGCAATACTGAAACGTGCCATTTCAATGACTTTGTTAATAAAAATGATAAAGTGATCCTCAAACTGCTGCTTGACCACATTGAGCCTTTCACTTTTCATCTACCTTAGTTGGTGGGATTGTTCCAGAAAGCTAACTGTTTGAGTTCCAGCAGCTAGTTCAGTAGTTATTGTTTCCTTTTGTTATACCTTGCTAAGTTTCTGAACCCTCCATGATGTAAAGCATTGATAGCATTAGATAAGATCCTTCATCAAAAATCAGTTCTGTTTGTTTTTTTTTAAATTTAAATCCACGATTTAGGTCGCAAATTTGCCCATCAGTGAGGTTTGGCCTTTTCTGTCGCTCAAGCATTTGGTGATCAGAGCATCCACTTATTGCCTTTTAATTGTATGTGCTATTTGAATGGTTCATCATTCTTTGGAAAAATTATTTTATGACTTGGGGACAGCACGTCTCAGATTTTCTAAAAGATGCGTCCCCTGCCACTGTCTTGTTTACAGAACCTTGATAAAATGATTATGTATGCAACACAGGACATGGTAAGTCAAAAGAAGACAGCGACCTCTATGGTTTGAAAAGTGGATGGCATGTCAGTTATCACTTCATAACATATGTATCACAAGTAACTGTAGATTGAAGTGTCATCGTTTCTTACTCCTCTAAGTGTATTGGTTAAATAAATAAAGTAGAAGATGTAACGTGATCAGAAACACATTTATTCTTTGGCATTTCAAGTTTAGGATTACAAATGTACCAAAGGAGCAGGCAGAGGCCTTTACTTGAGGGCAAGAAACAACCTTGTCTGCCAGAAAAATTCCCCCCTGAGTTGGCACAGCTGTGAAACAACTAGGCCTTCTCACAGACTATCAAAGTGTATGTTTGTACTGCAGGACATATCTGCTGCCTGGCACCACCAGCAATCCTTGGCATCTTCCTTGGAAGACTACGGGACAGTACCCTCGCTGCCCCAGGGATCAGGGCAAGAGGGCAGGCTGCCTGGTGCAGACACATGATGGGCGTCTGGCTTCTGTCACAGTGCCCACTGCCTGGGCAGGGCACGGGAGAGAGGTGGGGTGGGGGGTGAGGGGGTTCTGGCACAGGGCATCGGCAACTGGTAAAGTTGGCACAAGGGGGACATAGAATTCTTTCACATGCCATGGTGGCATTCAGACAGGGCTGCTTTTTGGCAGCAGCCCTTGGTCCTGCTTCTGTTGTCGTTTAAGGCGGTCCCTGGTTCCCCAAACTGCAAATGAGCCTTGAATTTAGTAGGCTGTCTTTCAGCAATGTGTTGCCATGACTTCTAATGGAGGGCAGGACAGAAGGGTCAACAAGACTTTTGTATTACAGGGCTTTAATTGGAGGGCAAAGTCAACAGAATTTCACTGCTAATTGCCATCTCTGTATCCATTTCCAGCCTCAATTCACAAAGATACTGACAGCAGATATGAGCCATGTGTGTGTACCCTTATTGAGAAAACAGTTCTATCAATTAACCTAATCTCGTGCCTCAGAATACAAGCTGCATAGCAGAGCAGGGCATTTCCAACTGGTGCCATAAGGTGGAGAACAGCAATAGCATGCATAAAACACCATATCTGCATCAACTATACTGTTTTAATGCATTGTAGATATTGCTCTTAAGGTGGTAAAACAATTAACATTACCTTCCTCTAAATATGGACGATAATTTGAACACCACTGATAGTTGCGTCTCTGCCTCCTCCTGCTCCTAAGAAAACACATCGGGGCATTGCTGCTGCTGCTGCTGTTGCTGCTTTAACGGTAAGTATTGTGGGGTGTGGGATAAAAGAGAGGCAGTGAAAAGCATTAGTTGGAGGTTACAGAATGCCAAGGATGGGTGTGAGGGGAGAGAAAGGAGGGTGTTTTCGAGGCAGAGAGAGAAGGATAGAAAAAAAGAGCTTGTGTGTGCGTGAACCAGAAATACAGAGAGAGTGGAAAAAAATAAAAAGGTTGTATACAAACGTGTGGTGAGTTAGTGTGTGTGTGTGTGTGTGTGTGTGTGTGTGTGTGTGTGCGCGCACACACACTGGTACAGAGATGGATCACCAGCGCTTGTATCTTCTCCGCGGCCATGCCTAGCAGCACGTCAACGGCAGCCTCCATTTACATTAGGGAGATTTAAGCTGTCTCAGGCAATGGTGACAAGTCAAGGTGTTTCACTTTAATTACACCGGGCAAGGTCACCCCCTAGCTGGCTCACCCTCACACACGAGGAAAAGGAGGACGACTACTGTGAGGAGGTGGTCGCGGTGGTGGAGGGGAGGAGGATCAGTGTGAGCTCATGCCTGTATTTACATTCTCGTTGTTTGCCCCCCCCCCACCACCACCTTCTCCAACCGCTCTCCTTTAATAAACAACCACATGCACCTTGATGCATGCACCAAATGTACACACACTGGAGCACATGTGAAAAAAAAACAAAAAAAAACAGAAAGAGACCATGGATTAAAAGACTATTTTCGGGATAATACACATCAGAACACACTTTACACACACGTGCACATACAATAGATTTTACGTCCCACCCAGGATACAATCATACACAAACAAGCACATATCCCCCGGCAAGCCTGTTTGTTCCAAATAATCCCTAGTGACAAAATAAACGCCACAGTGTGCGAGGTTATAGCCTTAATGGGCCATACGCCATTGAGGTGACATCGTGTATTACACACTCTTAATATGACACCTATTGCATACTGTGCTTTTAGGCAGGCCTCTCTGCCTTTTTTTCCCTCTCTACCTCTCTCCACCAGCTTGTCTGTCCCGGGGCCATGGTGCCGTGCAGCCGAACTGTCAGGTTGGGAGTTCATAGAGGGCCTCCATTGGGGGATTTACTTGTGTCCTGAGAGGGCCTTTGCTACCTTTGAAATTCCCCCTTTTTTTGTTTCTAAAATGTCAGAGTATAAACTGTAGAAGTTTAAGAAGTAAATGAAAGTCGACCCTCAAAGGAAAGGAACAGTACTTTCTGGAGAGTATAATCTGTGTGTAAGGGAGACTTTCTTTATGGTAACATGTTTGCAGAATTGGTGATGAGAACAGCATCATTTTGAGTCCTGTATTAAAAAGCAATGTTCAGTCAATGGGTTGCATTAAATTGAAGCAAGAAAAACTCATAATGAGCGTGCCACCATGAACTTATAAGAATAAAAGGGAATAAAGCACAACATGACAAAACTTAACTAAATCAACTAAAACACGGAAAGTATGACATCGATACCAGATTCATCTTGATTAACTTGTTAAAAAGATTTCTTGAGGGACGTCTGAGTCTTGGTACAGAAGTTATAGTCCTACGAGCGGGCGGCCCAGGTCCGATCCCGACCTGACACTCCTTTCCCCGCTGACATTCCCCCCTCTCGCTGTGATTTCTGACTGCACTCGCTGTCCTGTTCAAAAAGCACAAAAATGAATATTAAAAAAAAAAAAAAAAAAAAATTTTAGTAAGTAAGTTGATTTAAATTTACAAAATCTTAGTCCAGAAAATATACCCTCTAAGCATCCGTCTGCACGTCCAGACATGCTCTTAACCCTTGTTTCATTTTTTAATTTCTTTCCACTGAGATTTGATGTCAGGCTTTCAGTGAAAAGCAGCCGTACCTTTCTTATCAGCATCACAGCTTTACCCGTGAAAACTGCAGTCTTTAAAAAAAAAAAAAAAAAAAAAAATAGAAGAGGCAGGAGGGTGGGAGTGAATAAGAGAAAGGGGAAAAAAGAAAAGAGAGAGAGAGAGGTGGGAGAGGGAGAGAAAAAGAAGGAAGTGCCTTCAGGGGAAGTTATTAAAGAAGGTGCAAGCTGGCTGGCTTGGCAGCAGTTCAAAGGGGGTGGATCCCCTTGCCTCCCTGCACCCAAATGGCAGTTGCTGGCACCACTGCTAAACACACAATGCCTTGTGGCAAAACTGTGTCTTTCATTGACAGATGAGTGGGGCAAGGAAGGGGAGGAGGGAACACAAAATGCTGCTATTCGCTCGCTTTTTTTGAGATGGAAAAAGAGACTTAACCTGAAAGAGGTGTGAGCCCCCTAACCAGCTGTGAAAGGCAGAGCTCTACTAACACACACACACACACACACACACACACGCACGCACGCACGCACGCACGCACGCACGCACGCACGCACGCACGCACGCGCGCACACGTAAACAAAGAAAATGTGGTTGCATCCATGGCTAAGTGTGGGAAGGTGTAAAAGATGATGAGGGAAGCATCAGTTTCGGCACAAGTAACTAGCTTCAGGGAACAAGGAAATAAAAAAAAATTCAGATGATAGTTAAAAGATGAAAACTGAATTTCAGAGTGTTAATTGTTGGCGTCTTTCCAATAACTGCTTTTCAGCTGTTCTCTTCAAGGCTGACATTCAGTGAAGAACAGATTATACAAGACTCTGAACAGATCTGTTAAACATGCTTTTATCTTTCCCTCTCCTTCTCCTGTGGGTTCAACTCCACACTTCCCCACAAGCACAAGGTTAATAGATTTGATTGGATATAGGCCTTTGAGTTTCAGTCAATGCTGCTTGTCAATAATTCTTATTAATAAATGAACTGCAAAGGGTTTATTTTATTCACCTGAATGTAAAACGTGTATTTGAAGCATGCTGCTAAGCCAGGACTGAATAAAGATGTTCTGTGTGTGAGCGAGGAGAGATTTTTGTTTCTGCAATAAATGAACTGAAAGTTGATTGACTAGTCACTGCATCAGAAGGAATCATGGTGCATAACCACGTGCATGCATCTACTTCTGCTGTGTTTACAAACACACACATCACAGCCCACCATCAGACACCTCTCTCTCACATGACCACACAAACATGCGCATGAAAAGAAAACGCACACACTCAGATTTATGCATACATATATAATCAGCAGGGTATATAGTAACCCTGACCCTGCAGGTCGAGGGCAAGGCCGCTGAGATGCATCTAAAAAGTCTAAACTACAAAGGCATTAAATAACAACCTGTCCCATCAAGCCCTGCAAGAGCGCAGAGAGCTCGGGCACGTTGGACAGCTGGATAGAGAAATGGATAAATGGATGAAGGATGGTCAAGAGAACAAGCACCATGCTAACAATCAGGTCCAGCATGCTTGAGTGTAAAGGCAATGACACTAAATGTGTGGGGTCAAGAGAACTTAGTTTTTGTCCTCAGTGATAAGAATTTGTGGAATGAGTTTATAAAACCTGATTTATCTGCAGTTTAAAACGTGCTTGAAATGAGATCATTTTACTTCTCATGAGGCTTTGTAAGCATTTACAAAATACTGGCAAGGGTTGCTTTCTGCACTTTTGTAAAGCACTTTGAACTGCAATTTCATTTGTCTGGAATGTGCTGTATAAATAAAGTTTGACTGATGGATTGATTGATGGATTGATTGGTTTAGCCCTTCAAACGAGCTTTCAACTGCAAACAGGCTAAAAAACCAAGTGTCAAAAAGACGAGTCACAAAGGGTTCAGCTTGTTATGGAAAAGGACGGTCGTAACAGGCGTAAGTGTGAAAGCATGCAGGGCGGCACCATTTCAGTCTGCTCTGGTGAGAACTGGCAGGTGGAATAAACCCCTATTGAACCAGGATGGCACTAATGGTTCGCCAGATTCAAACTTTTAAGGCAAGACAAAAACTTGAATTTCCTCAAACTTTTTACATCACATAATACGAAGAAAGGTAAAGAAATGTGAGCCACCGAAAAACACACAATCAGTCAAATCTTACATCCAAGCATGAACTCAGCAACCCGCCACTTGTCAGGTCTGTAGCCCCTTTTGTGTTTAAGTTTCTCTCCTCACTCGACAGCCCGGATATAAACAAGCAGATAGTATTTCATAGTGCGGCACGGTTTGGCAGTATTTTACCAAGAGGGGATGACATGTCAGGTTAAACTTGTATATAGATCAGAGCAGTGTGTAAGCATATTTAGCCCAGGCAATGGGACATTTACCTGCACAGAGGACCTATTAGCCTGGTGGTACTAGCAATGCTAACATAAAGTAAGCCACACTCGGTAAACAGATCTGACATTGTTTCTCTGGAGACATTACGATCCCATGTTTAGCTGTGTCAAATATTGTTGTTCATATTTCCATGTTTTTGGAGAGTTTTCGTTACTTTACACTGCTCGGTTAGTCTGAATTCATATTTGCATGAAATAGACTTCGACATGAATTGCTTAGTTTAGATAGTCACCATAGTTCTTCTCTGGAGTTGCTCTCTGAAAAAGTTACACAAGTCAGCTGTTCAGCTTTTTCTCCAGCTGCTCTGCAGACATGATAGGTTGAGAGCAAGACTCCAGGGAGATTGTAATTCTTCTTCTATGGTCAAAGACAGAAACACCTGCAGCGATCAAAGAAATAGAGTTACATTCTGTAACTATCTTTTATGTGCATCTTTACAACTCAGTGATCATTACAATATGACAGCCTGCTGAGGCGTCAGTATAACAATCGGGTTATGTCTGTTCCGTGTTTGCTCTCATTGTCTGTCTTTGTCTCTATTTGAATGATACGTCATGCACTGATGACAGTTTGTGTCCGAGGTCAGTCAAAAGAAATACTAGCTTACATCACACATCATCTGTTGTCCTGGAAAAAACATGTTGAAAGATTGTAAAGGTCCAATAGATATCATGCAGAGAAACATGCATGACAGGGGAACAGAAAACAACAGATTATTTAAGAGATCCGTTGTCATTTGGCCAAGGGAGAAAAATATTGTGATCCTTTCTTTTGAATATATCTCGACAATGCTTTGGATGTTTGGGGACCTGAACTAGTAAATACAATAGCACACATATTGCGTGTGTGTGTGTGTGTGTGTGTGTGTGTGTGTGTGTTTTGCATGCTAGCGTGTGTGTGTGAAACTGAGACAGTTGTCAAGCTGTGGCCAACTCAGTCACGCTGCGACTGAGCTCCAAACAATGACCTGAATGTAATGACAGATGACACATAGGGTGTGTGGATCTGCACAGGACAGAATCCAAACTCCATCTGTTCCTCTGCCATATTAGCAGGATGGACTATCATCTTTTTTTCTTTTTCTTTTTTCTTCTTTGAGAAATAATGGATATACACAAAGAGTTTTGCAGGGACACACGGCACATTTCCTTTCATTTATGATTCATTCAAATGAAGAGCATTTAGACACGTCGAGTGAGTGATTTACATACATAGGTAAAACAAAGAGTTTGTCTTTGAGTTTCTAAAATCTTCTCAAGACAAATGAAAGCAACACGAGACTCAACTCAGACTGACTTGATTGAACACAGAAACTTGAGCCTGACTCTTTTTATTTAAATAGTTGAGTGACAGAAAATCAATGACTTAAAATATATATTAAACAACTTTAAAAAGACTGAAAAATCTATCACTATTTACAGCTTCTTCAAAGTTACTTTTTATTCACCTAAAATATGACATTTAATCCTTTTCATTGTGGACTGTTAGTTGGATTTGAAAAAGGAACCTGTCACGTAAAAAGCAGAGTGTCCGACTATTTTTTCTGCATTATATTTTGCACTGTTTGTAACCATCATTTTCTGTATTGTCTGTTGTTTCTTTGTTTACCTTCGTCGTATGATACATGTTTGAAATAAAAATTCTAATCAAACCTTTAATTGCAAGAACTGCATTTTATTTAATTATAATTTACACTAATTAATGGACACATCAAGAAAATTATCTGTTCTTAAATCATTGTTTTATCAAGTCTTTGCAGACCTCGTAAACATCTACCGTAACAGACGTCGGCCTTTTCTTAATATGATTAAATCAGTCTAATTGTTTGACTTTTTATTGCAGGTCCTTCAGGAAAGGATTGAGAGTACACATACCCAGCATGTGAGTGTACCTGAGTGTGTAAGCACATACTTGTCGCTGTTAGGGTCTGTCCTGCCCTAAAAGAGCTGTCACGAGTGAGGGATTTCAGCCAAATTGTACACGATGAGAATCTTTTCACAGTGAGAACAGCTGCCTGTTCAGGAGGCAAACAGTGGCTGTTTTAAATGTATTTTCTACAACACTTTCTCAATTAAAGGCCCTTTTTACACATAGCACTCTGCTAATAACATAATGGCGAGTAGAATGTCATTGAGTGGTGTAATGTACCTAAATCCTTCACCAGCATTTTTAATGCTTTCATAATTGGAGCCCACTTTGGAACATTGTGGCACACGGGAGGCAGTGTTGGAAAGGCAAAGAGAAATGATTTGTAAAGACATCCGCGCTGGAAATAATAACTAGCCTTGGTGCTAATGTAGGGCTCTTTGCAAAAAAGGGTGGAAAAAAAACATGTTGCTAATTGAGTTTGCCTGAAAAAAAGACATTTAAAACTCATCATTTCATTTTACAGCCCTTTTTGTGGCACATTGTTTGGAGAGGAGAGGAAGGGGAACTAGCCGTGTTTCACATCCATTTGGAGGTTAATGGTCAAGTTTCAGGCTTTTAAACACAGTCAAACTAAACTGAAAGGATTTGCTTTAATTAATTGCAAAGTAGGATTTTTTTTTTCAATACATGTGAACTCTTGCCTTTCAAAACTTACCTACAGAATTTGCTCCACTTAAACAAGATAAATACCAGTTTGAGTCCTTTTTGCTTGCAACTGGAGTAATATGATGATTTTACCAAAACATCTAGCGTGTTTAAAGTTATTTTCACATAAGTCACACATCATTTTGGGGAAAATGTGTTCTGAAATGAGCCCGAAATGACTTTCTGTTTTCAACTTTTCAAACTGAGACGTCAAACTTTCCGCTCCTCGTTTCATTCTGCTCTTTGTTTCCTTGCAGAAAAAAAAGGTGTTAGGAGTGGACTGCCTCTGATTTGTGAGTCCTACCATAGACTATATGTTACCGTCCACCAAAATGACCCCTAGCCCTGTCTCAACACACCTTAATGACTCACGGTTGTTGGACACAGTCTTTGGTTATAGCGCTCCGCAGGCTGTGGCCGAGGCTACGAGAGGACACTCGGCACCGGGATTGAGTGGACTCCACAGACATTAGCAGCCTTGCTTCTGGGCTGTATTGCATCAATGTCAGTGTGTAAAAACATGTCCTCCATCTTCAAAACCACACCCTGAGGGATGAGAAAAGCACCTCCAGACCTCTTATCTATCAACAGATAATGGCCAAAGTCAAATCAGTGTTTCTCTGAAAGCACTCAGCTGTTGCACCGAGGACGGATGTGGCAAGTCGTACAAATTAGCCGAGGCCACGTTACTCGTGGATAAGAAATTGTCTTCGAAAAAGCAGAACATCCTTTTTTAGCACTACATGCCTCTTCTACTGAAAAAAACAAAACAAAACAGAAACATCCCCTCTGTAAAATGAAACAAGGCAGAGGCAGCTCGAGGTGAGGGAGCAGAGAAATCATTTATGGTAGCATGATGGAGTGTCTTTTTCTCCCGGCAACAAACAACTTAACAGCTGCCCGAAGAGAAAAGAGTTGTCGCATAATTGTAAAAGCTTTTCTGATCATTTAACCTGCAGATCCAATCAATCAGCTGAGGAAGCAGATATACGAGCAGGAAAGCCACAACAAGAGGATTACACAAAAGGTTAATAGCTCAGAGAAACTGGAGAAGGTCGAAAAATAAGAGGAGGAGATGCACAGTGCATAGATCGGTCGTACATTTTTGATCATGTCTCTATAGTATAACACATTCCTGTTTGTTTTTTAAGTAATTTGTCAGGTATGCCAGAAATACAGAAAGAAAACAGCTATATTATAGGAAACAAAGCTTTTTACATCACACTCTTGATTAGATTGTCTTCCTCCCACAATACTGCTATAAATCAAGGTGATTAGTGCTCACTCAAAGTAGCAGAGTGACACTTTTGTAAAAAAAAAAAAAAAAAAGACAAAAATACAGAGCGGAGGAGGAGTAATAGCAGTTTTGACAGATGAGCCTGAGAATGGCACAGAACCTCACCAGCTGGTAGTGGACCTGGCGCCAACTGCCCATCTCGGCTGGCAGCTTGCTCTAACATGCCAGTCGAGACCTGTGAGGGCTCAGCTCATGACCGGTGTAACGCCAGAGGGGATCAGATGCCAAACCTTCACAGTCGGCTCTCAGATGGAGCAGCCGAAGCATAAAATCTAATGAGAGGGAACTAAAAGTAATTTAAAAGACCCTTTCACTAGAAGTCATACAAATGAGCAGAAAAGCATTGTGGGAGTTTGTAACGTGAAACCTGTACATTTATTAAACGTTGAAAACTCTCCTTTCACGTAAGTGTCTAACGTCCTGTCCTAACAGCATGGACGCCCTGTTTCTATTTCACTCTCTGTAGCTGACGTGGATGGACCAAGAACAAGTAAAGAGGAGGCTCTACAAGGCACTTTCTATCTCAACAGAGCCAGTTAGCCTGTTGTACAAAGGGGAGGTATTGGTTTATTAATAACATCCACAAACGTGATTTAAATGTTTAACTTTGTCAACATTGGAGTAAACTTTTTTTTTTTTTTTTTTGTTCGCCTCACCTCGAGTCGTTAATTATCGAGCCTCTGTGTTTGTGATTTGAATCAGCAGCTCCACATAAAAAAAGCACCACACTTCAGTTTGTCCACCTTCAATACAAAAGCACTGGATGTCATACGGGTTGCAAAGGGAAACAGGGGAGCAAAGAATTATATCCTTAAGGGATGCAGTGTGGACAGCCAGCATGCGATCATGCACGATGCTGTCGTTCACAAACAGTTCTCAACTCACCTGTCTCGAAACTCAGAAGTTCAATAATAGATGTTATTTTTAAAGTGCTTTTCAGGTACTCAAAGACTCTGTGCGTTGTAAGTTGTAAGTTGAAAGATCCAAAAAGTAGGAACAACCTTACACACAGGTCGAGTAAAGCACACAGTAAAAGTGTGTTTAAAAAGGTGATTTTTATCGTGGATGGGTCGGTGCAGGGTTAAATATGTGTGGGGAGGGAGTTCCAGAGGGAAGGGGACAGCCAGAGACGAAGCTCTGTCCCCATAGGTTGGGTTGTGTGCCAGGTTCTCAGCGGTGAAGACAAGACGTTGGTGTTGGAAGAATGGAGCCTATGCGAAGGAATGTGGCGTTGGAGGAGGTCAGTGGGGTTGGGGGGTGGTTGAGGGCTTTGTGAGTGAGGAGCAGGACTTTGAATTACATGTTGTACGGTACAAGGAGTCAATGTAGATTATAAAGGGCAGGGGGGGGATGTGGTCACAAGAACGGGAGAGGTTCTGGAGAGTTCTGGATTAATTCAAGTTTATGTGTTACTTTGGATGATGTGCCTTCAGTTAGAACACACTGAATAATGTATATTCCACACAACTAAGCACAGACTGCTCACTCTTTATGAAACTTTAAGAGCATTAGAATGAATTTGCTCACCTGTATTTTCATGTTTCAAAAGTAGTTGGATTCATAATTAAGTTTTGTCCTACAATATGAAGTAGAAACGCTGGATCAGGATCTAATTGTTACAGTGGGCCGCATATTGTGTGTTAAAGAATTCAATGACTGGCTCCTTTTAAAACTCATCAGAAAACACTTTCTAACACTGTAAGAAGCTGCAAACACCCTGCTCACGCTGACACACGCTGGCGGAGATTCCCGCTGAACTCCGTCTACTCATGAAATAGACAGATGAAGAACAGAAGGGGGATGGAGAACAGGGCTGAAAACTGAGACGTAGAAAAAGAGAATAGAAGATCCGGAGACTTGTCAGTCATGGCAATAAACACTGACAGGCTAACTCTGTGGATAATGTTTCTGTCACCGAGCGCCATAATCACAGTGTTCTAAGTCAGAACCAATCCCCTCACATATGTACACTCGCAAAGTGGCGGTGTGTTTGTTGCAAACAGCTGAAAGACGCGTACAAAGAGCGGGTGTCAAGGCAGGCAGACCGAGTCACATCGTTTCTATTGTCAAATGTTTTAAATAGGATTTGGAGTAAAAAAAAAAAAATTAAAGGAAAAAAGAAAGAGAGGGAATATGTAGAGTGCATACCAAAAAGAATGACAAAAAGGAAGAAAAAAGAGGAAGAAGGCAGTTTTAAACACACCCCACCAGGTAGTGCCTGTCAGAACACATTGCCATCCTCTAATTGGGTCATTTTTGATACCCCCTACCACACGGTGCCAGCGTATTGATGGGGAGGTGTCAGGGTGCCAAGAGCCTGCGAGGCCTCGCTGGCACCGAATCAAAGCAGGCAACAAACGCTGCCCGCAGACAATCTGGCAAGCCGGAGCACACACAGGCGCAAGAACATCCAAAAACATGGCCCCATAGCTCCTGCCTGTACCACCGGGGCGTAATTGGTACATGGGCATTCCGGAGCATTTTCAAAGGAGGGAACTTAATCCACATGTGTACTATGAAATTGGCTATTTTGTACCCAGCATCCCCCCTCCTCCTTCTTCCTCTCTTGCTCTCCATGTCGCCCTCCCCCAGTTTGCAACCCTTCAACCGATTTAGCACTCCGAATACGTCTTGTTTTCTCTAACATCCTCTTCGTCGACTATCAACTGCCACTCTATCTTTCTCTCAGAAATAGCCCCGGGTTTGACCACGACGTCTTAGGCTGTGAAGGCGGACAAGGATGCCTAATCTTTACTCGGTGCTCAGCTTGACAAGATTTCTCTCGTTTGAGTTTGTTTGCGCCTCTGTGTGTGTGTGTGTGTGTGTGTGTGTGTGTGTGTGTGTTGCTATGGTTTGTCTGCACTGTAAGTATGCAGATCTGGAGAGCCTAAAACAAATCAAATTTGTTCGTCATATGCTTGCACATAAAGCTGTGGAGTTGGGTTTAGGGGTGTGGGTTGGAGAAAGATGCTTACTGTAGGATGTGGATGAGCCAAAGGAAGCACGTCCCACTCCTGTCCTAACACTCAGAATCTTTAAATCTAAATACCAAACAGCAACATCCTCTCTCATGCGTTTCTTGTGTTCTCCACAATCCTACGTCGAAGAACACTGTCGCATCTCCTCTCTCCCTTTGTGTGCTGGAGTGTGCCTCCCAGCCAGCCTGGCACTGACTGGCACATGGAGTAAAACCGACTCCAGCTGCTTTCTGACCGAGGGGAACTTGTTTAATTAACCACGCTCCGGTTCCAATGAAAGGGTTGCTTTCGCTCCCAGCTGTTGACCAGTCTGTGGCACCCCGGGGCCCTGATGGGGACTGGCATATCACCCCTGGTCCGGTCCGATCCACATTTCCCAGACAAAGATGGACTCTGCCTGTCATGCCAGGATGTATCACGCCTGAGCCCTCCTTCATAAATTAAACATGAGATCTGGAGGAGTTCTTTTAAAAAAGGAAAAAGACCCAGAGGATGTTTCTCTGCTCAGATTCACCCACGCTGTTTTTCTTTCCTTTTTTTTTTTTTTTTTTTCTATGACTCGGACTCACTGAGACATGGAAAAAAGGGAGAATGGGGAGAAGGTATAAACAGGTGCAGAGGTGAATTAGAAAACAGTGCCCTCAAAGACTTTCTCAAGTGTGTATTTGTGAGCACGTCTGTGTGTGGGCAATCCATTGTGGCCTGAAAGAGCACTTCAAAGAGCCTTCTGATGGTTGTCTGGCCATTTCCATGTGCTTTTGGGGACGCACTCATATGTACGAAATAAACTCAGCTTTAAAGCATTACTCACCCTGTGCGTAACACTAGCCTTGGCTCAAGTGGCTCACAAGCAAAAAGTTTCACCTGGACTTTTTTTTTTTTTTTTTTCCAAAAACATCACTTAACAAAATAAAAATATTTCACTTAACTAAATACGTTGAACTCAACAGGCAAAACCAAGCCAAAAATCGTCTTCCTTTCGCACAGAGCTCTGCAAGGTTGTAGGTGCTGAATGTGACCCTTGGGGGTAAATAAATGCAGACACATGTAAACACCCCTATCACAACACCACCATCTCTTCATCTAAACCACAGTATAACCCAGCCCCCACTCGCCACTTTTACTGCAGCCATGAATCACGGGACTTGTCGCCATCGAAGCCATCACAAGCTGGGTTTATGTTTATGTTTGCCTTTGTTTATCTGTGTAATGAAACAAAGGTCTGTGTGAGTATAGATATCTCCAATGGCACTGTATGGCCATGTGCTTTAGCTCAGTACAAAGATGGACGAAAAAGGAAAAAGTTTTAGTGACTGGGCCTGAAAAGCTGTGATGAACATAAAGACTGTAAGGACTGAAAAAGACATTGTTACATCAGTTATTGGCAGTGTTTCCCTGGCTGATATGAGGCCAAGCTGAAACTATTCAAATGCATATTGTGCGGTCGGGCTTCAGCCAGTCAATTTTAAAATTGTAGAAATTACAATTTTTACATTTAAGCCTTTAAAAAAGAAAAAATGTCCCCATTCGAAACAACACTAATTTCAACATAAAAGCACATTTTGTTTCTTAAACTATATAACAAAGGTGTTTAAAATTATTTCTTTGTGGTTTTTTTTACACTATTTTTTATTCAATACTATTTTTTCAATCTATTTGTATTTCATTTAAATAACACGTCTCAGTTGCTTCACTGCATGTCGTTTCCATGACCTGTTGAATGAATCCCGACTGTATAATCAAGAGTTTGTGACACATTTTGTTTGAAAATACGAGATTTAAAGGTTTATGAACATGTACTCTACTTCATCATGTCGGGACTTTAAACACACAGACTAACACACTGCACTCTCTTTAAACAGAGAACAGCCTTCTCATATGAACAAATCACTCGGCTGGTAAAATGTCATTCGGAGCGTCTCAGCATTTAGTTTTTGGACACAATAATTGGCCCGGTTTAGTTAAGTTGTACAAGAATAACATAACGCTGGGATCAAGATGAAAGCACTGCTTTAGAACATATATTAACTCGGTACATTTAGATGGATATGTTAAAAAAAAAAAATCAGGTAATAAATAAATGAAGAAGTAGGGTCTTTGCTCAGACTTTATTTTTGAATGTTTTGATTCATATCTGACCTTTTAATGGCTTTATTTTAGAGACAGGATAGTGGAGAGTCGTTAATCGGGGAGAGAGAGCGAGAGAGCAAGAGAGCAAGAGAGAGAGAGAGAGAGAGAGGGTAAAGGAGCCACAGGTCAGATTTGAACCTGTGTCCCTTGCTTCAAGACTACAGCCTCTGTACAAACTATAAGTACTTTAAGTTCTTGTAATTATAGCGACCCACTGCTTGCTGTTTAAAAAAACAAAATATCAGACTCTACAGCCTGTAGATAGCTAAGCGTTGTATTAAGAGTCTACTAAGAGTCATTATGGTTTTTGGACCGGACCTTATATGTCTTTGTTGCTAAGGAAAAATTACAGTATCTGTTTCTTTTCTTATGACAGTCCTTGTTGTTTTTACTTTGTTCTACTAGTCTTATGTGTAAAAAAAGTCGACAGTGATAATTGTTTTGTCAGTGGGTTTTCACTCGGTTCCACCTCTCATCGGAAATAAATCAGACTTTGGCAGAGGAGAGGAACGGCACAGTGACATTCTGAAATGTAATGTCACCACCCAGCCGAAGTGAAAGTCTCTCAACGTCTACTTAGAGCTGAAGTGCCACCAAGAGAGCTCATTTCACCAGCATCTGGATGACAGGTCGTAGCATCACCAAGCACAATTGTCACCTTTACAAGTTGTCATGCATCTAGTGTCCTTGATGCTGTGATAATACTGGAAGGGTGTAATGTCATCACCTGATCCTCTCAACAGATAGAGTGTGAACAAAAGAACGAGACAAAGCATTTCAACAACCAGGAATATAGGAAAGGCTGGATCTTATGTGATGTGTACTTTTAGTTTGTGATTTTTATAGATCTTTCAATTTAAGCTAAACTGGCTTTTTCTGCTCTCCCCTGTTGCCCAACTCATGCAGCCGGCAACCCTCATCCGCTCTCCAACTCCCCCTGTCATTTTTTTTCCCTGTGAGTCCAAGGCAGAGTCCACGGGAGCCCCATTTGCCGTGACATATGGCGAACAAGGCAGGCACTGCGAGCGAGTGGCCCTGTCTGGAGCTGTGACTTAGTGTCGTCCCTCAGTGCCTCTGGCAGCACAGGGACAGAGGGATGAAGGGGATGGAGGAAGAGGGAGAGACGAGGTACAGAGACAGAGCAAGGGTGGGAGTCTGGGCACGGGGGGGATTTGTGTCGCAGTTTTTGCCCTGGAGACACACTGGCAGTCCTAAGATTAGAGGGGTAATCAATCTCAGCGTGGAGCTGGCCAATCCCACCGCCTGATGGCCTGGCAACCTGGCCTCCTCATGAGGGGGCAGGGCTGAGGGGAGCAGAGGAGCAGTGACAGGGGGGACAGAGAGGAGAAAGAGGAGAGAGATGAGGGGAAAGAATATGCTTTATTAAGAGTCATTTGTCCTTTAACAAGCCTTGGTGCTGGACAGGTGATGAAGCATAGCACCACAAACACATATGATTACTGTCATAGTTGTTTACTGGCTTAGCTGCCTCTGTCACCTCACTAGGGAAACCTTGTTTTGGGTGCCCCCAACACAGACACACACACACACACACACACCTGCCCTAAGCAGTGCAGCACCAATCCTGGTCACAGCTAAGGCTGTGGTGATCCTACAGCCAACATTTCTATTAGTCCAAAAAAAAAACCTCATCATGGTTGAAAAGTTAACAAACGTCTGAACAACTTCAACTTACTAAATTATGCTCCAAAATGACTTTATGCAAATAAGTGTAATTATGAAGTGTCACATGTCATGTGTTAACAGTATAGCAACAGCAGCTGCCTGTTGTCATTATGTCTGCTTTGTTATTTCCTTCTACAGAAGAGAAACATCAGAACATGAGTGTTTAAAGGTCCCAGTCAGTGTTAGTTGGCTTCAACACCATGCTTGATAACAACTTTAAAAAAACATCCAAGGTTTACTTTTCTATCTTATTTTAAATGTCTGAGTCGTGTTTGTTTGAGTTCCTGTCTGCCCTTGTATTGTTTGTATTCTGCACAAAAGATTAAAACTACAAATGATAATAAGGGACCTCCACTTTTTCTATGGTGGAAATTAGGATTGAAAACAAAAAAAGTCAAACTGCAAAGTCAGACAGCAAAAATGTCTTTTTTTTTTTTTTACACACATTACACTTACATCCAAAAAGAATAAGAGTGATTTGGAAATGACATCATAAAGTATTTTAGTAAAGCAACATGCTCTAAATCTTCAAAATGTACAATAGTCAGCTCTGTCTGCTCCAAATGTAAAATCACAGGTGAGCAGACGATGGTCGGCACCGTTGTTGGTTGTAAGAAAATATTTTCCTCCATATGGAGAATTGTTGAAATGATCTACTTTTAAACAAGTTAAAAAAATACATGTCTGCCTCTGATCTTGGTGGAAAACAAACAAACTGTAGAGAGTTATCTCTTCACTATGATCACAAGGTCTGGGTTCCGGTGGCCTAGTGGTCAGTGCATGCCCCCCATGTACGGAGGCTATAGTTCTCCAGGCGGGTGGCCCAGGTTTGAGTCTGACCTGTAGATCCTTTTCTACATGTTGTTATTTCTAACTCTATAATGTGCACTGTCTCTCATATAAAAGGCAGAAAAAGTCCACAAATACTAACAATAAAAATAAGATCACAATTGTTCGGGGAAATGATCCTGCAATCACTGAATGGCAGGTCAGGTGTGTGAGTTGACAGATGATTCACCTAAAATGAGTTTGATCATGGGAATGGGTGCCCCCTTTCCCTGCTCGTAGTTTCAGCAAAGGCCTGTCTGCGGAGCAAAGCTTCGTCTAATGAGTCACTGAGGACGATGTCTCCTAATCGGGTGAATACTTTCCTCACTATAATCAAGAGAAAGAGATGTAATAGGGTGCAACAAGGAACAGACTGATAAAGGTGTAACAAGATAAGAAAAATGAAAATAAAAGGAAGGAAGCATCCTCATGAGGCCTATTACAGATAAATGAAATAATTAGACACTACTCCCCAGTGGCCTTTACCGTTTTATTTTATTTCTAGGGAAATAATTAGACTTTTTTTTTTTCCTTTTTGCAAGCCTCTGTGTTTTTTTCAGCTTTAATCTTTAATCAGGGTGGAAGATTTCCCTTTGGGCAACAAGGTGCTCTATGTTAACATGTAATACTCTTTGGTAATCCACCGTTGCTTTGCATCATGAGGATGCAGCCTTCATGTTTCGCCCAATGTAAAGCCTTACTTGTGTTAAACTCTTTATCAAAGTAATGCCTTAAAAAAAAAGGGCAAGAAAGCAAGTAGATGTGGAGTAGCAAAGCTTGTTTTAATTGGGTCCCATCTGTGTTCTGGTTGGGACTTAATTATAAACAAACATGGCTGCCTATCGATAACACCACAAAACCACAGCGAGGAAGAGGGTTAAGAATAATCTTGACGCCCCGCGGGTCATCGCACGCTGTAAACAACATGGATTCATCATAAAACAAGACCGACAAGATACAAAACAGAAGTTGTACGAAATCAATACAAGCCAAAGCAAGAATCAAAGCTGGAATAAGGGAAATCAGGCTAAATTGGACTTTTGTTGTGCTTGGTCAAATAGTGCACCTCAGGAGCGAAGAGCAATAACAGAGTAATACTTAAGAGGAGATTGAAGGCATATAGAAGGACAAAGTCAATTCAGGTCCTTATGGCCCTACACAGTGGGCCAAGGAACAGATTCAAGGCACACTCTTATCCCTCTCACGAACCCATAAAGCCATTTTAAAGTGGAAACAGCCATGAGTGCTAAGCCAGGGGACTGGGGGAGAAATGCAGTGTCTCAGTGTGTTGTTCGCCTCCAGTTGTGGTCCACAACATCTAAGGCTAGCTGCATGGCTCATCTGTGATCCGTGCTTCCAGGCACTTGCATTAATTGAGCTCGTAATTGAATAGTTGTCTTCATTAGTTCCAGTCCCCTGCTTCCGAGTCTCGGTTACGGATTACTGAGGAAATGTTTGTGCTAACGTCCTCTCTCGGAGAGCACGTAGGAGAGCACTCTCAACCCCCCAATGCTCGCTGTGTTGTTATGTCACAGATGAGAAAAGACTGTCACTCATGGCTGACCGGTGACACGTGTGTTCCCGTAGCAACCATTGCTTTTAAAGACACCAATGGGATACAAAACAGTCACGAGGAAGTAGCTTGGTGAATGGAGACAATCGACCGAAGTCATTAATATTCTTGTGGAAGTTCAGGCTGCAACACAAAAGCTTCACCTGCAGGAAAGCTCTTCTAGCAAATGCATGCAACATTAATCTCATCATCAAACCTGAAAAAAAAAAAAAATATTCACAAGATCTGAAATTAGTGTTTTAGGCTTGAGGGTTGAAATCAACTACAAAAAAAACACATTCATTCTTACAGTTAAGAGAGGAATAAATAAAATGATCCCAATATCTTGGAGGCACTGGCCAAGATCTGGCATGGAAATCCTATCGTTTTAGACTGAGAAGGAAAACAGGTACACAAATAAACAGCACGCACAGAGGCAGGCCAGACAGCAGCAAATGTGATGTGCTTGGGGTCGTGCAGCATGGTAGAGAAGATAAAGGGAAATTAAAGGAAAGGTCCCTGACCCTCTCTGATAGCTCTAAATGCCTTGCAATTTTCCACAGGAGACGAAAATCCTCCTCCACAAATGAAGGGCTGCGTCTGACCTCTTCCAGGAGCGCACTAAGTTTAAGAGAGGTTGACAAAAAAAAAAGAAAGACTCAAAGAGAGGCGAAATGGTAATTTGACTTGCCTACAGACATTTCTAACCCCTTTAAGGTGCCTTTTTAATAAATCCTCAGCAATTTGCTTCTCTTGCGCCCAGCCAATTATTATGGCATGCGTCAGATTGAAACAACATCTATAGAAAGTCTGACACTGTCAAACGGGAAAACAAAATGAAGCCTCAAAAGGTAGCTTCAAAGTAAGCAGGCCCAGCTCTCACGCAAGGGCTTAACAACAGTTGTTTCCCTTATTAGAGCATCATTTGGCAATAATTATCTTTAAGTGCTCTCAAACATCTCGGAGAGCTGAAACAAACTGTGCCAAGCGGCGAGAGAAATGATGACGGGTAACGAGAAAATGCTACAAAAGTGGTCGTCAGACATGCGCTGCATTGACTGTCAGAGCAAATCAGCATCTCCAAGGCAAAGAAGCTGAATGAGGTATTAAACAAATTGAATCAAAGGTTGGCGTTTTTTGGTGAGTGGGAGTGGTGGGGCAGGTGATTAAGCCACACTTAAAATATCTCCCACAGTCTGCCACAGACACCTCACATATGTCTACCTTGGAGCGCACAGACACCTTTTTTTTTTTTTTTTTGACTCTCACCAAATCGGATTCACCCATTTCCTGGTACCTAACAGCTTCACAAATAGGACGTGACTCCGCCGCCCTGGAACAAACAACGCCCGAAAGCATCAAAAATTGATTTTATATGAATATTCAACAAGCGAGCACAACAAACTGAATTCCTCATTTTCACCTTCCTGCCTTCTCCACTATTGCAGTTTTTTTCTCTAACTGCATAATTAATGTGTGAACAGCAGAGTGTGAATTTGTTTGTGTTGCAAAATAAAGAACGGTGAGAATTTATAAAAACACCGAAGTCAACTCCATTCCTTTGTACTCTTTAGAAGCACATTAGGGTAATCAGAGAGTGAGAGGGTGCATTTGTAATCCATTGTGTTATAAATTATAGCATACAGATTTATACATTGTTATTATACCTTCATTTAATTTGAACATTTGTAGATTTAGAAGACTTGCCCTTTTTAATTGGCCTTTTTTTTTGCTAAAAATGAAACGTGTAATTTGTGTTAATAAATTTCCACTTAACATTTTTAAAAACACAAAGATGAATAAACGACATATCTATGTTGATTTCGTACCCAACATATCTTTATTTAAGAAGTTAGAGGCAGAGTATTGAAATGCCAACATGACCTCCGTGCCTTGTTTTGTCAGGCTCTGCACGTGTAGTATGACGTAAGCTCAGCACGACACACACACACACACACACACACACACACACACACACACACACACACACACACACACACACACACACACACACACACACACACACACACACACACACACACACACACACACACACACACACACACACACACACACACACACACACACACACACACACACACACACACACTGTGTCCACCCACCAACATTATCTCCTCTGCTTGTTAATGGGGACGGCTCACACTAACGCCCAAGCAGGAGTGAAAAATCTCCAGCCTCTTGCTCAGATTTGTTCCCCTGACATCAATCATTGATCCTGTCATTTCTCCCACCTTTCGGGGGTTTCGGCCACAGCTGTTGATGTGCTTTTAAAATGTACATGTGCCATTTGCCTTCCAGTGTACAATTGGGTATACCCACATAAAAAAAACAGAGGAGAAGAAAATGGGTGGTGGTGAGAGGTTTTAAAGGCGAAAGGGATTTTTTTTTTCTCCAAAGGTACACAGACACCCCGAGGAATAGATTTACTGGCCTGGAATCGTCTGTCAACATGTGATACATTTAGAAGTTTTGTAGAGATGAATCTGGACAAATGAATGCATTTGTGATTCCTTTCCACGTGTGAGCGTGTGTGTGTGAGTGTGTGGGTGCAGGTTGTGTGTGCATGTGGGCAGATAGAGAGTGTGTGTGTGTGTGTGTGTGTGTGTGTGTGTGTGTTGTTTGTAATCTAAAAGGAGGGATACGAAGGAAGTTAGTATGCTGAAGGTAAGTCAGTGGGTCGGCAGGTAAGTGGGAGACAGAGCACAGTAATCAGGCTGCCCACCGCCCAGTGGCACAAGAAACACACACGCACATGCACATGGACACACACACACACACACACATACACACACACACAGTCCCCCAATCATTCATTTTCCTAATGATCTGCAGAGCAGCAGGAGGCAGGAAGCCATGTTGACTGAGAGACCTCTGCCTTAACCCTCAGTCAGAGCAACATCACTAATGATAGTGTGTCAGTCTGACTCTGCCGAGCAGGTTTGTGAACTTTTATTTTATTGTTTCACGTGCAAGTTAAATCTAATTTTAGCTCAACGTCAGACGGGAAAGTCAGCTGCCTGTTTGGCTTTCCAGAAACTCTTCAACCTAAACAGACTATTTATGAAACTGCAATACTATATTTGAAGTCTGATAATCACTGGTATACTTTTGACTTTTGACTGTTTTCAGTCATTGTCGTATTTTTGTATTTTATCATTAGAGCAGGACACCAGTAACTTCAGCTCCTTTTTGATGTTCTTACATTTTCTAAAAAGACAATAGTCCACCAATCTACCACCACATACAGTACTACCATGTTCGCCTTGGCCAACAACACTTGGCTCCCAATATGTCTAACACACTCTCAATCCCCTCTGACATCAACCTTCCTGCTCCCCTCACGTCATTTAAGCTGACCACAAATTCTCTGTAAATATTTCTTGGTTGCCAAAAAAAAAAAGAAAAAATTCACCCGAGCGTTTAGGCAAATATCAGGACAGCCACGGAGGCGAGGTGGCCCTGGGTGGCCATTAGGATGCAGCGAGCAGCGTTCCCATGCAGACACCATCTCAACATGGAAAGGTCACCTCCCTCCCTTTGCGGGTAAATACGCAGACGTATACAAATGCAGTTGCGTGCTGAAATGGTTCACCTTAAGAAGGCATTAGGCTCTCTTCCACTGAACTTTACATCCCTTTACTTCCATTATCTTAACCAATGGCATTTCAACCTCTTCTAAAGCCGTCTAATGTTCCCAAAGAAAAAAGGCTTGATTGATTCTCATTAAGCTGGAATGATAAAGAAATAGTTGAACAGATTCAGTGTCATTTATTTGCATTACCTACCACAATAAGAAGTTAAATAGGTCTGATAACATGATGTTCAGACATCAAATGTTTGTACTGTGTTTAAACTAAGTACACACAGTCTACTCAACTGTCTGTTGCAATCATTACGAACCGGCGAAGCAACAGGGAGTGACGCTGATTGAACAACGCTTCATCCTGTCCGACTTGAGATGTGACTCACTGCTGCTCTGTGTGTGTTTCCCCCCCTTTGAGTCCGGTGTGCTTTAGGTTCACTTTAAGGCCCTTAGCATCCAACCTGCCTACCGGGCCCTGCAAGCTTCACCGCTGTCAAGTCACATCTAGCCAGGAAGCTAACCCTTCCTGTCAGTGCCCCGCGTCCACTGCTAACACACCTGAGCTGGGGCACGCCTTCTACTCCAGCCCCGGGCACGCCGGGCCTCGAGTCAGCGCTGACTGTGGTGCAGAGGTGTAGGAGGCGTTAGGTCATACTGCAGGACGTCTTGTTTTAGAAAGGGAGAGGGAGGGGAATATTTTAGACTGGCTTCTTTACCTGAAGTTTGTGTAAGTTTTATCACTTGTCAGTAGGTTAAATATGAAAGATGAACATTGTGAAATCATTTAAATATGTAGTTGCATTTATTTTTATTTGTTAATTGTATCCAAAAGTATTTTTCATTGTATTTTTTCACACATCATATGCTCGATTTCTTCATTCATTCATTGTAACCTCTAAATGCTCATCCGCCGTGTTTGTGTCTGTCTACTTTCCTCCATTGTCTGTCCTCCTTTTTCCCTTTTTCTGCCGTTTTTTCCATTCTTACCCCTTTTGTTGTCTCTATCTCGGCATCTCATCCAGTCCCAGGGGATGGCCGTCTTACCCCTGGCATCAGATCCCAGTGGATGCAGCGAGGGCCAAGTGTATAAAGAGCAAGTACCTCTGCGGTAAGCTTCTCGCGCTACGCCGAGCCTTGTTCCCGTGATGCTCTCTCCCAAAGGGAATTCCCACCAGAGACAATGGGCAGCTTACCAGGGTAAACAACAGGCTCCTGCATGCCAGCCTGCCACAAAGGCACAGGCGGAGAAAAGGGAAGAAGAAGAGCAAATATAGTACAATACTGCACGGTGGCAGAAAAACCACAGCCACAATACACAAAGCAAAGTCACACTCATCCCTCTCAGTGCTTTAGACATTTAGAATCAATGGCAACACAATCACTCTCACAATATGTAATTGTGGCTCCAGCTGCCTCTTTGATTTAGTCAAACAATTGCTTTAGTTTGGAGGAAAAATCTATCACAACTAATTTTCAGTAACACCGATAGCAAGAAAAAAAAAATTCTCATCAAGATATTGAAATGAATTATTGTGCAGTCCGAAGCCAAGTGTAGTGGAAAAAAAAGGAGTCTGTCTGATGTCACGATTATGTCAAAGCGATTGTGAGAGGGGCTGATATAAAAGGATGGTTTGGTTTGAAATTCATATCCACTTACTGCCAGAGCTGGCCTGTATACCCCTTCAAGTAATGGCTGTTTACAATATAAAAGAAGAGGAAAAATAGCCACTTTTCCTTGCTCAGACATGAAATCCTCTTATGAAATTAGGCTGATAAAAGGGCCTTGTGACGTCGCCCATTTTTCCAACCTTGCCTGTGAGCGTTATTAATGGCATCCTTGTGGCATGTCATTTTTCTACATCTCCAACACGCTCCTTACAACAGCAGCAGAGCGCCGGGACTGCGAGGCGCTTTGTCAGAACAACAGCGGAGTCAACAAGCAGCCCTGTCAAGTTCCCTCAAAGCAGGTGCAACCTGGGAAGAGCAGAAAAACACACTACGCTGTGTGCATAAAAGCCAAGGGTTAATTTTTGTTGGTTCCTGGTTGCCTTCGGAGGGGGACGAGTGAAAAAAATGAAGCAGGGTTGAAACAAATAGCAGCGTCGGGAGGGACGTGTGGCCTTCGCTTAAACAGAGCCATAAATCAGCAGAGTGACATGGAGAGAGGGAGGCGGAGAGGGAGGAAGAGAGGAAGAGAGACGGAGCCAAACTAAAAGTGAGACAACAGCTGCATAACATCTCAAATGTTTAGCCCCACCAACCTGCAGGATGAACTCTTCCTTTGACAATTCACGCGGTCTTTCTATCCCCTTTCATGTGCTTTTGATGCAAGCATGCATCCCTTTATTTTTCCTATAGTGAGGTCATCCATGAATGTAGCCCCTCATTTATGTGGCCATGTTGACCCCCTGCCCTTAACCTTTATTTAATCAAACACACATCTACTGTATTGACTGTGTTTTGATGCTTACAGTATGGGACATCTGTTCCAAAAAAAAAGCAGAACAAAAGCTGCAATAATCAAATGACTCACCTCACATGGTAGAGGATCTGTTTCATCAAAACCAAGACAACCGGGATGAAAACATCCCTAATAAAAAGTCTGTGCATGTTGATACAGTCCATGTGTATGCACGTCTGGCTGTACGACTCAACATCTACCTCGACACGGGCCAGGATTAACAAGCCTCTTTGGAGTTGCAAAGCAGAAGGGGGGTGAGCATGCACCCGGATCACATATAGCGAGCATCATCTTGCAGTGATGCCTTTAATGAAGTCCTGCGTGTTTAAAGCTGCATGTGTGAAAAGGCCCACGCAGCGAAAGGCTCCTGCATGCCAGGCCATACGGCTCGCCTAACTGCTAATACATTCTGGGTCTGTCCGAAAGCTCAGGTAGGGGCAGAAATCTGGAAGATATCGTATGCACGGCCATGTGCGTTTCCAGCTGCGACCCGCCCTGTGTCACTCATTTTGTCCTGACTTGTGAGGGATTACCGCAGTGTGGGCTTGTGCTGAGGTGGCAAAATAGCGGAGGGATAAGAGGGGGGAGAAGAAGCTATACCATACCGAAAGTGTCTGTGTTTTACATAAAGGCCGAGACTCGGGGAAACCTGTAGCCATGTGATTGGATTCTGCTGAGGGAGACGTTAATGTATGTCATCTATTGCTATTACAGAGAATAGAAAGAAGTGAATGGAAAAATGGATTGAGGGTTTTATAGAAGCAACAATGCAGATCTGGTTAAGGTAAAGCTGGATAAATCAAATTCACAAGTATTCCCACCACAGGCTTTGAAAGCGAGCCTAATAGTGCGTTTTTCAACAACAGGGTGACGGGTAAAGGGGAGATTTGGTGTGTTGGTGTGATACAGCAAAGCGTGCAATTGCCTCCTGGATTTCCACAGTTTAGGCGCTAAAGTATGTGCAAATTATTTCATTCACCTGACACCAAAGAACAGCGGCCGCCTGGCACTTTGAGGGAAAATTAAATTAAGCGCCCAGAAAATGTTAGAAGAAAAAACTTGGAGGATATAGGATGGATTTATGGCTTTAAATCTGATGGAGCTTGATACTAATACGGTATAAATCCTCGCCTTTCATTATAGTATTATATGAAATGCATTGGAATGGAGCGATGGATCCTATTTGACATTCCGTTACCAGAGCAGTTGCGCACAGCTTCACACTTAAGCCCTTTAAAGCTAATACATAAATGTAACATTACATATAGCTGCAGCGCTCAACATCAGGCCTTTTTTTTTCTTCCCTCCTTCTGACTGAATCAGCAAACACACGGGATGATTCTCCCGAATGGTTTAATTACTCAAACAGATTGAGGAGCATAATGATGTTTTGCCTCTCCGATGGCAACAATGCTGCTAATCGGCTCAGCTATTATTCTGACAATGAAAATGAATCATAAGACGCTTGTTCTTTTTTTTTTTGTTTAACAATATGTTAATGTTGTGCACAGTAATCAAACCAGCTCATGGAATACAAAAAAAAAAAAAAAAACGCAGGCCAGCAGTGTGCAGAGTGTGTTAAAATGATGTTCATGTATGGCCCAGGGATCCTGCCATCTCTTTGTTTCTCGTTTGAAGATCTTTGGTTTTTGGAGAGAGCTGGAGTGAAGCTCTTTTTCATGTATGTAAAGATTATCCTGAAAGTCTTGAAAAAGAAACGTAAAATGAGAACATACTGTGCTGCGTTTGGTCAGATTTCCACAAACAAATAATTGTCTCTCCATTACAAAAAAGCAGACAGTTTTCAACAGTTATCAGGAGAGGAGCATGGAGCAGGTTTATCGTTAATGCATCTAATATCTATTGGGTACAAAGCGGGCCACTGATGAAGTACTGGGCCCTTGCTGGTCTGCCTTGATTACAGGTGTTGGGTGTGAGTTGGAGGCCATTTTGCCCAGTGTCATTTGGCGTAGGGGGGACGGAGCATATGCAATGTGCCCCGTGGCGTGGCTGTGGCGGCTGCACGTATGAGGTGCTATTGTGCCGCGATTATGTAGGACGAGCACGCCGCCTGCTAATCCGCCTGTGGGAGGGTGCATGCCTGTGAATTATTGCACTTTTGAAAAAGAAATAAGAGAAGAAGGACGAGTGAGAGAAAAGGAGATGAGGAGCACAGGAAGGAGAAGAAGAAGATGAAGAAGAAGAAGAAGAAGAAGAGGAGGAGGAGGAGGTGGTGGAGGAGCGTGAGCAAGAGAGAGAGAGAGAGAGAGAGAGAGAGAGAGAGAAGCCCCCTTGGCTGTGATTATGAAATGGTCTGTCACAGATTAAGGCTACAGGGATGCAGGCAGAGATGAGCCAGAGCCTCCCACAGACACTCTGGCTAGTCAGGCTGCTTCACTGAGCTTACCTGAGGTTATACACGCCTCACATCCATCGATGGATGTACAGCACACACACACATACACACACACACACACACACACACACACACACACACACACACACACACACACACACACACACACACACACACACGCACGCACACCGTGAGGAAAATGAGGGAGGAGGGGAAGGCAGCAGAAAAAATGAGAGGGAGGGAGAGATTGAGAACGAGAGGAGAAAGCGTGAAAACAAACATGCTCCAAATAGGCTTGCGATTGAAAGAGAAGGGAAGAAAGAGGAAGAGAGGGAGAGGAGAACTGTGCCCAAGGAAAAACACAGGAAAATAAAAGGGAAGAGGGAGAGAGGGAGCTTGAGAAGGCTGGCAGCCACAAAAGGCAGTGACTAAAATAAGACCTGTGTGGCTATTGTCTGTTTCCAGGAGGGCTTTGGTGATAAAAAAGCCCACGCTATTTGTCTTTCTCTTGCCTTGCCCTCCTCGAGAGCATAGATACCTGGAGATGTTTTTTTTTTCAAGCAGAGACAGAGGCGAGAGTATGTCAGAACAGAACTGAGTGCACTGCGTTCACAAAGTGGAGAGCTGACTGTCTTCAGCCGGTTTGTATAATTATACTGGGAGTCTTTATCCTAAGTATCTATTATTTTCACGCCTGGCAGCTTTAGAGGTGTGCCGTGTTGTGAAAAAGGGTAAGAAATACTCAACTCTTCTGTGATTGATTGACAGCTACAGCCTGCACAGTTCTGTCCAATCACACGCTCCACTGTCAGGTTGATTCCTCCACTGGCTTCAAGCGGGAACGGAAAGCCGTTGCCAGAGTTTGTTACAGCAGAAACATTCAAGTTTGATTGGCAGGCTGGCCCTCTTTCAGGACAGACCGAGCCAATCAGCTTAATTAGCCCGACGGTATTTCCAGGTTCTGTATCTACAAGGCTAGGATTTGTGGATAAGAATTTAAGTTTCAGTCTTTTGTTTAAGGATTCACTTGGGTTTGCGAGTCCCTCTTACTGTAAGTCTGCCAGGGAGTAGATACGCATCTGACAAGCATTGAAAGGCATTTCATAGACAGGTGTAGACAGGTGCTTTTTCCTCCAGGTGTGGTGGTAACTTGTCCTCCATGTATATAGGAAATGTGCTTTCCTGTCTGCACGAAGACTAATCTTAGTCCTGCTTTTTCCCTGAATAAAAGGGCATAGACTACAATATGATAATACAGGTGTCAGCCTATCAGATCATTAAACAACATGTTAAATCATTGTGCCACTTATCTTACTGACATCTGAAAAGCGGGCCCTTTGTCAAACAATTTCTGGAACTTTTCAAGAAACACCAGATAAGTACTTCAGACATCAACATTGGACAACCAGTTAAAAAAAAGTGCAAATGAAACAGATTAAAGGCATCTAACTGTCCTGCATATCTAGTGATAGTTAAATATATATTTATTCATAAATAACTTGACATTGAAGAAATAAATATATAAACTATAAAAACACATTTTCATATTGTATTACATGATGCTATAAATAAAAAATATGATCCAAGTTAGCTGAACAGGTGGGATTCAATAGGTTTTTACTTATTCCCACTCATTTGCAAACATGTTACTTATTAAAGCTTATTTTCCAAATTTGTTTTATCATTTTTTAATTTTTTCTGAATTATTTTCTGAATAATGATTACTTTCCACTGTTTGTAATTATTATTTATTTTCTGTCTGTTTTTGTGTTCAACTTTGTCTTATAAAACATGTTCATAAAAAAATCTAATAAAAAAACTATGTAATATGTATTTATGACATTTCTTTAATTAGTGTAGTGTGTTTTCTGACCTATCCTACATTTTCTCTCATTTCTTGTCATAGTTTGTGAAAGGGTTTTGTGGCACTGCTGGCTGTTAAACAAATTGTTCCTCTGGGATAATAAAGATATTGAATATAATGAGACATGGGGATAGTAGGACATGTTCAAATAACTTTTCACAGTTACTGTCAGAACAGAAGTGGATGGAAGAGGAAACATGGCAGGCCAGTAGTTGGTGGTGTGACTTTGTTGTGTCAAAACATGCACGTACGTTTCCTTCGGCAGAGCACTGAGGTGTAAAAATACACAAAGAGCTAATGGCTAATCCTTTTGGAGTCTTCAAGGTGGATTCTGAGTTCAGTGTGTAATCCATGCGTCCGAGTTGTTGAACTCAGTAGAGTGGGCAGAACAAACAGACCTTGGAAGTCCACCATTGTTGTTGTAGTTGTTGTTGTTGTCCACCAGTAGGTGTAAAAAGTCTCCATTTTCAGAGGAAGTGCATTTTACCAGATTACGGGATGAAGCATTTTCGAAATATTGTTGTTCTCAGCCACCCAAACGCTGTACGCAACACACAATCATGCACAACAGTCAAAAGATGGCTCTTTAACTTTGCTTTAAAAACCTCAGCAGAACAAGCCTGCCTGATGTCAAGAGGTTCAAACTGTTCCCAAGGCTCGGGCGGACACATAGGGGTTCACCAGGTGTGCAGACCTCGAGCACTTTCAACACCTGACCATTTTTATGATGAAGCTAAATTCATGCAAACCGAAGTAAAGACACTTAATCTTATATGTTATGTTGGCATTCATGGTAAAGGGATGTTTGAATGGCAGATCTACCTTCCTGAAATGAGTCTGATTGTTCATGTAGTGATTATTAAACTGATAAAAAAAAGCTGATAAAGTAGAAAGAGGTGATTTAGAGTCAGACCGGTTACCCTGAACAGTACATAACCACTCTTACATTTCTAGAAAAAACATTGTGTGACGCTCCAAAAGAGAACGCTGTATTAGCATATCAGAGAATATTTTTAAGTGCTGCCATACAGCGTGCTGCTTAGTGAATTTGTGTAGACACTCAAGGACACAGTGCTGCACTTTAAACAGCAAACCAACAATGTGGGCCGACTGCGCCCATGCTGCTGCTAACATACGTCTCTGTGCCCATCAGACCATATTTGATGAGAGGGATAACCCTTTAGAAGTGGTGAGTTATTACAACATCTTGGCCTGACGTGCTTGTGACAACCCAAGCCGATGCCAGATAATTGCCCCCGTGCTCGCCACTTAATGAACATAATTACCACATTCTTCGGTGTTCACCCCGTGATTAATTGTTACAGCATTTCTTTGTTGGGTTCCGACAAATTACCCCCTCGTACCACCGTTGCCATTTTCACATCAGGCAATCATAAAGTACACTAGCAGGCACTCATAAAGACAGCCTAGAGCCACTTGAGAGCCATGTTGGGATTATTGGAGGAGGCAGAGGAAGTTAAGGACTCGCCAATCAGTCAATTATAATCATCAGGGAAAGGTTTTTGAAGCTGTCATTCCTTGAGAAAGGAGACGAGGGGAATCTCATGAGTGCAATATCTGGCGAAACACATCAGAGTGTCAGTTTGCTCTTCACACTAATGCACAAGTCACAAATACTATTTTTTTTTTGTAAAAATGGTTCTAAATAACGATGACTCGCTCAGCAGGCACACAAACTCCATGACACCAAGGATCTTAAACCCAAACATGTCTGCAGAAGATGTTGTAATCTAATTCATGGGCTCTTGTTTTGAGGCAATTAGTTTAGGCATATTTCACAGACGACCTAATTGAGAGGCTGTCACCCAGTTAAGCAACGCTTGTCTTAAGACCATTTGCTTAATAAGCCATGGCCTAATGCAATAAGGTGCCTATTCCCAATCAGCCATGACTAAGTCTAATTTATGCCAGGCCAGATGAGCCAGATGAGAGGGAGTCTAGGGGCTAATCAATGCACAGGACTTCTGGAAAGTGTGTTTCAAAAGAGTTTTGGTGGATGGACCTGTCCCACCTCAAACAAAGCGCTCTGCCAGAAGTGAGGAAGATGCATTGTGTTCAGAGCGGCCTCCTGCAGAGAGAGAGAGAGACAGGAAGAGCTTCTTTTCTTCTCTTGGCGCATATATTCATGTGTGGTTATGCACAAACACCGTTCAATGTTCAGAGACCCACAGACACGTGTATACAGTACACACAACCAGAAGCGCTTCTGCTTGATTGATTCAGCGGAGCATCAGATCGCTCACTGTGACAAATAGCTGGCTGACAGCCCAACACAAAAAAGCCCACACCCTAACACCTAACCTGTGAGGGGGACGCGGGGCAAGGGAGGGGGCTGACCTAGCAGCAGGCCTCCACAGCTGTCTCCATCAGACCTCCTTTTTTCTCTTTTCTCACCGCCACCTTTTCCTCGCCAGAGTCGAATTCACTTCCTCTTCTCTCTCACTCCTCTCCCTGTCTTTTTTTTTCCTCTGCTACCTTTTCTTACTTTTTCCCTTTTTCCACCCTTCCAACCTCTGTATCCTCATCAGTATCTCCTTAAGGTATTCTGTCCCTCCCACTATCTCTCTTTGTCTCTCTCCCTCTCTCCTTCGCGGGGAGTGATAGATTCCCCCTCAGTTCATTTATCCTGGAAACGGAGGAGACGGCGGTGTGATGTGATCCATCTCGCCGGCGATGGAGGGAGCGCGGCGTCCCTGATCACAGGCCCTATCAATCTCACTCATAGTGGCCGGATCAGCGCTGCTGTCAGACAGCAGACACACATGGCCCGTTTGTCTGCCTCCGACTTCCTACTGTACACCTCGCACACAAGCACTCACTGGGGATGTGACTGTAGCTGAGACAGGGAGACCCACGGACGGGATGTTGCCGTTTCTGAACTCCAGTGGGGGCGTTGCTTGAGTCATTCAGAGGCTGTTGGAGGAACTTGAACAAGGAGGAAATCTGTTTAAGCCAGAATACTTCAACTACCCTTACTTGTAAAACGTTTGGAAAGTTATCTCTTCACCCCGCTCACAATGGAAAGAGTTTCCAATGCTCTGACAGCATGCTTTAGGTAAACTTTCAACTGTTATTAAAGCTTATAACAAGCATACATAACTTAAATGTGTCAAGTCAACATCTTTAGTATCCATTAGTTAAGAGCTCAAATTATTTATTATTATATACATACATAATACTCTTTTTTCCTTCAGTTTTTGCTTCTGTTGACAAAAAGGTGAGATTTAATGTTGCACAGAATGTGCAGACATCTTAAGCATCAACTTCATTTTCTGATCTTTCTTGGGCATTTCACTTTGAACATAAACATGTTTTTTTTTACCCCAAGCTACAACAAATTAAGATCAGTCAAACATTTAAAGCTTTTAAGTATATATGAATAATGTATTTTCTTTTAAACGTAAATCTAAGATCTGGACCGTCAAGGATTAAAAAAAAACTAAAATGAATGAAAATCTTAAATAACTTATTTATGAATAATCAATGCGTCACTGATTGTACTTCTAATCAGCTTTAGAAGAAGAAGACAGAGGCACATATTTTCCCAGAATGCTTCACAGCAATAACTGCAAATGTGTACTGCATTTCCTACAATACAACTCATGTGTTGCTGCAGCTTAAACACCACTGCACACTAGGAGGTGTTGCCAAATATTGGCGATACAAGGGTCCTTATTTTACCAACAGCATTTCAATCCATATCGGGTCCTATCTCCCAACACACTTGCCATATGCTGTATCAAAACACATTAAACTCTCCCTGACACTGAAGTACACAAAATTGCCCACGCCCGTGACATAAACCACCCTTTACACACACTCCCCTTTACACACTCTGACACCCCTCAAAAAACACTTCCCTGCTGACGTGCAACACTCTCATGCACTCATCCACAGACACTTCATAACCTGACATGCATCACCCTGACACGCACACACATGCACACATCCACACACATCAAAAGCAGTGGGCTGTAAAGCTCTGTCCCTATCCACCCCAGACAGCGTCGACCAATCAAATTAGGCCTGATCAAAACATGCCATTCAAAGCCAGGGCCGGGTTTGGGTGCGGTGGGGGCTGGGGTGGAGGTAGGGGGGGGGGGGGGGCATTGAGGGGAGCACAGCCGACGATCTGACCTTGGGAGCAATTAGCATGACCAGGGAGGGCGAGAGACAGAGCCAGACTGGGAGAGAGAGAGAGTGGAGAAGGAGGGGCCGAGCAGAATAAAGAAGGAGGTAATGCAAAAACACCCCCACCTCAACAGATCTGCAAAATAGGGGATGAAGCCCTCTGAGGACCCACTCAGCACAAGGCCCTGGTCTAACCAACATCCTCCTCCTCTTCTTTTTTCTGCAGCCTCTTCACCCGTGCTCCTCTGAGTCCTCTCAGAGTTCCCGGTGCGAGACCAGGGCCCAGGTCTCTCCCTGAGGAAACCAAGGCCTCATTTCTGCATCTTCTTCAGACTCGCTCTCATTATACCCAACGTGTCATACAAGATTTTTGTAGGTCATCAGGTTCCATAAGGTCGCTGATAAGTGTTGGATGATTAAATAATACAGTGAGGGAGATTTTGACATATTAAAACAATTATCCCTCTACACAACAGTTCACATTATACACCTGCTCCTAACTGATACACACTCACAAATCATCCAGGAATTTGTCTTGTGTGTTTCTTATCAAAGCCTGCGGCATTTGTAAATGTTAAGATCCTAAAGCTGCGTTTAAACAAGCATGTATTCCTCCAGCATAGAAACAGACCTGCTGACATTCCACCTCAAGCCCTCCAAACCCCCCCCCCCCCGCCCATCTACCTGAGAATCTAATTTCAATCGACTAGCAGACAGAGGAGGTTTGAGGTTACAAGCATACAGTAAAAAGGCTGAGCAGGGCCGCCTAAGAGAGGTGCACAGGTTCAAATTGTTTTCTATAAGTCACCTCTACGGGGGATTTGTGTTTATCCCTGGCCATTGATTTGTTGCTGGGGTTCATTGGGTAAGAGGGAGAGAGAAGGGGAAGGATGGAAGACCAAAGAGGGGAATCCAAGAAAGGCAGATAGAGGGTCTTCGTCCTTCTCTTGGACCTCCAGAGTGGGGTGAGTTGAGTGAAGGAGAGAGACAGATGAGGAGCGATAACATGCTAATAATTCAAGTAGGATTTATGTAAGCTTTATTGTAATTTATTTTAAAGTGTGTTTTTGGCTATACAGCTAAAACTAAAACCCTTTTGGTTAAATCAAAGTAAAAACAGGAATCGCAATCCCTCCAGTCATCTAAAAACAAATTACTCAAGTTAAGTTGTCATAAGCTTCTTGAATGTATCACTGAAACAGTAATATGTCTGCAGGTTTAGGATACATAAGCAAAATAAAGTCATAAGAAAGGGGCAGGTATGTGTGTTCTTATTCCTGCTCCTGTTTGTTCATCGACAGCATTTAAATATGATGAGAAAATATTTCATGTTGAGTGTTTTTTTGTGATGGAATCCTACACTATGAGCAAAACTCAAAATCAAATATGAATCAATAAAATGCTTTCACTTATTATTTTACATTGAATAAACATCAACACAAATAATCTTAAGTTTCCACTCTGATTGGTTCAACTTAGCTCAATATTACTTCAATTCAAGTATTTTCAGATGCAAAGTAAAAAAGATTTTTTTATTGCTGGTGCCAAATATCGATATTCTAATCTTGACGGCCTCAGACTAGATTTTCCTGCCCATTTGACTCCACGTATCGGCCCTTCCTGTCTCCTCACAAAGATGCTAATGACATGAATGAGGGTCACGTGAATAGAAGTTAATAGGCCAAAGAAGAAACTGACCATTGACTATATTCATCAGGAAGAAGAAAAGACGGTTGGTTAATTTTCACAGCTGCGAAAAAAAAAAAAAGGATTGAGCGCGATGAATCCTGCTGTTCACCATTCTAGGGACAATTTAGTTTCTCAACCAGATATCATGAAGCATTAACTGAAGTATTCAACTACTAACCTCCCACACAGGTTTAAACCTGCCTGGTCTTAATACGGTTTATAATATTCATGTGCGCCAATAAATAGTATGATTTCATATGCGAAACACTTGGGCATTGTTTCCGACTTTGTAGTATCGTTTTCCTCCTTTCTTTTGCTCTTTTCTACTTTTGTCTCTCAGTTACAATAGGATATTCCTGATAGGGGGGATTTCCATTTCTCCCCATTGTTCTAGCAAGCTCTTGTCATTCGGAGTCTGTTGTTCTCCGCTCATAATGCTGCTGTGGAGCTCGCCTCATGACTCGCCTGTTTCAGTTTCACTTAGTGGCTTAATTACCGCTGAGCGTCTTCAATGCAAACGATGAGAGACAAATGGAAAACAAATACAATCAACACACTGTCTTATTAACCAGGTTGTCTGATCCTTTCCCTGCACCTCTCCTGCTAGACAATAGCCTGTCTCCATGTGTGTTCTGTGCTCGACAGGAGAGACGCTGAAGTGAATGTAAATACAGGTTTGCATATGCACACAGTACAACATTGGTTTGTAATTAGGAAAAGCTGAAGGGATATACGGCGTATGATGCAACGCATTATTAGGTCTACCACTTAGTTTGAACAGAGCAAACAGAAGAGCAGCCGAATGCAAACTGATGGTGCTTTAGTCTAATGTATCTATTCATTGATGCTCATGTTTAAAATAACTAATCAAACTTCATTCATATAGTGCCGGAGGGGATAATGGTAGAAAAGCCAAGCTAAGAAGACAGAACAGGGATCATTAAAGAAAAAGAAAAAAACATACTGCTAAAGACAGAAATGACATAAGTGAAGAAAGTTGGAGAAGACATGCAGAATGATGAAAAAAATCCAGGATACTTCAATAGAAAAGGTACAACATCATGTGTACACTATGAGTATTTTGACAAATCAAAACATCAGGTAACGAGCATTTCACTAAATGAATGAATGGATGTTTTATTTTCGTGTCAGCTCATTTACATAACCCCTCCCACATTATTCAGACACATGAATGTAAAAAAAAAAAAAAAAAATCAATCAAATGTTCTAGCATGTCATTTAGCCAAAATCACAACGGCACCATTAACATGAACCAATACGTTCGACACAGATTGATCCCTCGAGGATTGTTACTCCAAGTTTGGTCAGATCATGTAAAATGGTTGAGACAAAGGCACCCGGGGATCCCTTCACAGTCACAGGAGTGGACTCGGATGGAAAACAGCTACATTTGAGAAGCACCTTTTCAAAAATATGAAGTGAAACATTTATTCATTAACAGATCAGTAAAGAAAAAAAGAGAGATCTGTCAGTCAGCTGTCAACTTTGCCACAACCTTTTTCATGTTTAATTCCATAAATAAACTAAATCAATGTCTTGTATTTTTAAATTGCATAATACATTTATCATCCTATTAATCAATAAAAGACATAAAAAGTGATTCCAAATCAGAGCTGCCCGAGCATCATCACTCATTAACTCTATGTAGAACATGTATGTTTGTTTTTTGTTTTTTTTATGTTGTTGTTGTTTTTTTAACAGACTGCTCAGAGGGTTACAGTGTAGATCCATCGATGGATGTGTTTTGGTACATCATGCTTGATCAGCCATGCATGTTGTGGATTTCATCAAGGAGTGTGTATTCATTTGTGTTTGTTTAGTTTGGGGAGCAAGTCTCAGCTTGACAGTCATCTTGAGGGGCCGACTTGCTCTA